>NC_068945.1:40196212-40501506 GCF_026419915.1 Harpia harpyja | reverse complement strand
TCTGTTTTCTTCTTGATTTCGTTTTTTTTTTAAAATGCATGCTATCTCAGCTACTCCATTCCATCCCACCCATTACCAGTTGAGCATTTGATTTTATGCTTAATCAAGTTTGTATATTCTTTAAAATACATGTTTAATAGTAAAACATATTTGTAGCTTTGCACTGATTATGGAGATATATATCAGTGTATGTGCTTACTCATTTCCATAAACATTTCCTGTGTTACAGACACACAAATCCTATTTTTGAAATCAAGGCACTCTACAATTACATGTTTCCTGAATTCTCTGTGAAGGCCCTTAAGCTTTGGAAATTTCTCCTATTTGATCCAAAACACTAAATGGAGATTATTATGGCACACCGCAGGGAACACCTGATTTCTCTGACTGCAGGACTGTTTGGACATCATGAAGACTGGAAATGTATATTTAGCTCCTGTATAATAATTTGTGGTAATGACTGGGCAATAGAATCGATAGTGGTGGGACTGCTAGAATAGGATATTGCAGTAGCTGCAACTTTAAATTACCTCGTGAGACATCTAGCACAAAGGAGAAATGCTCCTTTTGTAAGATGATTATGTAAATGGAAAGTAAACACACACACAAATGAGTACAGTTCTATAGGATTTTGATTAACATATTCAGTCATAGTTATAGCAAGATGGGCATAAAGCAAAAAAGAAAAGGAGAAAGTAGCGTACCATTTGATACATAATCCTTGTAATTTTGGCTAGATTCCTGCAATCCCCACTCAAGGAAAATTTTCCCTCTTTTGTGGAAACTTGTCTCAATAAAGACTATAAGATCTTGATAATTTATGTAAGTGTTTATGTTTTTTACTTGACTGGTTCTCAGTGAGAGCATGGCATAGCAGGACTTTCAATGTAATCTCTGTCATAGTCTTTGTGCAAAAGCAATCTTTTGATTGGTTTCAAGAAGGAGTGTATATGCATATATATATATACACTTTTCTCAGACTCTCCAAAATAATGTAGAGTAGTTGATAACAAGTAGGGACAGCTCAAGCCCTGGTGGAGGGTGCGGAGTATCACACTAGAGTAAGATAAGCAAGTATAAAATCAGATCCAAGGAAGGTGAAGGACATTTGATAACAGCTTCCTGTGCTAATAGTTGTAAATAATGCTTCTGGACTCATTTGTAAACCTCCTTGTATGTTCCTAAGTGATGGTAAGAGCATCTGCAGTAAAGTGGGGTGTAGTGCTGCAGCTGAGTCCTTATCCCCACTTCTTTACGTAGGCATGGACTGGAAGCAGTACACATTATGGACTCGTTCCTGCACCAAGCACCTTGCATGGTAGTAATATTCACTAAATTCAGCAGCCTAAGGATTTACTCCAGATGGATTATTTGGTCACAGTCAACTTCTTGAAACTTGTTTTTCTTTCAGTGTTTTCTGTGAGTAGTTTCTGTTCTTAACAGGTGGAAAGAAGTGCATGTAAAGGGAATGAATGGGTTGAGCAAATCGTTTTCAGCCCAGTCTTGGTGTGAGGAATTTCCTAAGGATAGAGATAGGTGTGGAAGCCTCTCACGGTTTTACCACATCTCTCAGACACTTGTATTTCAGCGTAGTTAGCATATATGCACACAAGGGCCTCAAATGGTCTGCCCCAGTCAGCATTCAGTCTCTCTTTCTAATGTACATCTCCAGAAACACAGACACCGTTGTTTGTGGAGACTCTTCGATATAGATGACCTTCCTCTAAGAGGCACATTGTCACAAAAGCTGAAATTTGTTGTATCGTTTTGAATTGGAGAAAACAATTCAATTTTGTATCTTTTGTATTAAAATTTCATGATAAACTTGCTTCTTAGCACACTAACTTAAAGGCAGTATCACAGAAAAGCCCATTGCCCCCTCCCAACCAGGAAGACCACCAGTCTTAACTGGTAAACACAGTACCAGTGGAAATACTACGATCCTTTGGCATCAGTTAAATAAATGCCAATACAATAACAATTATTTCAATATTTGATTCTATGAAACCCCTGAAGGGGTTAATTTCCTGCTTTGACATTTTCCTTATGCAAATATCCTAGTTCCATTTCATGCAAGACAGGTTTGGCAAATGTGGATGCTTTGGGTGGTATTGACATCTAAGTTATGCCATCTAAGGACGAGTGCTGGCTGCTAAATAATTTATTCATTTAAAGTTCAGAAGAGACTGTGTAAAACTAGCTACCACAAAAAAACAAGCCATGTTTCTTATAGTCATGTATGTGATCCATTAAACATTGGCTTTGGTACCTGGGTATTGTCAGATTTAGCATTCAAACCTACTACAGAATTAGAAACCAAGCTGTCAAGATAATTTCTAGTCACTGAATATAACTATGAAATGTTATTGTTATATATATTCTACTTGACTGCTTCTTTGCAAATATTGAAAAAGTGCATATGATAAGACTCAGATGGAATAGCCTTGACCATACTGAAATTAGTGATAAAATGCCTGTTGCTTTCAGTGAAGGCAGGATTCTATGTCTAAACCTTAATTTCTAAAGACAATGGATGTATGCCATACAATTGATGTATATATTACACTCATGTATGCCCAGCATGTCTGAGAAATGAGTTTTTAAGGCCTAGTTCACATTCTTAAGCTTTTTAGTTCTGTTTCTTTATGTCAAAGTCTTCATATTATGCTCTTACAGCAATGAAATCTGAACTCCTGTTGTAATTTGTATTTATATAACCATGTTGCTTAATAGCCTCTTTATAGACAAGTACCCCTTTGTATTAGGTTCTGTATAAAAAAAAGCAGCTTCTGTCTAAAAGCAAAGAATTAAAAGATAACACAAGATGGGTACAGACAAGTGGGATTCCAAGGAAATTATGAAACAATGTTGGTAAGCATGATGGGCAAGGAGGTCCCAGTATATTCAGGCTGGGTTTGGGGGGTGGGGGTGTTTTTTTGGTGTTGGTTTTTTGGTTTTTTGCCTTTTTTTTTTTTTGAGAGGGAGAGAGGTGATTGAAAAGGAAAGTTTTAAAAGAATCAAAAAATAGCAAGGGGATGGATTCGCAGAAGAGAAGAGTGGCTTGAGAGAAAGTACAAAGGCTGTTTCCTGAAAATCTAATTGTCAGTGATAATTGTCAGTGATAGCCTGTCAACATAAGCAGATTGGAACCTCTTGATAAAGAAAGAAAGATGATAGGCCAAGAAGAGCAGAATGAAGTCGCATCGAAGCTGAGGGAGGAACAGAAAATAACTAATGATTCACACCATTAGGTAGAAAGAGGTCACTAGAGGTCATGTTGAAAGTAAGGTTCAATGAAAACAATTGGTGAAAGCCAAGGAGATTGACTCCAGGTAGTGATTGCAGTTAGTGAGCTTAAAAAGGAGAGGTAGAATAAGATGGCAGAATAGTTGCCAAAATAAGTGGGATACAGACCCCCTTCCCTTTAATTTTTTTTTTTTTTCCTCTAAATTAAGGAAGAAACTGCATAATGCCTGAATTGTTATGGGAGGAGACAGAGGACAGAAGAAGGTGATGAAACCAGCAAAGGATTGGTTGAGGGACAGGACTAGTTATTGGAAAGTGTGCTGGGAGGTGAGGGTAGCTGAAGGGAAGGCTGGCAGAAAGACCAAATTTGGATGAATGTCCTTGGAGTAAAGTGGGGAGATGCAGATTTGAGATTTCAGGAGATGGAGGGCTCTGGGAAAGATGGAAAGGATGACAATAACAAGAAAGGGGAATGACGTCAGTCAGGCAAGGGGAGGGACAAAGAAGCAATGAGCAGGAGGGTGGCAAGAGCCCAACAGTGAGGGTCACTCAGACAGGAACAGGTTGCTGTTGTCTATTAGAGGTTCTGCTTATCCATGACATTGTGCTAACGCGTGGCAAAAGGAAGCAATGCCAAGGGATTCCAACATTAGTGAGGTCTGGACAGCTGTGGTCTCAGTGCTCTCAGTGTTCTGTAGCCAGTATTACATATGAGTTCAGTACAAGCTTGAAGAAAGACTGAATAGTATTCATTATTCACCATTCTTTCCTTTTTAACATTTTAACAGGATTTTCTGTTCTACTTCCATGTTCTTTTTCTTGCTCTTTTTGTAATGTTACTCTAGTAAGAAAATCCACGTTCTTCGTAAGTGACACTATGTATTTAGAGTATGTTGGCCCAGCAATTTTGATAACTTTCAGACTGAATGATAGCTTTTCAGAACAGTGAAAATGCAGTTTCTGTGCAATTTGAGAGCACTGAAGTGTTTTATTATCATTATCTCCCATAATGGTGGTATCTTGGTCTGGTGAAGTGACCATTAGGATGAAAGCCAGTAACTTCCAGGTTCTCATTGCAGCTTTGCCACTAACATCATTGCATGGGTGACCTTGGGTGATTTGTATAGGCCAACTTTTCAGCTACCAACTAATTTTAAGCAATTCAAGGGTATTTGGGGTTCCCGGTTTAAGACACTAGTGAATCAATTTCCAAGGCAATGCAGCACCCATAAGTATAGATTATGTTAATGTGGTAGGTGTATAGGTAGTAAAACCAATCAAAAATGTTCTGTTTAACTCATTTTGCCAAGTTTTGGCCTTCTGCAGGAAATTTCAACTTCCACTTCTAAGACTTTTCCTTCCTGAGAAACTGAAAATTCTCAGTGAAGAAAAGTTCTATTTCCTGACCACTCTTTAAGATTAGGGCCAACTGTATTTCCAGATAGTCTTCCAAAAATAAGGTAACCAGATTAGTGGTCAGCTTGAAAATTTGAGTTGAAAACTTTTTTTCTGCATAGTTTGCCAGTTGAATAAAATGGCTAATAATATAACTTACTTGAAGGATGAGAGAATTATGTAATGTTTCTAGATTTCTGAAACTTGCTATAAATCAGGCTTTACCCCCTGTAATTGGCAAGGCCATGGTAAGATGCCCACAGCCGCCCTAGGCAGGCAAATAATTGTTAGTTTTTTCAGTTAAAGGTTGATGAGACAGTGTGGTGGTCAGCTTTCATTGCTGACAGTAGACTGCAGCCCAAAAGTTTGGAGACAACTGTGACAGATGATTTGGGATGTTCAGATAACCTCATCTTGCCAAGAGATATGTTCATTAAGTTGTCAAAGAACTGAAATGTATGCATTGCCCATCCATCTGGCATGTAATTTAAATACAGCTGAATTCCTGACCTCAGATATGATATAAGCATTTCTGAGTAGACATGACTGATAAATTTGCATAAACAGAGGCTCTTAGAATAAAAATGCATTTTAAAATGAGAGTAAAAAAATACTTCTGAGATCTAGAGACTCGTGACAACATTGATAGATGGTAACATACTCAAATAAAAAAATATTTTACTGAGTACTAAATAATATTTTTTAAATGTTTGCACAGGATTTTTAGTACAATTAATAAAGTCTCTCTGTAGCCTGAAGAAAGGTGTCAGCAATTGAAGTGCCTGAAACTGAGATACTGAATTCATCACAATGAGTTTTCTGAGGGCTGAATAGATAATCTGCATGATTTTAAATATTAAAAGCCTTTGTCAGGGTAGATGTGCCTGCAAAAATACAAGCTGGCAGTTACACATGATTAAGTCACAGTAGTCTGGGCAATTCCATATCTGGATTACCACAAAATATTATAAATAAAAACAAGTATTGATACCTGATTTTTTAAAAAAAAAAATACTTCTGTCAGGGAGCAATGCTGTCATCGGTTAGGTGGATTTTAGCAATGATATTTTAACACCTTAATATTTGAAACCCGATCATACCAATACAATGTTAGAACCCAAACCTGCAAAACCCGGGCGATATGTAACGACCCTATGGGAGTAGTAGCACTGTGGAGGCTAGGTGTGTCCCTTGGGGGTCTGTATGAGCAACCTAGGTTCCCTTGACTGACTGTGGAGCTTCAACAAATAGATTGATGGTTTGAATGATAGGTTTGGAGAGAGGTTCTCTAAATTCTGGAGGCTTTCAATGTAGGCACCTAAATCAGAGCCTGAGACTTGATGGTGAACACCCTTTCAGTCTTTCTTCAGGTCTCTCTGTGAGAACACTGCCTCACTCTCAAGACTGAATGTAATGAAAAGGGAAGACTCATTCTTTTACTGTGCAGGAGAGCTGGTGCATGAATTTAAACTTCTACACAAGCAGATGGCAATATTTTCCTTCTCGGCATGGAGCACATCACTGTCTTCAAGTCACGAATCTAGGGATATGTTTATCAAGAGAGCTAATAGCAAAGCCTCCTTCTGCGGTATGAGCAGTTTAAAGAGTGATGTATTTCTCACAGTCTCATGAGCATGTTGCAAACCTGCTTCACTTGTGGGCACTTCTGAACAGCCTGTCAATAGCTGTTTCTGCCAGTGAGGCTCTTGTGGATACCCATGGGACACCCGTGTCACTGGTGTGGGTGCAAGTGACCCTGTCTTCTAGTAGATCCTCAAAATCCACATGGAATTTAGTAGTTCCACAGGGCAGAGACTTCTGCCAGCATTCACGTGAAGAATGTAAATGCAGACTTGTAATGTTTTGCTACCAGAAGTACAGTTATTAGGTATTTCTATGGCAATTGTCATATCACCACTTCCTCTGCAAAAGCACTGCCCCACTCTTTGTCAATTTTTTCCTTTCTCCTTTTCCAGTTGCTACAGCCTTGAGACATTGTATTCTTGGAGGGCAACAACTGCAGAACTCAACCATATTTGTCCCTATTCAATAAAAATTCAGCAAATACTAATTCATGTCCTGAGCTAGCTCTGTTTGATGCCCCCATGCTTGCTTCCAGGTTTCTCATTGTAGGAAGGCAGAGTTCATTCCCAGGTGAAAACTTAGGTTTACCCTGTTAGGACTGCTTAAATCTATAAACATTTGCAGCATCTGGTCTTTAGTCTGTCTTTATTGATCAGTGGTATGGAGGCTCAAGAGCGACCTAAAGTGCAAAACGTTCCATGACCCTTGTTCTGTCCATCACAGGTCCTTGCTTCAGCTCACAGTAACCATCCTATGTTACCTTCCTCCACATATCATTTAGCAAAGAATCCAAACAGACTGGTATTCTGGGATACCTCTGGTAGGTTCAGGCCTTGCTGTGGTTATGCCTGTCCCATTGCTATGGCTTGAAGGGCATGTTTAAAAAAGGTGGCATGCCAGCTCTTGAAAGCCTCCTCTTGAATGCAGGCTTGCATCCAAACAGTTCAAGCTATGGCTGTAAGCCACAGCTCACAAGGTGATTTCTACAGTCTGAGGGGTTGAGCAAGTGCTTCTGTACTGAGGAGCTGTGGTGGCATGGGCATCTCTTTAGCCAACTAATTGACTACTCAGGATACTCATACCTTTGTTGTCATTGCTTATGCCTCTAACCAAAGCAGCAGACTGAGCAGCAAGAGTTGGCTCTGAGGACCAATGAAAGAATAAACTGTGGGCACAGCAGGGTGGGCAAAGGGAGGAACTGCAGTGGGAGGAAGGAGGTGGGCTTTGGATTTCAGTGTGAAAGAGGAGGACATACAGATGACAGAAATGATAGTGTCAGGAGCCAGAGTACCTGGGAGCAGTGTGGATGCTCGGGGAACAGAGGTGATGTGGACAGACTACAAGAGACATAGGGGTCTTGTGGCAAGGAGCAGCAGAAATACATGGGCAGGTAGGCCTGTGGGTCTGGGTGGGAGAATATGGTGGTTTGAAAGGCTGCTGGAATGTAACCATTCATTAATAGCCATTCTGTGCATTGTGAGGTCAGTTTAGACACAGCCAAGGTGTCTTTGGTTTAGGGGGAAATTGAAACGTGCTTAAAAAATGAGATAAATGCAGCCAGAACGTTCTCAAGGAGTATGGGTGTCAGTGGCAATTGGACCTGGTGATCCTGTTTTTTCCAGGCCAGCTAGCAATTCTGGCGCACACCCTATTGAGGGCAGGACAAGGCAGAGGGAAGGTATGGGAAGCCATACTTGAAGGAGGTGTGTGATTTGATGCTTCCCCTGCAGCCTCTCTCATGTGCTCCTGCGAGGCCTTAATTGGAACTGAAAACTGCTGCTCCTTCCCAGAACTCCAGAGGGAGAAGGAGAACAGCATTGCCTTGCACCCTCATGGGGATGATTTCTTTCCTCCTTTTCCCCCGTGTGACACAAGCAGGGAAATTAATATTCCAACCCATTGAGCCTTCTTGGTGAATCTGGCACAGCATTATTTAAGATGAGTGAGATTTTAATTTTTTTTTTTAATTGATTCCATGTAACTCAGCATTTGAAAAACCTTGAAGATCATGTTATGTGCATAAGCACAGTTAATTTGTTTGTTGCAAGGACCCCGGTCATAAAATGTGTATATCCAAGGCCATTGTGGAATTAAGACTTAAGGCATTTAAGCAAGTTTGCGTGTGAGTAAAATTCAGCCTCCCGGTGCCCAAAAAGTATCCAGGCAGAGCCCAGAAAACCGAAGCTTTCAGCACAACACTGCCCTCTGGAGCTTTCTGAATCACTCTCATTGCAAACCAAACGAACATAAAGGAGAAAAATAGAAAAAGGCCTTGGTCTCCAAAGTAAAAATGAATAGCACAGTGCGCACACTGCAATGAGTAATAAAAGCAGCTATACTGCAAAAGCAATGGAAATATAAAGACATTCATCCCCATCACAAATACCAACAAATATTTTTCAGCATTGAATGGAAGGTGGAAAGAAATTGAGAATTTTAAACAGACCTGGAAAGAATTACATACAATAACAAAAATGCCTTTTAATTTTGCTTAAAGGTGTTGGCAGCATTCTAACAAAGAAAAATCAACAAGCTATTGGGAAGGAAAAAAATAATTTGCTCTCTCAAAAATCTATTTTGGATGCAGATCTTTTTCTGCTATGCATCCTTTCACATTTTGATAGTGTTTGTGTCAACGCAAAGATGATATGTTACCTTGTGCTGTCAAGAGCTTACCAAAATAAACCTCATCAACAAGGCATTAAATAATAATATCACCTTTCCCCTGAAGTTTTTATATTCTCTGTGATGTACTTATGCATATTTTTTAAAGAACTTAAATTATTGATTCCCTCCTTCCATCAAACCTGTCTAACCAGTGAAGTGTATATAGAATGCAGTCCTGTACTAAGCTCTGCTAAAGAACAAACCACAACCCTTAATTGAAAGCATGGGCTTGTTAGAAGTGAATTTCTTGAATTTACAAAGGGCCTAATCTTGCAAATACAACCTGTAACCAGTAAAAACTCATCATTGCTGATATTTCTGATAACAGATACTATTCTCAGTAATACACGTGCACAGAATTGTATTCAAGGATTTAAGAACCACATTCCAATACCTTCTGCACCCAGTATTTTTCTATTAAAGCGAGTGATGGAAAAGCTGAGGTTAGAAGGGACCTCTGGAGATCATGTAGTCCAAACACCTACTCAAAGGAGGGTCAGCTAGAGGAGGTTGCTCAGGCCCACATCCAGTCAGGTTTTGAGTGCTTCCAAGGATGGAGGGTCCACAGCCTGTTTAGGCAACTTGTTCAAGTGTTTGACCACCCTCACAATAAAGAAGATTTTTAGTGGTATTTCCTGTTTTACAGTTTGTGCCCATTGCCTCTCATCCTGTCACTGAGAAGAGTCTGACTCCGTCTTCTTTACTCCCCCAGTCAGGCATTTATACACACTGCTAAGATCCCTCCTTAAACAGTCCCACCTAAGCAGTCCCAGCTCTCTCAGCCTCTCCCCATATGCCAGGTGATCCAAGCCCTTAATTATCTTTGGGGCCCCTCGTTGGACTCTGTCCAGTATGTCCATGTCCCTTTTGTACTGGACAGCACAGCACTGGATCCAGCACTCCAGATGTATCTCACCAGTGCTGAGTAGAAGGGAAGGATCACTTCCCTCAACCTGCTGGCAATGCTCCTCCTGGAGCAGCCCTGGATGCTGTTGGCCGCCTTTGCCACAGGAGCTTATTACTGGTCCGTGTTCAATTTGGGGTCCACCAGGATCCCAAGGGCCTTTTCTGCAAAGCAGCTTTCCAGTCAATCAGCCCCCACCCAGCCTGTACCAGTGCCTGGGGCTCTTCCTCCTGAGAGGAATTCGTAGTGCAATTCAATATTATCAGGATAGCAGCTGCCAGCGTTTGAAAAGAACTGAAATAATGACTTGGGAATAAATGACTTGTGTTACTGTAGTTGAAAGAAAGGTTATTTGAATACCAGTAGACTAAGGGGAATGGGTTGCAACAAACAGAAATGGCAAGAAAAGGGAAGCAGTGGTCCCATGGTGAGTGAATGTCTGATCATAGAAACAGAACTCCTGAATTATTCACTCAGGGCTTGATCTAGTACCTATTTAAGCCAGTGAGAGCTTCCCCATGATTTTCGGGGGCACTGAATGAAGCCAAAATGAAGAAAGGAAGAAAAGTTGCATAACAATTTATTATTTTTTCTATCCTGTTAATAATAAGCACTCAGCAAATTAATAATGGGAAATTCTGAAGAGAGTTTATAAACTGAATTTAGAGTACCAAAGATGTAAAAATGTCAGGTAAGAACATTAGTAGTCTTAGCCTCAGTGAGATAAACAATTGTTTACCTGCAAACAATTAATTATGTACATAAATGTTTGCAGGACTGATACATATATGGGAAAGGATATCCAAAGTAAATAATAACACAGAAATTCTACTGTCCTCTCTCCATTGCTCGGGGAATAAAAACTAGCTTGGCACTACAAGATTTAACTTCATGTAAGTGTCTTAGGCAGTTGACTGCTGTGCAAGTAGTGAAGAAAGAGAAATGATTATACATTTTTCTCTATGAGGCTAGTTATGAAACACTGATGCCAACACTGCGGTATATAATAGACCTAATAATAATTATCAGGTTTCATCCTTAGTGCATATGAGCAAGTTTAATAACATGTTTTAATTTCACTTCAGATCCAAATGGATAGCATGGGTCAGCTTGGCTGATCTGCATACGCGTGTGTCAAAAAGACTTAAAAGCTGCTTTTCCCTTAACAAACTGTGAATTTCCCCAATACTTTATTTTGTAAAATTTATGACACAGAAGCTGGAATTCAAATACCTTTTCCTCTTCACAGAATACAAGTTGGAATAAAGTTGGAATACAAAGTTTGTGGAGCACATGTCCTGGTTTGGTAGGAGATAGGATCTGAATTTAGGACCATGGATTAGGGCTGCTTTTGGAAGATAACTTATGAAGCAGATTGGTCCCTTCATTCCTGTCCTAAAATAGAAATAGATCAGAGAGATCTGAGGTGTTTGTTTTTGCTTCAATGTTTTATTAGAAAATCTAAATTTCCTATACAGCATTGAAAAGTTTACTTATTTCACTCTTTCATTAATAATTAATATTGAAACTCTAGATGCGAGCTCTTGTCTTTCCAAGGTGAAGAGCTCTTCACCTCCCATGCTCACTATGCACAGCATTTTATATTCGGTGTACAGATACACTGAAAAAAGTTTAAACTTCTTGTTTCCAAGTGTCCTTCCAGATAAGATTGCCAAAGTAGAAACCAGTGATCAGAAATCACTGCAGGACTCACTTTGTTTCTTCCCATTGTTTATACAATTATCTCTATCATCCAGCCACATTTTGGTGGATGCCAGCTTTTTTACTTGAGATCTTTAGGATTTTTTCTAGTTTAAATACCTTCAGATACAAAATCTTTAAAGCGTTCCTTTCTAGGTTTGGATAGTCAGGTTTGTCTTAAGTCAAGCTTTCTCACTGATAGCATTGTTATCATTGTCTAATCATTAAAGGAGCGGAAGGTCTTGTCCTCAAGGCTATCAGTTTAAGTCCAGCTCTGTGTATGTATTTAGCTAACTCAGAGGACATGATGTGGCTCATAGTGATTAATAATTATGTTCTCCAGAAGCTGGCATCTTCACTGAGGTCTACAGTATATCTAATTGAATTGGCCCCACTGAATTTAATCTTGAGATCCCCAACACACCAAAATTAAGTACAATTTTAAGTATAGTTATTAAATTATACTCTCATTTTACTAGGAAATATGGGTATGCAACACTTTAGTGACACATGAGATGAAAGATTAATAATATCTCAATTCAATTTAGAACAATTTAGAACTTTTCCTTAGAAGTAAAATGGCATTATTTAGAAAAAAAAAGAACAATTATTTGAATATTTACCCAATGTAGGCTAAGAGCAAGTTCGTATTTGCTGTAGGTCCTCTGATATTAGTGAAATCAATATACAGTTGAGGATGCGGACTATCATCTAGGCACACTGCCAGCAACGTGAATGAATCTTTACCCTTGACTTCAGTAATATCAAGTAGAGAACCAAAATGACTATCGTGGTGACCATAATTTAGGCACTGGAATGCCTAAAGATAAGGCAGCTATCTGCTGCTTGTTGATTCAGAAGAGTGGCAACATATCCTTAGAGAGTATATCAAATTAACGGGAAGAAGGTGCCTACCCAGAGGGCAACCAAGAAAGCCTACAAACTGAGCAAAGGAAGTAAGAGCTTGCTGGTAAGTGACAATGGGCACAGAAACACTCTCCTGACCTCCTCTCCCGGGAGGCTCTCCTGTCCTGTCAAGATCCAGAGCACAAAACCCTCTCCTGAGGAAGGCCGATCCTTTTAAAACAGGGTGCTGGGGATGATTAGAGATCTGATGATTCAATCCCTCCTCAGTTGGAGCAAATTCAAACCTTCGATTCCTTCATCCCGTGCCCCAAGATGAGACTATGCAATAATCTGTTTAAGTGGAGTCGTTTAAACAGTGCTGTGAGACTGATGAAACCGAAAGGAAAGCAAGCATGAAGGAATTTGGCATTATAGCCTAGTGATTATAGCTCTTTGCTAACAGGTGTGTGTCCTAGGTTATAGCCTGCCTGATAAACTCCAAAATCATTGCTGATAATCTTGGACCACTGTCTGCAAAAAGAGTTTATGCTGGGTGAATACTTCTAAGGGTTTACGCAAGTCACAAACTGATTAGCCTGGTATCAATATGAGGATAGATAAAGGAACAGCTAGGAAAATCTAGAGAATAATTAGTCCCAATGATGGGATTCGTGATAGGATTAATGAATGATTAATCCCAGGGAAGAAAAGTTTTAATTGACCTATACTTCAATCCTTCTGACTAAACTACAAATGGAATTGTTAAAAGCAATATTGGAGATGTAACATACTTACACTTTGGTACATCATTTAACCAAGACTTGTGCAACTTTCTGCTTAAGAAACAGGATACAAAAATAACTGATTAAAGCTATTGAGATCTAAGTAACTGACAGCGTGAAACTGTAGACTCTGAATCCTCATCAAATTAAAAAATTTTTACTTCAGCCTTCAAGGATTTGTTCTTGGCCTCAGATGGTTTAATTTTTTTATCAGTGACCTGGAAGAAAAAAAAATCATGACTGAGAAAGTTTACAGGGATTGAGGGAGTAGTAAACAATGAGGCTGGCAGGTCACTGATAGAATTTGGATTGTGTTTTTGAGCAGGCACAAGCAAACAATATGCATTTCTGTTCAGTTTATTGGCTCATACTTTAAGATCAGGAGCTCTGTACTAATGAGCAATCACTCAGATGATGACTTACTGTCCTGGTAATCAGCCAGGCACCAGTTCTCATTGCACAAGTGTGGCTGAAGGGGTCAAATGAAATCCTTCAGTATTTAAACAAGGCCATGTGGAAGTGAAGTAATGAGACCATCTCGCTTGCACATTTAGTGTGGATGTGACTGCCACCAGAATACTGTGACCAATTTCTGGCAGGGTAATTGCTGAAAAATTGATCAAGATTTAAAGAAGCCCACAGCAGCACTTAAAGGAAATTCGTGTAAAGACTATTAAGCCTGAGAGGCTAGTGGAATTGTTTTATTTGAGGCTACTGCTTAATCCCATCCAGGGAAAAAAGAATTTATTTAGCTGAAAGATCAGCCTGGTATAGGTCAGCAGAAAAGCCAACGAAACAGCAACTCTACCAAAATCCCTTGGTGGGTTAGTGTGTTTACAGGGAGGGTTAGGAATGTAGTGTCTTAATGCTGGGACCCTGTTGGAGTGAGTGGTTCTGCAGTAGCAAAAGCTTATAAGGACAGTCTAAATTAAAGGAAGGATCTCGTGACTTGGATCCTCCTTGCTGCCACTGCTATGCAGTGCCAGGTGAACAAAAGAAACAGAGAAGGTCAGATTAGATAATCATCTCAGAGTCTTGGTGCTTATCTGAACCGTATGTTTATCATACCCTACTTTAATCATTTGTATCAGCAGAATTATTTTCTAATCTCATTAGAACAAAATGTCCTAAAACATTTAATATTTCACATGTCTAGTCAAGCCACCATTCCTGGGGAAACTGTATTTTTCCATAATATTTTAGCACTAAGTCTAGAAGTGCACCAGCTTGCAAAAATGAGGATGGGGGAAAATCTTAATTAAATTTCTCCATTAAAATAACTTAATCCCTAGGCAGGGCATTGTTGAGGTTTGGACAACACATTATTATAACTAAAAGGGCAAAGCCATCACCGTTTGTTAGCTTGGAAATGGCAAAAATGCAAAAGATAACATTTGCGATGCAGTAACCCACTGCAAACAACCCTGCATTTTCCGGGGCATTTCACATGCAGGCTGCCTTCCAATCAGTGCAAGCCAGATGAAGTTCTGAGCACTAAATACTACCTGGTGAAACGATTTTGCACAGTAATTGACCTCCTGCCACATGTCACTAATACAGTGTCCTTTCCCCTAGCTGTGACCTATAATAGAAGTTTTTGGAAGAATATTAACCTGGCCATATATTATTTTCTGGTTCATTAAATATAATAGCAGTTCTGGCAGAACCTTTAGTTGATGAGAGAGGTTTGGCCTCCGCAAGAAAATGTTGTCACAATACTAGATGCTGCATCCTTATTTAATATACTTGCAGCCAATGCATTTTTGAATAGAGACATTAGATGGCAAAACCACAAAGGACAATTTATAATTTACAGTCTACAAAACTCTCCCAGTTCTCAGCTTTACCTCTGCTGGCAAACACTCCCATAATCCCCAAAATCTTTAATGGGTTCTCTTTTGTGTATAAGCCTTCGGCTCCTCTTCCCCTGCCATTAGTACAAACTGTTTTGTTGTAAATGTTTGATGCTCTTTTGCCATGAGGATTCTGAGGGAGAAACAAGCATATCACCCTCTTGGTGGCTTCACTCCAATACGTAAGAAATACCCTATAAAACAAAAGGGTTCAAGTGTCTGTTTTCAGTGCTTCATCCAGCTTTAAAGTATCTGCTTTTGCCCTTGGAGTATCTCTTTCAGGCCATTTGTCACTGTCCTAGTTTGACTGGCAGTGATAGTTAACCTTTGCTTAGCACCCTGCAGATATTTACTTAGTACTTCAATATATTTTCCTTTGCGTACCAATAAAATACCTGCATTTACAGAGGACCTTTTATCCCAAAGGATTTCAACAAGCTCTGCAAGCTATAAATTTACGGCAGTACTGTACAGGTAATGTAGCTTTTTGCTCAGTACAAAAGACAGTAGCCAAAATCTGGGAATCCTGATGTTTTAACAAGTGACTGCTGAGCACAGAATTAAAGCAGAGGGATTGTATTTCAGGGAGCGTTAGTCTAGGGCATAGAGCTAGGTTCAACTCCCTGCTGAACCCCTACCCATAAAACTTGTGCAGGCGTCCCGTGTGACTCGGGAAGGTGCTGGTGCGCAGGTCCGCAAAGCACATGGGCACCTGACGTGGGACTGCAGTGGAACTGAACCACTTCATCTCAATGGTGCAGCCCTCAAAGCTGTGCCTGGCTCCTTAGGCAACAGTAAATCTAGCAACACCTACATTTTCGTGTTTCTGATGATGATAAGAAAAAATCAGCAATGCTAATATTGTGCATACGCTTGTACAATATTCAAACTTCAGCCATGCTGCCCAGACTGAAAAATTTACTGTTTATCTCATGCCCCTACCCAGTCAAGACTCACAGGTGAACTGTCCATGTCCTTCTCAGTCCCACTCCATTAGGTAGGTTTAGGTCAAGCTTAACGCAGACTGGCAGCAGAGTTTAGTTCAGTACTAAACACAGTATTACAACTGCAGCGGGAGGAATCCTGGTTCTCATTCCTGGTTTTCGCAGTGGCTGTCAGAGGTGGGCGAGGGGGGGACAGTGTGTTGCTTTCCATCCAGTCCCTGGTGAGTGTGAAATCGATAAAGAGCAAAAAGAATGAGGAGTTTCCTCCAGCTTTGCCTTTGGTCAGTGTAGGGACTCGTATCACTGAGGTTGAAGAGAGCCTAAAACTTAAGCCTCCTTCTTCCTGAGCGAGCATGGTAACTGTTTGTCTGGTTTTACAGAAGACAGCGGTTGGTCTAAAAGGAAACCATGAGACTTGCTCCACCTTTAGAAGAACATTGGTGGGTGTTAAGCCTCAGAAAAGGACTCTTGGCTATCTGTGCCAAAGGGGTGGAAATCTGGACACAGGGGCTGGGAGGAAAATGCTGAGCAGCCTACCAGATCCCTTGAGGTGAAGGACTGAGGGAGAGGGACCTTGAGTTCCAGTGCAGAAGACATCCACCCTCAGCCCAGACATAGCTTTCATGTCTCACCCATAAAAAAACACACGACAAAATCAACTTTCCCTCTTCACACTAGGAGGCTGCACTGATACAATAACAATTGAATTCAGGATCATTTCCAAGCTTAAAAACCTGACGTATTCAAGATCTGACTTGGCTCCCATGAAATACATATCTAAACTAAGTAGTCATTTTTTAAATTTTGGCCTCAGTATCAAAAGTAAGCTTTGGATCACACCAAGTTAGAAAATATAAACCTTTATATTGGATTTATATCGTAAGCCAAATGCAAATTATTACTTTTCCTCATTTTCAGTTACCTCTGGCTATTTAATCCATCCTCCACCAATTCTCCTTTGCGTTATTGGTCTGGAATTTAGTCTACATGATGAGAATCATTTAGTTGATAGCACTTTAAACTCATCTATAAACAGCTTTTGATGACTAATATGCATTTTTCTGTTCCTGCAATAAATTTGTTTCAAGCAAAAGGAGACTGTTTGGAAACAACACCTTAAATTTCCTGATGAATCAACTACTTAATATTTAATTTCAAATCATACTGGGAAAACAAATCTAATTTTTTCTCAGGCTAACATCTGAAGGGAAAAAAGTAAGATAGCTGCAGAAATATAGAATTAGTATTATTCTGATATGGAATATGTCATCGTAAGTCATAAGGAGAATGATCTTATATGTGTTGTTTACATTTTTCTATCTTAAAAGACAGCCATTTTAGATTAATCTAATTTGAATTCCTACATGGCCTCTGCAAATAAAGAGAATGAAAACCAAATGGAAAATGCCTTTGCTTATTCCCAGCTCTGAAAGTGATTCATTATTTAAAATCCTACTATTAAAAATGAACCATTTCCACAGATGAGATGAAACAGGTCATTTTTTTACAGGCATACTTACAACTCTGGAAAACGTGAATATCTGTTTACTGGCAACCTTTTGAGAGGTATCCTTAGTAATACACACAAAAAGAGACATCACAGATGTCTTCTGTCCTACATTTTCTATGGCACTGTCACACTAAATGGCATTAGACCTTATCATACCTTTCTTTTAGATTCTTCTTTTTGTGCTATATCCAGTCCCAACTTGCTTCTGCAGTTCAAACCAAAGGAGCTCCCAGGTTTCACCGTTGCTTCTACTATTCTGTGTTATAAGAGAGCGCTACTACCACTTAATGATACTGGATTTACACTGCTGCTCAGTCCTGCCCAAGGACAGAGTGCATAAGTGCCCTGTTGAGCCTCGTATAAAACAATCCAGCCTACAGAGGTTGTACTGAGCGTATTTTGTGTTAGTGGCTCTGTCATTGGTACAGTCTTACACGGCTGCCTGCATTTGAACCGGGGAAAAAATTTTCAAGGAGTAACAAACAGGATACGGAGCAGAAGCTCAAGGATGAGAAGTCCTGTCAAATGAAAATATTATTTCCTCACCTGTCCACAATGGCAAAACCTGTGATTAGAGAGGATTCCTGATGTAGGTGTGCTGTACTGTGGGTACACATGCAGCAGCGGTAATGGGGACGTGCTGCGAGTACAACTGGCATCCAAGAGGAGCAGCAGTTCTAAACCTCACCGTTCAGGTCATTTGGCTGATCATCTACTTCTCTGAGCTTTCTCATCATTCTTGCGATCTCTGTTTTAGCTAAAGCACACAGCAGAGAACTGCATTATCTAAAATAGTTCTTGAAGGAGACAAGAAATTAAAGCAAACTGAAGACTGAGTTAGAGCTCAACATTAATATTTTCAAGAGGTAATGACTCAGCTCAGTCTTATCATAATTCTGTTGCAAACTCAAACTTTCATCTTTGTGTCTGCTGACTCCATGCAAAGGATTTTGCTACTAAAATGGAATCATATTTTCTGATACAGGTCCTTACTTCATGCCAGTTAAGCTTCTGTGCCAGTGGAATTACAGGATTGTCTATGCTGTTGTTAGTATATTAGGAAATTGTACAAGATACTTATTCCTCAAAAGGTACCAGACCAGTTCAAAATGACCTTATCTACTAAGTGGGGTTCAACCCCAACATTAGTACCGTAAATGGTGGTATGTGCTCTGTGCCATGTGACGGGGCTGGTTTTATTGCTTTATAACACTTCCCTACCCAAGGGAGAGAGCCTCTACCTCTGCCAACTAACCGCTGATAATCCTTGCAGCAACATTTTTTCATTTATGTATGCAAGACTATAATACATAAAAGCCTACAACATTCTGTTGATAATTTTAAAGAAAATCCCCTTTCCTTGGAAGTCAGTCAGTACTCTGAGCTCTTTTGGCACTCTATCTAAAGGTTGAGATACAGGTAATATTTTTAGCTTGCGGGCCAACTCAAAGAGTCTTACTCATTCTAAGAGGCTGTTCATGCTCTCCACCATGAAGTACAAGTGATTCACGGCTTTAGTCCACTCAGGCTCCTTTACAATAATATCTACTGTACAGGAGCATAGTGTCTTGGTGTAATGAATTTCTCCATCTTCAGTAGTCTAATTTGACTAGTATACTTTGACTGGCATAACTGCTGGGGTTTCTGTTTAATGAAATACAAGTACAGATCATGCATTTTAGTCATTCAGAGCATTTTTAACTCAGATACATACTCTTTTGAGAAGCACTTAAATAAGTCATTATTGAGGTAAATACTACATGCAAAAAAAGTAATTTTTTTAGCTTACTAGGCGGAACCTATGTGAAGGTGGAGTTTTTCAGCCCATTTGCAGAGTTGCACTGATGAGTTTGTCAGAGTTCCATCAGGCAAGTCATCCACATTCCTATAACAGTGTTCCTATTCTCATTCATAGTTGTGTCCCATTCTCTCTTGATAAATTAAAAGGTGGTGCTAAAGGCCCCTGTTTATGAACAGGACTTCTGTTTTAACTAAGCAAGGGGCATTTTCACTAAGCCAATCAATAATTTTCCTGCTTGCAGTCTACGAGTTGTATCCTTCCTTATCATTTACTAAGAAAAAGTAGTATTGACATTATTTCTTTCTGCAACTTTGAAAAATTTGTTTCTTTGTGCAAAATAGCTGGTGCCATCACAGTCTATGACATTCTGGGCCATATTCCAAATATCTGACAGGTTAGCTCTGGTCAGTAGCCTGTGCTCCCATAGTATTTTCTTTTATTAAAGTAACTCAAGACTATCCCCTTAAGCATTTTTTACAGTGAATAAAACTGACTACAGGATAGTCAGGGACTACAAAGTATTTATGTAACACCTCTGAGTATTTCTTAATAGTCCCGTACTACTTCAGTAGCTCCACATTAAGTAAGGAAGGCATGAAATCATTTGACACTTTGCCTGGTTATCAAACAACAGCAGATAATCTATGAAAACATCGTTCTTGATTATTGCTACACTTCAGTGATACAGTTGTTAAGATTGCTTCAGAAATAAAACTTCCTCTGGGGAATTCAGAGTCAATCAGCTGCCAGTCACGTCTTACAGTAACTTAAGCCATAGAGCTAGTTCCTCTTAAAGGCTTGTATTTCATACTGGTGTCTCTTTCAATTAAATGTATTCATTCAAAGCAAATACTTGTCAGTTATTCAGTTGTTGAAAAGTAAGTGAAATGCAGATCATATTTCTCTTCACATTAACATGGTTCAATATTTGCAGTATTTTGTGGTCAGATTATAGAGATGGCTGGAGGAGCTTATACCAAAATGCCTTCAGATAGCTTTAGTTCTCTGGTATAGTTTCTTCAATGACATAATTTCAATTTATTTTAGCTAGTAATAACATTACACCATATGATACTGTGTTAAATGTTGGGCTTGATCTCCTTTATCTTTACAAACCCATAAGCATAAAGCATATAAAACATAAGAAAAGGGTAAAAGGGGATGATAGTTCACAAATTAGCAAGGTTTTGTAGTTAAGGCTATCTGGTTAGCTCTTTTACTATGCAGCCTACACATCCCCAGTGGGAAGCTCATAAGTGGCATCTGCTTTTTGACACAACTTAAAGATGTTGGCCTAAGTTATGCAAAGACTTCAGCCTATGTGTGGGTACGTAGCAAGCATGAAATGACATCTGAAAAACTGTTACTATTAAGTTGCACATTTTCTATATTGCACTTTGTATGTTGATAGTGGAGGCTTTTTGCATCACCACCTTACCTTCACTGCGTAGGTTAACGGAGTAGCTTCTGAGAAGCCAAGGCAGTGGCGTGTGGCTTTTGTGCCAAGAGGTCTCTTGATCATGTGCATTTCCACCAGACTGCTTACCCAGAAAGCTCTGTAGAATTGCAATCTTATCTGGTATTCAGAGGGCAAGTCTTAGGTATCATTAATTTAATCAGTAAGAGTAAAATTTTGGTGTCTTAACTTGTGGTCCCCAATTCCATTTTTTGTCTCTGTGGAGAAAGAAAGAGCAGCAGCAGGAGGCTGGCAGCCTGACCCTGCCGTTGGGGCAGAACAGTTCCTCTCCACACCCACCATAGATGCTGCACTCTGCTCCTCACAAGAGAACACATTCAATAGTCTGTATTTCTCCTTGCCTTGTCTCAGGCAAAAATTGTATGAGGATTTCTTTTCACGAACAAAATGTTCGCTTGTGTTCAAAAGGACTAAAACAATTCCTCCGTGATTCTTCTTGGTTGTGCCATTGAATTTAGCCTCGTTTCACAGTGGTGCCTATACAATAGCAGTATTACATATAACTCTGTGAACTCATTTAGGGAACATCTTGTTGAACGAGCTGGGATGTTTCTTTCATTCTCTGCTACAAGCCACTAAGAATAAATCCTATTAAAAGTAATGCAAATTGCTCTCATTAAGAAGATAATCCTGTTTGGCCTACATAGAGTTCACATTTTTCTCCAGCAAAATGTTACAGATTCTTGGTTCATTCATCAGTAAGCATATAGACTTTGTCACTGTTGCTGATAAATAACACAATGTCTTCTTTTTGTTTTGTACCTGCCCTCAAGTTATCATTGTTTTATGCAAAACAACTGTAAACCCTGGAGCCAACCTAGCAGAGTTTATAGGTGAGAGTTACCTGAAGCAGGAATCACTAGTATCCTGTGCATGTGGTCTGATGCTGACCTGAACAAATTTGCACACATTCATTATACCTCACAGTACCCAACACTAATAATATGTTAATTCTAATAATATATTATACTGCATATCATACAGTCATTCATACTGAAATCTTGTTGCTGGGGAAATGACAGCAGATCCTATGACAAAAGAATGTTAGGTTCTAAAACAATGATTATATGGAAGATAGCACAGTCTGTCTAAATGAAATCTGAAAGACTAGCATCCCATAATCTCAATTCACAGTCCTAAAAATATCATGCTGTCCTTTCTGAAAGTAATATAAACCATCACATTAACTCACTCTGAATATTCTAATGGAGGGTTTAGCTTGGAGATGGAATAGATTGAACATGCAAATTCACTGCAAGTACTTCAAACATCAGTTCGAAAGTCATCATTTTTACCAGAACATTCACTTTTATTTGGAAACAGTGGGTTTCAGCTGATGCCCAATGCACACGATTAAATGAAAAGTTGAAAGATTACTTTAAATGACCTGCATAGTTTTCCACTTGTGGTTCAAGATAGTTTTGTACGCATTTTTCCTTCAGGGTTCCCAGGCTTCTCAGGGTTCCTGGAAATTCAACTTACATAGCATTAGCAAAAAATTATATGTAAAAAGAGCATATTGAATTAAATGGATGGAAGTATAATGCCTTTCTAATTGTTTATTAATATCTTAAAATCTCTCTAATTACAGCTATGTTCATAGTAATTATCAAACTTGTTTACTAATTCTTTGGATCTCTTCAGGCTACAACATGTCTTTTCTTAGGAAAATGCCTGAGCTACTGGCCATAAGCATTTTTAGAATAAAAGAATTATTAAAATTCCCTGTCATAACAGTGCAGGAAGGACTTCAAGAGTGGTGGAACCAAAGGGAGAGCGCGTAGGCAAAACCAAGCATGGATTCACAAAGGGGAGGTCATGCTTGACCAACATGATATCCTTCTATGATGAAATGACTGCCTTGGTAGATGAGGGGAGAACAGTCACTATTATCTACCTGGACTTCAGTAAGGCTGTCTCCCATAATATCTTCACAGAGAAGCTGATGGGCTGGATGAGCAGACAGTCAGATGTACAGCTAGGTCCAGAGGGTGGGAGATCATGCTACAAAGTCTTATTGGAGGCCAGTACCCCAGGGGTTAATACTGTGTACAGTCCTGTTCAATATGATCTGGATGATGGGGTAGAGTATACCCTCAGCAAGTTTGCTGATGTTACAAAACGGGGAGGAGTGGCTGGTACAGAAGAGGGTTGTGTTGCCGTCCAGAGGGACCTTGACAGGCTGGAGAAATGGGCTGACCGGAACCTCCTGAAGTTCAACAAGGGGAAGTGCAAAGTCCTGCACCTGGGGAGGATCAGCTCCAGGCACAAGTACATGCTCGGGGCTGACCAGCTGGAAAGCAGAAAAGGACCTGGGGGTCCTAGTGGACACCAAGTTGACCATGAGCCAACAATGTGCCATTGCGGCAAAGGCTAATGGTATCCTGGGCTGCACTGGGAGGAGTGTTGCCAACAGGTTAAGGGAGGTGATTCTTCCCCTCTGCTCAGCACTGGTAGGGGCCACCCCTGGAATACTGTGTCCAGTTCTGGGCTCCTCAGTATGAGAGACATGGACATACTGGAGAGAGTCCAATGAAGGGCCACGAGGATGATTAAGGAACTGCACCATCTCTCCTATGAGGAAAGGCTGAGAGATCTGGGACTGTTTAGACTAGAGAAGAGATGGCTTGGGAGGAATCTCACCAATGTATATAAATATCTGAAGGGAGGATGTAAAGAAGACAGAGACAGGCTCTTTTCAGTGGTGCCCAGTGACAGGACCAGAGTCAATGGGCACAAACTGAAACACAGGAGCTGCAGGCTGAACATCACCTTATGTGAAGGTGACTGAGGCCCAGCACAGGTTGCCTAGGGAGATTGTGGAGTCTCCATATTCAAAAGCCATCTGGACATGGTACTGTGCAACCTACTCTATGTGGCACTGCTTGAGCAGGGAGGTTGGACAAGATGATCTCCAGAGGTCCCTTCCAACCTCAACCATTCTGTGGTTCTGTGATTCTGTGAACCAGAACTCTATTATTATGGTCAGAGATAGTCAAGAGAACAGAGTTGTGATGACTTCTGCAAAGACTAAGTATTTTACCCAGTGACTGTGATGCTGACAGTGTTGCACTTCTTACTGGCTAGACTGAGGCAGTCCCAGAAGCAGTTGGAAGCTCAGACTCAAGTGTCCAGCCTCCTAGTAAAGCCTACACTGTCCATATCTGTACAGCAATGCACGCAGCATGGGCAACAAACAGGAGGAGCTGGAAGCCATTGTGGAGTAGGGAAACTATGAGATAGTTGCCATCATGGAAACATGGTGGGAAGACTCGCACAACTGGAGTGCTGCAATGGATGACTATAAACTCTTCAGGAGGGATAGGCAAGGAAGGAGAGGCAGTGGGGTGGTCCTGTATGTTAGGGAGTGTTTTGATTATCTAGAGCTTAATGATGGTGATGATACAGTTGAGTGTTTATGGGTAAGAATCAGGGGGTAGGCCAACAAGGCAGGTATTATGGTGGGAGTCTGTTATAGACCACCCAACCAGGATGAAGAGGCAGATGAAATATTCTATAAGCAGCTGGCAGAAGTCTCACAATTGCTAGCCCTTGTTCTCATGGGGACTTCAACTTACCAGATGTCTGCTGGAAATACAATACAGCGGAGAGGAAACAGTCCAGGAGGTTCCTGGAGTGTGTGGAAGATAACTTCCTAACACAGCTGGTGAGGGAGCCAACTAGGGAGGGTGCCCAGCTGGACCTGTTTTTTGTGAACAGAGAAGGACTTGTGGGTGATGTGATGGTTGGAGGCTGTCTTGGGCATAGTGATCACAAAATGATAGAGTTTTCGATTCTCGGAGAAGTAAGGAGCGGGGTCAGCAGAACTGCTACCTTGGACTCCCAGAGGGCAGACTTGGCCTGTTTGACAGAGTCTCTTAGGAGGCAGTCCTGAAGGGCAAAGGGGTCCAGGAAGATTGGACATTCTTCAAGAAGGAAATCTTAAAGGCACAGGAGCGGGCCATCCCCATGTGCCAAAAGACGAGCCAGCAGGGAAGAAGACCAGCCTGGCTGAACAGAGAGCTTTGGCTGGAACCCAGGAAAGAAAGGAGACTTTATGACCTTTGGAAGAAAAGGCAGGCAACTCAGGAGGGCTGCAGGGACATCATGAGGTTATGCAGGGAGAAAATTAGAAAGGCCAAAGCCCAGCTAGTACTTAATCTGGCTACTGCTATAAAAGACAATAAAAAATGTTTCTATAAATACATGAGCAACAAAAGGAGGGCCAAGGAGAATCTCCATCCTTTATTGGATGTGGGGGGAACACAGTGACAAAGGATGAGGAAAAGGCTGAGGTACTTAATGCCTTCTTTGCCTCAGTCTTTAATAGTAAGACCAGTTCTCAGGGTATCCACCCCCCTCAGCTGGAAGACAGGAACGGGGAGAAGAATGAAGCCCCCATAATTCAAGGGGAAATGGTTAGTGATCTGCTACACCATGTAGACACACACAGGTCTATGGGGCCAGATGGGATCCACCCAAGGGTACTGAGGGACCTGGTGGAAGTGCTCACCAAGCCACTTTTCAATCATTTATCAGCAGTCCTGGCTAACTGGGGAGGTCCCAGTTGACTGGAAGTTACCAAATGTGACACCCATCTACAAGAAAGGCCGCAAGGAGGATCCAGGGAACTACAGGCCTGTCAGCCTGACCTCGGTGCCAGGGAAGGTTATGAGCAGATCATCTTGAGTGCCATCACATGGCACATACAGGACAACCAGGTGATCAGGCCCAGTCAGCATGGGTTTATGAAAGGCAGGTCCTGCTTGACTAACCTGATCTCCTTCTGTGACAAGGTGACCCACCTAGTGGATGAGGGAAAGGCCGTGGATGTTGTCTACCTAGTTTTTAGTAAAGCCTTTGACACCATTTCCCACAGCATTCTCCCAGAGAAAATGGCTGCTCATGGCTTGGACAGGATTACTCTTCACTCGGTAAAAAACTGGCTGGATGGCTGTGCCCAAAGAGTGGTGGTGAATGGAGTTAAATCCAGTTGGCTGCCAGTCACAAGTGGTGTTCCCCAGGGCTCAGTATTGGGGCCAGTTCTGTTTAATCTCTTCATCAATGATCTGTTTATTAATATCTCTATCAATGATTTGGATGAGGGGATCGAGTGCACCCTCAGTAAGTTTGCAGATGACACCAAGTTGGGCAGGAGTGTTGATCTACTTGAGGGTAGGAAGGTTCTACAGAGGGATCTGGACAGGCTGGATCGATGGGCTGAGGCCAATTGTATGAGGTTCAATAAGGCCAAGTGCTGGGTCCTGCACTTGGGTCACAACAACCCCATGCAGCGCTACAGGTTTGGGGAAGAGTGGCTGGAAAGCTGCCCAGCAGAGAAAGACCTGGGTGTGCTGGTTGACAGCCAGCTGAATATGAGCCGGCAGTGTGCCCAGGTGGCCAAGGCGGCCAGCAGCATCCTGGCTTGTATCAGAAATAGTGTGGCCAGCAGGAACAGGGAAGTGATCGTTCCCCTGCACTCGGCACTGGTGGGGCCGCACCTCGAGTACTGTGTTCAGTTTTGGGCCCCTCACTACAAGACAGACATTGAGGTGCTGGAGCGTGTCCAGAGAAGGGCAACGAAGCTGGTGAAGGGTATAGAGCCCAAGTCTTATGAGGAGCGGCTGAGGAAACTGGGGTTGTTTAGCCTGGAGAAAAGGTGGCTGAGGGGATACCTTATCACTCTCTACAACTACCTGAAAGAAGGTTGTAGTGAGGTGGGTGTCAGCCTCTTCTCCCAAGTAAGAGGAGATAGGACAAGAGGAAATGGCCTCAAGTTGCACCAAGGGAGGTTTAGATTGGCTATTAGGAAAAATTTCTTCACCAAAAATGTTGTCAAGCATTGAAACTGGCTGCCCAGGGAAGTGGTTGAGTCACCGTCCCTGGAGGTATTTAAAAGATGTGTAGATGTAGTGTTTAGGGACATGGTTTAGTGGTGGGCTTGGCAGTGTTACGTTAACAGTTGGACTTAATGATCTTAAAGGTCTTTTCCAATGTAAATGATTCTATGATTCTATAAGACCTCAGCCAAAAGGCCAAGTAAAAATGTTTACTTGAGAGTCATTTAATTACAGAACTGTGATAAACATCTGAGGATAGTAGACATGGATTCATTAGCTTTCCATGCTGTGATGTGTGTTTCTTTAACGATGTCAGTTGTTAGAAGTGTCAGTTTTCTTGTTTTCCTCACATTTTGTATATTTAACAGATGGTCACATCTTAAAGATCTGATCCTAAATGCTCCCTCCTATAGATGTAACCTTCATCACCACTGTCATCTTTTTCTTCCAGCGAGGCTGTTTTCAGACTTGGGATCTCTTCTCATCAAGTATTGCATTTTTTTTGTTATGTTTTAGGGACAGAAAGAAAAAAATGTTTTTTTCACAGTTGGTAATAATCTCTTAGTATAGCAGATTTCAATGTAGCTTGCCAATGTTTCCTACTGATTTCAAGTGTCTGAAGTGATAACTCACCATTAAACAATCTTTGACATTATTCCATGTCTACACCATTATATAAAGTAGTAGTTATTTCAATCATGGAACACTTCTACTTCCACTTTCCTTTTCAGTTAGTTCAAAGATATAAGAGAAAGTACGAAGTTCCATCTCCATTCAAGATGACAGTAATTTCAGTCCCTATAGCAAGGTTCTTTTGTCAATTTATGACTTCCAAAAAAAGCAACTTAAAACAAATAAACAGTAAGGAAGAAGTCTCTATAAAAATTAATAACTCATAACAAATTTATTTCTGGATATACTACATCAGAATAATAATTTGCATATTTTCTGCCAACTGCCATTTGCAGATCCCTGGGATGGTTTTCATCTAACTGCGATCATAACAAACCTCTCCATCTGTGTATTTTTCTATGAGAAATGTTCATCAGAACTGTTCCCAAAAGCTTGTTTGAGCTTATGGGCTCAAAAATCTCAGTGTGGTTCCATCATTCTCATAGGAAAAGTGATACAGAATTTAAGAAAAAGTTATAATTGTTCCTTAAGCTTGCTCAGCCATTCCAATGAATAGATCAACTATAATTTTGCTTTGAAAGCACTACAAAACGTATATTAGCAATACTATTTCATTAAGTCCTTCTAAATTCTAAAATATGTTTTCTAACAATTTATGTGAAATGTTTGTCACTTCAAATCTACTAAATTCCATACAACTTTATAAGCAAGGATAATTATTCTGAAAAATGATAATTCCACATTTCTATAGCATTTCTATAATATTTTCTGAAGGCTCCAAAAGTTCTCCCCAGAGAGTTGCAAATTAAACACATCAGTATCCCAGAAAATATGTTAGCTCCCTTTTACGTGTGGATAAAATGAGGCCATAAGAAGAAGGTCTGCCACTTACTAAGGTATTTCTTACTCCTGGCAATAGTTGCCTGTGGTGTTGGATACAGACATACTTGACAAGTGATTTATAGCAAAGTCCCAGAGAAAACCCTTGTTAGAATGAGAAAAAGATCTAGATACACTGAATCTCAATTCTGTTTTAACCTTAAAATTATCATTTGACTTTTTACTGATGGAATGGGAACAGCTATAGTAAATTACAACAAAAGGTTGTATATAAAGGAAAGATCTTATAGTCTCTTTTGAAACAAAAGTCTCAGTGAAATGAAATTCAGGAAAGTACTTCAATGCACATGTGAACCCACCCTTGTTTACAGAAGTGATTTGCAAAAGTGAGTCTTCTGGGTTTCCCAATTCAGTATACAATTCTCCTCTGTTCCAGAACCTTGCAGGTAAAGAGGTAAGCAGAACTAAGGGAATGAGCATTCTTCCAAGAAACAGGAAGATTTAGGAAGGGAGTAAGGATTATCTGAAAAACGTGTCACGGCTTCTTTTAAAATAAGCCATCTTTTAAAGTTGGCCATCTAATAAAAATGTGCATTTTCCTACTTTCAGACTGAAATAAATACATCAAAAGGAAAACATTTAAGCAAGTATTAAACTTCAGGAGTGTGCCTAAGTGAGGTACTGAGTAAAAAGACTGGCAGAATCAAAGCCGAATACGGGCAGGGAATTGCTTTTGCAGGCAGTAGGACTTTCCTGGAAGAACACAAGGACAAGCCATCTGCTCTGAACCGGACAGGAACACTAATCTAAATGAGAGATCTGACTTAATACTTTTATTTATTATTTTCTATGAAGTCAGCCAAGCAAACATTTTCATATCAGATTTACCTTGCAAATCCGGTAAGGCACATTTCTCATGTGAGGCACCTTGCCAACAGTGGAGCAGTAAGTACTATATCTAAGTAAGTGTGCCCTATATCTAAGAGGTAAAGGAGGCACTATACCAGCTAGCATCGACTGGCACCAGTATCACAGGAGAAGGACATCAAGGCATCAAACAATAAAGAAACAGATAAACTTACCACGCGCCACAGCACATAAGCAGCATCTAGCCACATTTGCCAGTGCACTCCTAAGACCAGAAACACAGCCCTAATTTCATGGGAGATGCTATCATTTTTGCCATATGATAGAGGCACATCTATCTAGTCATGGGTTGATGAAGGGGCTGTGGAGAGAGGGAACGAATGAGGCAGGGAACACGTCACAGGCTGGCAAAACCGTGAATTCAACCACCATCCCACTCCTTGCTCATGCCTGCGGGTGCTTGGAAAAGAGGCTGCAGGAATAGGTTGTGGGCTAGGAAAACTGTTAGGCAGGCTGGATCCATCTGATGGGTCATACTTTGGGGAAAACTGAGCTAAACTATCAAAGAAAACAATTGAGAAGCTTACAGGTGTTGCTGAGAAGTTACACTTTTTTACATTGCAGCTCATCAGAGAGCATACAGAAGCACCTCCTTGTTCTAATAGAGTAGATGGTATTAAAGTCATGTGTCCAAAACAACACTAAAATAAATTAATAAATTAAGGGGAAACTAGTCACACAGTCCAGAATGCATTTGCAGTGAAACTCAAAACGAAGTTAAGATAGAGAGATAGTCTTACTTCTGCTTGGGACATGGAAATCTGAGTTCTCAGCCCTCGCACTGATCTCCTGGCTGATTTTGAGACAGTCACTTCACCACCCCATGCTTCTATTTCCCCAGCTCCAAAGTTCTGACAAAAATAATTGTCTCACTTGTTAAGTACTTTTGAGATCTGACTTTATTGATATAAATCAAGGAGAGTGTTTAAGAAGAGGAGATGCAAGCAGAGGTATATAATCTGTTGCTAAAATCTTTATTGGAGGATTAGAGCAGAGCAAGTGTTTTACTGCTTTTTTAAGAAGACACTCAAAGGGTGAACCCAAGAATTACAGATCAATAAGACTTAACCCAGTTCAAGGTCATTCTAAATGCAAGGAATGATTAAAATCAAAACAAAAATAACCCCACTATGGTAGTGACAACAAAGCTCTATCATAAAAAAAACCCAAAGCACAAATAAACAAGATCATGCCTCTTAAATCTATTAGAATTATTTTGTTTATGGATAAAATAAAAGAGACATTGTTGATATTTATATGTTTACTAGTTTTACTGTGGTTTTGGACTATTGACTCTGGGAGAAAGAGTCAGGTTTTGAAAGTTCAAGGCACTTTTGGCTGAATACTCTGGAATGCAATGGCACGGTGATGGATTCTAGATTAGCTGGAACCATACAAGAGAAATGTCTAGGTTTTCTGTTAAAACTAAGTATTTTGGACAGCTGAAAAAAAAGAAAACAAAAAAAAAGAAAAAGGTAGCTTTCATTTAAAAAGGCATAGAAAATAATCAACAATATTTCTAATCCACGTCCTTGGCTAACCCTCACAAAATAGTAAGCGGAGATTAGGAGGATCAGAAACACAGTGACTATTGGGAGAGAGAGGGATGACTAGAGCCCTGTCCAGAGGGTTTTACAGAGAGAAAGGGTCTGGGACAAGCTTTGCCTTTTATTGCATACATAAAAACACCTTGCATGCTGCTGAATTATAGTCCTTCACTTCAGAGAGCCTGCAGGCCATACTCATGAACTACAGTACTGAAAGTGCTGTAATGTCACCACAGGCATTGTCACAATTTCCCCTTGAATATCGTTATAGAGCTCATGAGTAAAGCAGTTTAATTTCCAATAATTTTTGTGATCAGTTTGTAGTAAGAAGTACATTTTAACACTCAAACTTTCAGATTGCCACAATAAATAGGCTACAATTTTCTTTCAAGAGTTCATTTAATTATTTAGACTTGTAGAAATACAAGCAGTGCTATGCTGATGAAATTTGGTAAGATACAGTTTTCACTCCTGGAAGAAATGTTTTAGGAGACTTTGAAAATACATTTCTGGGAACTGTGATTTGATTTAAAACATATTTTATAGAGAGTGGGATGGGGGAGTGTGTTGGATGCAATGAATAATATGGAAAAAAAATCATATCACTGCACCAAAATGCAGTGGATTTCAAAAAGGAAGGTGATCCCCTATAACATATTTTATAGGAATGCTGTAATTAACTAAAGCCTTTTCTGATGTCTAAGATAGTGCAGCAAGTAAACAGAGTGTAAATTTGGTGTTTACTCAGCATTTATACAAGGGATTATGCACTGTGATACAAAGCAAGGAAAGATTTGATTTGTGACTTTATATTGGTAGATCACAAATTCATAGAGCTCCTATGATCAAGGAGCCATGATGATTACCAGCTCCTAATAAATGCCTAAACTTTCTCTGACGCACAGATTTTCGTTTCCTTGATAGGAATGTTGTCAGACTAGGTTTCATTAGCCATGTTTACTTTTTTGATATCTTTGCTCATTAAAAAAGGAGTTAATTAAATGAGTCCCAAATAGTGAAAAAAAAATTCTATGTAAACCAAAAAATGTCTGGTTGGAAGGCTGCTATTTAGACACGATATTGGCAATGAAAAAAAAAATTCCTGTCCCTGTGCAAGCTTTTGCAAAGCATTTTTAAGGACAGTCTTAATGTTGCATTAAATAAAACAAGCAGAGCAGCATGCAAACTCTTTGCTATGGCATTTTTTAATAGCAGAATTTACTGTAATTTTGAGGCAGTCAGGTTTCCCAAATTCCCAAAAGAACATGAATGTTTTCAGCCTAATCTTTGTGAGGCTCAGGACTCTGCCACAAAGCACAAGTCTGTATCATTAAGATAGCAGTTCTCGGCAAGTGACAGAAATAACAGCTCGCTTTCTCACAACAAAAGATGCTGAAGTACAACCAGCATTTTCTAAACTCTTTTAAAATGCCTTTAAAATAAATATATATGCTTATTTACCTCCAATGTACTATAAAAAATCATGTCCATTTTCTCTTACATTTTTAGAAGTAGCATTCCAGGATGCCATGGCTAAAGCACACTGATGCTGTCAGAAATTATTATCTCAGTGGCTTCAAGATGTCAAAAAGTCTCTCTTAACTGATAGGAGAGGAATTTAGTGTCAGACATTTTCAAGATAGAAGATGACCACCTTTTCCTTCTTAAATAAGAAAATGCTGTTAACTTGGGAATCCTCAATTAAATTAGAAGCTTATGGCAGTGTAGCAAAGAGCTGGGCTAAAGACAGATCCCTTTGTTAAATAGAGAGATTTTATTAATACACATTGTGCTGTGTAGGAGAGTGACACAAGAGAGACCTTTGTTAAGGTTTATTTTACATAACGGCAATTTACCCAGGGGAGCAGTGCTTATAGGTAAAGTGCATCCCCATGCAAGCAGCTCTCCTTGGTGGGGGATTGATTCTCCCAGCGATGGCAGGCAGCAGCTGTGTCACTATTCTCTGTGGGCTTCCACGGGGGTACAAAAGCTGTATTTTATCCAGGTTTTGTGCGAGCCCTGCCAATAACACAGAACATCTCCCAACTTCTGCCCCTCCTAAAATGGCCAGTTCCCAGTAAAGAAGAAGATAGGAAATACAAACAATGGTCTCAGGGTCCAAGATTTGTAACTCTCATCAGTGCTTTCATCCACAGCAGACTTTTTTTGTCTTTCTCTAGACTACTTCAGTTTCAGAGTATTTGTTATTCTGTTACCCTCATCTGAGAAAAATAATAGAAGTTAATATTTTCCAAAAATTCACCTCAGTCTCACACACAGCTGATATCTTACATTTCTCTCATTAAAACTAAGGCCTGTATTTAAAGGATCTTGGTATTAAATTATAACAGTGCTCCTATGGAAGTACATACATTTATTCGAGCACCCAAAAACATTCAACATGATTAATGTGATTGCAACCAATGACAAGGTAATTTAAAATGATCACTAAAAATATCACCCTCACATACATACATTATTTTTAGAGTATCTACAGCAGTAGCAAAAACAGCACAGAGAACTGGGCACAACTTTCACAGACACAGTATAAGATGTTAAATCTAAAAAGAATAAATTAAGTTACTGGCATCTGTTTGTCTAGAAATAGAATCATCTTACAGTATGCTCTGTATAGAGATGGAAAACACACACTTTTGAAAATGAATCAACATTTTCAGAAAAAGCCACTAATTCTGAGTATGTCATATTCTAGTTGCTCAGCTTGGACACACAAAGGCTGGTTTGTTCCTGAGCCCCTCTCCATGTTTGAAGTCCTCTGTCCATGTGTTTTCTCTTGCGTATAAAATGGAAAGCATGGCCTCATATACTTGGAGGTCCCAGGCACCAGACCCCATCTACTTCCCTCCCTGCTTAGTATCTGCCCAGCATTGAAAGAAAATAACCATTTTTTAAATGTGTTGATTTTAACCATTAATTTCTCTTAAATGTTGAGGGGAGGGGAACAACCTTTACTTCACTCAATAAAATTCCTATTAAGACCTGTAAAATTGCCAGGGTGGTTGAAAGTCAAGCCACCTTACAGATCATGGAAAGAAAATATTATCATGATCTCCAGAAAATACTACTACAGTAACAAAATAAATATATGTTAATACTCACTGTATAATTTTTCTTAATTTTCACTAAAATTTTCAGGTGCACAACTCCTGCATCATAGAGTAGGATACAGCTTGCGAAATCTCAGGAAAATCCAGTTCTCTTTTTCCTTTTCCAAAGTAAATTAAATTTCTATAGACAAGTACTTTGTCAAGATGCTAATGCCAACAATTTACCCAACTCCACAAGTTGTGACAGTATGAAGTTATAAAATGTCAAAAAAGGTAAAGGCCATGTTTCATGATATTTTTAAAGAGCACATTTCCTTTTAGTTTAATCCATGTTCATGAAACTGTTTTGAAGATTAAAAGTTCTGTGTGTATGCATTACAGCTATTAACAATATTAATTTATTTGTATTTGGGCAAAAAAGAAGAAATAATGCGTGATATCGGTTAAGCAGGGTAGGCAACAGGCATTACAGCTGTCTACTTGTTTATTTGCTTGATAATATTTTGCCATTAAAATTAAACTTAAATTGTGAGAGCAGCATATTCCTGTAGCTTGGCTTACATCTTCCCTCACACACTTCTTGCAGGCTCCTGCCCAGGAAAGCATCAGTGTGATGAATTCTGTTGGACTTAACAGGATTCAAACACAACCTGAAATTAAAGCACATGTTTGAGTGTTTTGAGAAATGTTTTTATGCATGCTTTTCATATTTTTTTTAAAGAATTTAAGAACAACTGTTATTTAAGAGGTTAAGGACAATTACATCATTTTGCTAGTTACATCTATTGCATTATTTTGTGTTACACCTTGTACTGCTACTTGCTGGAGAAATACTTGTGTAGGGTCATAATACCTGTGCTTGGTGGGACTCTGCAAAAGCCTGGAGATAAGTTAGTAAGCTCAAGTTCAATTGTAAGTATACTGTGATGAAAGCTGTAAGTAAAATCACAATTTTGCCAAAGAGAAGATGAATTTTACTGTTTGTCTTTGCACCATAGAATGTTTCTTCATTTCACGCTAAATGAAAGTCAGTCATGACTAAAGACAGCATGTGAATGTTATTCTGCAGCAAACATTAATAAGACCATGTTATTTCATAAAGACTGTCCCATTTTCAGTGTCAGTGAGGCTGGTTTTTGTCATTGATAAGGGCTGTCAAGTCCTGTAGAACTGTATAATTAGAGACCAAGAGAACCGTTGATAATCAATATGGTCCAACTGAAATGATTCCAAAAACTTTTTGAATGTAATAGACTATGATAAATCATTCAAAATTCCATACGTTTAGTTAAAAAAAGGTCTGTAACTATGGTCCAAATTAAATTCTGTAGCACTTTTTGCCATTAGTCCTCTCTGTGATAGTTAACTGCTATCTGTTAACATTGACAGAATATTGAGAAAAGCAAGATAGCTCTGTTATTTTGACTGCTATATGAGTAGGCAATTTTTTCCGTATCTCTTATCTACATGCTTGTATATAACTGTTAACCTATTTTCTGGACAGAGTTACACCTATGAAACTTACTCTAACAATTTTCTCAAGCTTCAAGTAAGTACCTTGTGTTTTAGTGAGCCAAATTTGTTTAACCAAATCAAGTTGTATGCTTTGTGTTGTTTGGTTTGGTTTGGTTTTCCTAAGTATTCCAGATCATTATTGAGTGGTTCCTAGGACACAACCAGAAATACTGGAACAGAAATATGAAGTACTCATTTCCACTCCCCAGTGAGAAATTAACTTGTGAGAGGTGGCTCAGAAGGACAACTGTGCAGATGAATAGGGAGAGCAGAGTCTTTTCAGAAGTAATCTAAGCCCCCAAAAAGGATGGAATAGGTTTTCATTCTATTCTCCATAAGGTGAAAGAGGTGTTAATGAAGAACTTTAACTCAATTTCCTCCTGAGATGGTTCCTGGAAGAGTTACGTTGTTGATGATGCAAGGTAAGACAGAAAACTTCAGTCATGCTCAAAATATGGAAAGGTCAGACTAGTCCCAGAATTTGCTTTCTGTTGTAACTTATAATTACATAGTGCTCTTCCATTACAGTATAATTGGACAGGTCAAAACTGCAGACTAATTCACAAATTAATTAATTCCCAAACTGCAAACAGTTAAAACTTGCTACAGGTTTGTCATTTGTATTCAACTCACATACAAATTCATAGATTCATGTAAAGTCATTAAAATGTTGTGAACAGCCAAAGACTATGTCTCACAATGCCTTTAGACCTCCATTTTACTACACAAAGATATAATCTTTAAGATTCATTTGTGGTCCATAATTTTTCCATATGAAATGTCAGTCTTATTTTTAAACTAGGAGATGGATGGATGGATGGATGGATGGACGGACAGATAGATTTATTTCTACAAATCCTTTTTCCAAAAATGTCGAAGTTGCATCATGTAAAATATCTGGCATCAGCTATAAAGCGGGGGGCTGATCCTTGAATAGTTCTATACCTTTGTGGAAGGCGCTCTGCCAAGTCAGTCTCTTTCAATGACATGGAGAGCAGTGCCGCACACTTTGCATCATCGAAAGCTCTCCAAACAAGAGTTTGAGCAACTGTACTGGCCAAGGGACAGTAGAGAGGGGAAGGAAGCTGACTTGTGCACCTTTATCTGTTCAGCTGTTACTAACAAGGCAAAGAGACGGTTATTACAGATTTGCCCTAGGAAACACTACATATTTTCCCTCATCTCAAAACTAAGGAATAAATTTCTCTCCAACTACTAAGTGACAAGCAACTTCACGTTAAGTATTCTTCCAAGAACAATGTTAGAATGGGATCTCCAGTTGCCAGTTCTCAGTTCTAATCCAAAGCAACCCATTTGTTGTGAGCTGCATTGTAATAAAATCAGTTTTGCAGCCCTTCCTCAGGCCTTAGTAAGATAAATTCTCATTGATTTCTTTTTTGAGTAATCATGTTTTAGACATAACTTTTAATATTTTTTAAATGTGCTGGCATCATTTCTCTAATGTAAGGGAAAATAAAGCGTGAAATGGATTGTCAAATTCATCTAACGACCTACTAACCCTGGGAATGTTAGACGGTGTTAAAGGCTTTGAAACATTTTATACCTTTCCAAAAAAACCCTGGAAACTGTAGCCTCAGACTCTAAGTCTCCATTTTTTATGGGCACTGATATGAGTAAATGAAAACCCTTCCAATACATTATCCATGTCTGCTACACTTCCATTCTCACTTACAACTTCAGAGACCAGAGAAGAATTAAAACATTGTGAGTGAAACCCTGGCCCCACTGAGACAATAGATGATTTGTCATTGATTCACTAAGATCACCAATTCTTTGGATTTTTTGCAGCTTCAGTGGGTGTTTTCTTAGTTACCTGGTTATGCTGGAAAATTCATGTTAAGTCCACAAAAGTATATTAAAAATGAGAGTTTTCTTACAATAAAATTTGGACCAAGCTTCTGCAATTATTCACTATTTGTTTGTATTTTTTATGTAATCATATACTCAGATGTCTTATGAACTCTATTGCCATTGACATAGTATTTCCAAAAATTGGAAAAATTGGACACTTTCTCCCTTCCATAGCAAATACTAAAGATTTCCATTTTAAAAGAATTTTTTGTTGTTGTCATTCTATCAGATATTTAACCAAACACTCTATTTGTAGCTATTGTACTTTAATGGCCAAGCTACTGATATCTCAGTATGTTTCACAGCTCTAAGTAAGGAAATAGTGTCATCCCTATTTACCAGAGACACAAAACCTTCCCATTCTAGCCTCCCATATTTTTAGGCCATTCGGTTTTATTTAGTGACTCCTAGACTGAGCTGAACAACTCATAGTCTGAAAAGAAATCTAGAAAGTTATTCGGCTCTGTTTCAAAAGTAATAAAAACGATGAACTGAAGCAGAAACAATAAGCTGTCATACAGGAAGATTATGGCAGACCTGAAGACTGAACTTGGTTCTCCTGGGTCTCAAACTAACCACGCTAACATCTTATTCTCTGTTCCATTCTGCTCAAGGCAGCTTCCAATAAAATAAGGGAGAAACTCCTCTGAGAGTTTAAGAAGTGTTAGAGCTGACAAAATGTTCCTAACTAAATGCCACCTTGGCAAGCTTAGAACTTTGCAAAAAAATTATTCAAGCTGCATGCCTGCCAAAACTCACCTAAAGACAAGTGGTCTAATTAAGGCACGGGTCAAGTGCTTTTCCCATGGATTGTTTACTAGATAATACACCAGAGGCAATCAGAGGTGTAGGTTCCTGGTGATCAGGAAAACTGGGTCATTTGCATAATTTTTACTCAGGGGTCCTGTTTTCTGACATCTAACTTCGCAGACATAGCCTTGTGCCTCTCTTCATTCACAAAATGTGTACAAAGGGTAGGCTTCCAACTAGCTTTACGCCAAGACACAGTTCTTCCATGAACTAAGTTGTTCCATTCCTGGAAGAATTCCTCTGCAGGAGGACGTAATCCCAAACACCCGTCTACTCTCCAAGCAAGAACGATGCAGGAGCATGGTGCCTGGGAGTTAGCTATCTGCGTCAGATTGCCACAACTACCACGTAGCTTTGCTTGGTGATCGTGGAAGAGCACAGCATTTGGTGGATATCTGAGAGGGCACAAAAGGCTTTTACATGGCTTAGCCTTTGTCTTCGTAGATCAAACAACAAACTTGTTTGGCTTGCCCTGAAACACACTCAAGCTAAAATACAAAATTTTTCTCAGGAAATTAAAAGGACTAAATATTTGGATTAGAAAGCTATTTCAGTCTTAACCTCTATATTCTATCAGCGTGGTGTCTCCATAATCTTTCTCCCTTTCTTTTGTCTCCCTCAGGCTAAAATATTTTGTGCATCCAGCTGAGGAATGTGGCTGGGCAATGGAGAACTCTGCAGCAGGAAAAGAGAAGAAGTTTTTCCTTCAAATGCCAGTTCATTTTAACTTCCTCCATACTCCCTTCCTCCATAGGACCAGGGTACTTGGCTGTCTGCAACTATCCATAGGGCTCCCCTGTCCTGTTTTCCGCCCTCTGTGATGTTTGATCTGTGTTTGTTTACAGTAAACGGTACAGTACAGTATATGTTTTATATAAAATAATCCAGTGGCTGTGCAGCAGAGGGGAAAGTACCACAGATGGTGAGGTGGAACCAGAGGAGGGGAGGGAAAGATGGAAAGAAACTGCGCTTTCCTCAAACGCAGCTGTGCTTGCTCAGTTGGAGGAAGCTTTGGGTTTGGAGGACGGAGCAGGTAGGAGGGAGTCAGCGCAATCCAGGAGATGCTTGAAAGGAGCAGGGCACAGAAACGATGTCAACCTCAGGGGCGGTGGAAAGCAGGAAGCTTCCTAGGGAACTCAGAGAAGCCCCTACAAAGGGAACCCCTGGAAGTTGCTGGGTTGGAAAGTGAGACTGGAAGAAAAGACTTGTCCCGCAAAGACACTGGGAGATTTGTTTTCAAATCTTGGTATTTAATGCTTCCTCCAGTTGGCTTCTTAGAGTTCACTGGCTGTAGTTTATAAGCCTGCATTAAGCCAAAGCTGGGAGCCTTCTAATGTGTTGGTGTGCTCACCTCAAAGAAAATATTGACTAATTCTACTCCCAGGCTCTGTTAATTGGGGTCTGTCATATTCTTTTTTCCTAATGTGGACAACAAGCTGTTTCTGGATTTCCGGCTGTTGCTATATGACAATATCTACAGAAAGGGTTGTGTTGTTTGCACTTAGAGGTGCACCACAAAATTCAGGGACTGTCGTCTCTTTTTTTGTTTGCTTGTTTGTTTTTTGGAACAAATAAAGCTTTACAAATCCCTACTCTAGACCACACTGGGATTCCAGATATTTGGAACTTGCTATTTGTTTGCTGTTTATTTTTATCTCACTTTTGTGATGGGTTGACCCTGGCTGGATGCCAGGTGCCTACCAAAGCCACTCAATCACTCCCCTCCTCAGCTGGACAGGAGAGAGAAAATATAATGAAAGGCTCGTGGGTTGAGATAAGGACAGGAGAGATCACTCACCAGTTGCCACTACAGGCAAAACCAGACTCAACTTGGGGAAATTAGTTTAATTTATTGCCATTCAAAATCAGAGTAGGATAATGATAAAATAAAAACTAAATCTTAAAATACCTTCCCCCCACCCCTCCATTCTTCCTGGGCTTAACTTTACTCCTGAATTCTCTAACTCTTCCCTGCACAGTGGCACAGGGGTACGGGGAATGGGGGTTGGGGTCAGTTCATCACCCCTTGTCTCTGCTGTTCCTTCCTCCTCAGGGGCAGGACTCCTCACTCTTCCCCTGACTCCACCGTGGGGTCCTTCCCACAGGAGACAGTCCTTCATGAACTTCTCCAGCGTGAGTCCTTCTCACGGGCTGCAGTTCTGCATGAGCTGCTCCAGTGTGGGTCCCTTCCCCAGGCTGCAGTCCTTCAGGCACAGACTGCTCCAGCGTGGGCTTCCCACGGCGTCACATCCTCCTTCAGGCACCCACCTGCTCCGGCGTGGGGTCCTCCCCAGGCTGCAGGTGGATATCTGCTCCACCGTGGACCTCCCTGGGCTGCAGGGGGACAGCCTGCCTCACCATGGTCTTCCCCACGGGCTGCAGGGGAATCTCTGCTCCGGTGCCTGGAGCATCTCCTCCCCTCCTTCTGCACCGACCTGGGGGTCTGCGGGGCTGTTGCTCTCACAAATATTCTCACTCCTCTCTCCTCACTGCTGTTGTGCAGCAGTTTTTCCCCCTTCTTAAATATGTTCTCCCAGAGGCACTACCACCGTCGCTGATGGGCTTGGCCTTGGCCAGCAGCGGGTCCGACTTGGAGCTGGCATTGGCTCTGTCGGACATGGGGGAAGCTTCTAGCAGCTTCTCACAGAAGCCACCCCTGTACCCGCGCCGCTACTGAAACCATGCCATGCAAACCCAATACAGCTTTGTAATTCTTGGGACAAAGCTTCTTTTACAGGTAAAGGTAAATGTCTGAATTTCTGCTGCACTGGGACCAAATCACTTGAGTTCCATTTTGTGAACAAATGCAGTTTCACAGCTCATTGCTCAGACAGTGCCCAATGGAGAGGACATGAAGCAAACAAAGGGAAGAAGTGTAGCCATTAGTAACCCTGGTGGTACCTAACCAGAAAAGGGTTTGCATTCCGAGTAGGTATGGCAATTTCCCTGAAATAAAGCTCTCAAGGTGTGCAGACAGAAGATGTTGCCACTTCAGTTAGGCAAATAGATGCAGGGACTGTTTTATTCCTTAAGCCATCAAGAATAGGTTTAGGTTTGTAAAACTTTGTCCTTTAGTATCTTTGCGAGTAAACAGATGCAAGGCAAATTAAAACAGTTGAGACGACTGTATCTAGACTCACTTCAGCAGACTGCGGCTTTCCACAAGGGAGTTATACATCAGCTGAATAATGCAATTTATAAAGAGCATGAGGTGATCTGCATTTATCTACATTCAGGAAATAACTGCATAAAATGAGCCTGATTCTTCTCGCATTTACCCAGTTTTCAGATGAATTCCAGTGGGATTTCTCCTTACAGCACCCTGAATGAGAATCAAAACTCATGGTTTCGCATAGCAGCGATGAATCCAAATAAGCTGGTCTGCCTTTCAACAGGGATGAAAATGGGCACGCTTTTTCAGAGCACCCTATGCAGCTGCCATATATGCATTATACGTTCATGTGACTTCAGTCAGTGTAAGGGAAGGTATTACAACAGGTGGTGCTTGTGAGAGACATGAATTGCACTGTGCATGCAAGCCCATCTCCTGCTCCCCCCCCAGGCTGGGGATCACACGGGGATGCCTGTGCAGGTCCAGCCTGCCCTTCTCTTAGGTCCTTCTCGTAGGAGGTGGGATCCAGATGAGCCTCTCTCAGGAGTGACAGCAGCATTTCAATGCAGCAGCCAGGGTCCAGGGGAAGTCACCAGCTCTCCATGGGTGTCTGCATGCCTCAACAGACCTGCCAGACCTGGGAGTGGCTCCTGTGGATGCTCAGAGCTGCACAAAATCCAGCTCCCATAGGAAATGCCAACAATGAATGCCTTAAAAACATCTTTATGGAGATTTTTTCCAGGTAGCCTTTTGGGTAGAAATACTTCTGAGCTACTGCAGAGGCTTTTCTTGCATAAAATGTTCAACATACTGGTATTCATCTCATTGCCTGTGGGAAGTGCTCTTTAGTATCCAAGAGCCGTTCATGAGTGGATCTATGACTGTGTTCCTATCTCCTCCCGTGAGCATTCGTATCTTTTCTCAGCTGTTAACATCTTGGTTAGTTTTCCGAGGAGATTAGAAGCAAGGCCTTAGGAATGATAAATGCTGCTGAAAATAAAGGGGAAGAATTAAGAAGACAGGCCCAGCAGACAATATCTGTTTTGCTAGGATTTGATTCTACTGAGGGGTACTTTCTTGTGGATAAGAATAACAAGTCATCGCCTTTTCCGGATGATAGGAAAGCATAATAGTTGCACTCTTCTCTGTCTGTTCTGAGTATCTGCTCTTTACTTTTTTGCAAATGAGTTCCTTGTAAAAATGTCACATTGCAGTGCTGCTCAAAGGCTACTTAATATTCTTTTCTTAAAAGAGCCATGTACTCCCTGACATCTGAAGTTTCTTTAATCAGCTCTGAAGACGGCCCATCTTCCACATTGTTTTTCTTGCTAAATTAGAAAGAAACGCACCCCACTTACCCCACCCTCTGCCCCCCACCTACCCCACCCTCCGCCCCCCATCTGTATATTTCTCGTTTGACTTTTGGGGAAATAACTAGCTTTGGGACCAACACTTTAATTGCTGAGATTCTTCTGCTGCCTAAAATATTACTAAAGATAAAGGATTTGGCCTAGTCATGCTTTTAAGAATTACTTACAAAACTAAGCGTTTCACAGGATCTGATTCACTATCTTCAAGCTAACAAGGCACCAAGCATGTCATTATGACCTTCTTGTTCATGATAAGAAGAATTTTCAGGCTTGAACTGGTTTTAATGGCATTTTTCAAACAAGTAAAATACAACATGTAAGAAAATAGAATGTTCATTTCTGTGGAAATTGTAATGTTTCACTCCAAACAGGGATAAAAAAGTAAAATCAGAATTCTATTTATGCTGAAGTACTATGATTTTTTAATATTGGAACACTTAATATTTTATATAGGGACATTATGAAGTATTATATATGAAAAAATACCATATTCAAACAGATACTCTAGCATTAAAGTCTAGAGTGAATCAAAATGATAGTTGAACTAAGAATTTTATCTCATAAAAATGAGCCATTTTTCTCCACTTGTACTTAATTAAGTTTAATCAATTTAAAGAAATGCTTTGTTAAAAATGGAGAAACATGTTTTACTAACACTTAAAAATGAATAAAATTATAGGGGCAGCTGTTTAACCAAAACCCTTTCTGATCAATTTTAAAGTAAAATAATCATTGAAATTCCTGGTCAGCTGCAAGTTTCAACATGTATTTTGAACCCATGAATGGAAATAGGCCACAATTTTCCATGTGGACAATTTAAGATGGTGTGACTATACCTCTTCATTTCCAAAGGGGCAGGTAAGGACAGTAACTGCATTTAATATTGCTTTATGGAGCCATGTAAGTACTGTTGAATGTGTTGAACTGATTTTAAAGAAAAGTCAAGTTATTTTCCTTCCCTCCACAAGTATATCTGCCTTCTAGAGCTCCAGAAGGCACAACACTGCAGGTCCATTACATATGTCCTATAAAAGCCCCCCCCCAAACACTAAGCACAGGAGCTGTGATTTATAGATACATCCCATGATGGTTTGTTGGACCAAAGAACAAAAAGCAGATAGAGAAGAATGTACAGCAGGATCAATGAATCTTTGCAGATTCTGCTGTTCTCCAGTACAAAATGCAAGAAAAGCAACACCTACAAAGTTTGCTTGAGTTATAGTATAGGATCAGCAGCAAAATGGATTCACTACTGCTCCTGCAAACTGTGAAGAAATTCCATCCATGGATCCTTACAAGAAATTCCATGTTCAGTCCCCAGAAAAATGAATGAGGATCGTATCAATAGTCTCAAATATTAACAATAACCTAGTTGAGCCAAATTATATATTCCATTTTAATTTTTCCTTTTAAAATTAATTACTTTTTTGAATTATTTTTTAAATTTTTCTGTAAGTATGAAGGTTGTAAAAATAAAAATGTTATAAATATTTTTTACTTAATTGTTATATTTGTGTTTATGAACAGGTGGTATTCTATATGTGCCATAATTTTAAGTAAAGTAATGACTAGGTTGCTACCAGAGCGGCTCCATTGTGCTAGGTACAAGAAGGAAGATAGAAAGCAAGATCCTCATGGTTTGGGTTGGGTTTTGCAGGTTCTATGCTTCAAATTTATTGTAAATTTAAGGGAAAAGGATGATGGAAATTGCAAAGATCATAATGATGTTTGGTCTGTAGAATGAAAAATGTCACAATTCCTGAAAGGCAGGAAATCTGTAAGCTTATAAAGAATTCACCCACACTGAAAAAGAAGAATACATAAAGACTCAGCAGCACCTCTTCTGTGACATACTCTCGCCTTAAAATGAACTTTGGTTTGGCAGAGAGCTGCAGAAAAATTGTGTAAGTAAGTGCTACAGAGAAGCAGCAGTGAGTGTGTTAGTAGGAAGGGGGTATAGGCAGCAGGCAGGGAAAAGCAGAGGCGAGCATATATATATTATATTTATTATATTCTATATATAAAATAACCTAATACCACCCCTTACCTGCCACATAGCATTGTAGGGGATTGTTGTGGTTTAACCCCAGCCGGCAGCTCAGTCCCACACAGCTGCTCGCTCACTCCCCTCCGGTGGGATGGGGGAGAGAATCGGAAGGGTAAAAGTGAGAAAACTCAGGAGTTGAGATAAAGGCAGTTGAATAGGTAAAGCAAAAGCTGTGCACGCAAGCAAAGCAGAACAAGGAATCCATTCCCCACTCCCCATGGGCAGGCAGGAGTTCAGCCATCCCCAGGACAGCAGGGCTCCATCACGCCTAACGGGGACTGGGGAAGACAAACGCCATCGCTCCCAACATCCCCCCTTCCTTCTTCTTCCCCCAGCTTTCTATGGGGAGCATGACGTCCTCTGGTCTGGGATCTCCCTTGGGTCAGCTGGGGTCAGCTGTCCCGGCTGTGTCCCCTCCCAACCCCTTGTGCCCCCCCAGCCTCCTCGCTGGTGGGGTGGGGGGAGAAGCAGAAAAGCCCTTGGCTCTGGGTAAGCACTGCTCAGCAGTGACGGAAACATCCCTGGGTTATCGACATGGTTTTCAGCACAAATCCAAACCAGAGCCCCATACCAGCTACTGTGAAGAAAATTAACTCTATCCCAGCCAAAACCAGCACAGACATCCGTGGGCACCCTCAGGGCTTGAAATTGCTATTTCTGAGCTATTGGGGTTCTTTTTCAGCCTGCTGTTTCTTCATATTTCTGACATACAGCATTTAACCCTGTGCAGCTATGGGAACCTAGTTTTCAATGAGCAATGAATAGGTTCCTAAAATTTTAATAGGTTTGTTATTTCAGGGAGGGGTGTACAAGATTTCCATATTAAAGGATGTATCAGAAGTACTGGGAAGTGTAGCACATAAGACCAAAGGCAGCACTAAATGGACAGACTTCTCTAAAGGACTTCTTTTTCTTGCTGAAGCATCAGATCATATCAGCTTCTGTTCTTGCTTGTTGTAAGGCACTTTTAAACCATACTGGCAGTATAAAGAACTTCAGTATTACTTGGAAAAGATCCCATACCTCTTTAAACATTGGATCTAGTCAAAAGAATAATTCTGTAACAACAGCGCTGTATTTCTTCCACCCTCTACTCATCTCCAGAGCCAAAGTATTTGTTGCACGATGCTCTCTAGCTCATTCTGCTATCAGCAATGCAGAGCCATTACAGCAATCAGATGTAATCTGCTTTATCACCAGCATAGCAGTTGCGAGGAAAATTTCAGATTACCACTATTTTTATACTAATTCAGTGAAAGCGTACACGGTATTTAAAGCACGTCTTGTTTTTCAGTCCCAGAGTTGTATTTTCAGGCATAAAATTTGGGTGGCTTACTTAGCAATTTTGTTTTATTGAGCGAGCGCATAGTTTGCACAAATTACGAAGGTTGAGTATGAAGCACCAAGGTGGCATTTTTAGCAATTAAATTTTGCAGCCAGGCACGTTTAGCCAAAAGCCAAACTTTTAAGCTGATTTTCATGCCGTGTTGAATTGGTAGAAAATTAGCTGTGGCCAAAGCGAAAACTTTGGCAGTTAAGCTTTATGGCTAAAATAGCTAATGCCCTTTCCCGTGCCAGTACAACCACTGGTACTGTATTCCCACGACTCCCTCTGGTGGCAAACGTCCCCATCCCAAGTGCGGGATAGCATCTTCCCTCTTTTTCTTCTGATGCTACACATGGGTTAGAGGCATGCTGGTGGATTCTCAGCTCATTCGGGCCAGTGGAAATGCTGGTAAAGTTTTTGTTCGAGTTATAAGATCTCTTTTTCTTACTTTTAGTTATATATCTACAGTTCAACTGAATAAACAAACTACTGTTAAATCTGCATAATATTGAAAAGACTGCAGAAAAATGTTAATTTAAATAAATATTTTGTAAAAGAAACAACATTTCTGGTTTACCTACTTCCCTTTCACGTAGCCCACCATTATATAAACACCTCGCAAATGGTCCTGGTTTGTCTCAGGCTAGGCTGCTGAGGCAGAGAGGCATCACAAATCCAAAAATAGGGAACTGCAGCCTAAAGGAGGCAAGTGGTTTTCCCGGTTTCACATGCAAAATCAGTGGCATGCTGGGAAAATTAAATCTGAATTTTCTTCATACCTGGAGCAATTTACACCACCTAGTTATAAAAAGGGACCTTAACGTCTACTAACTCACTTTCAAGGTTTTTCTTTTCCCACCATTGGAGACAGCACTGCCTACCTGCTGCAATCCTCGCCAGACCATCCCTCACTACCTGCTGCCTAGACACGTAGTAGCGGAGCCTGACAGTCTCTGTGTGTCCAAAATCCTGGCAAATGTGGTAGGAATTTGATGGCAAAAGACCCATTGTGGTCCGGTCGCCCGACTTTATGAAAACTGATTGGTACCAAAACTATCTTACATAATTAAGTCACTTTAATGACCGCTAAACTCCTTTATAAACATTGTGTTGCAACTTTTTTTCACTTACGACTTGTCCTTTCTTGTGCACATCTGACCTCACTTTCATCAAGCAATGCCATCATGGCTAAAATATCAAGAGAAATTACAGATTTTAAAGAAAAATTGATCATCATCAAACTCACTAGCTGAAAGGAAGATGAAAATATTTCTGGTTCTGCTGTCAAATCAACTGTGTTTTATTTGTTACATTACACAGATTAGAAACCCGGGTTTTCACAAGGGCACTGTGCTGGTAAGTCCCACTCCATACCCACACCGAACATGTAATTCCTCCTCTTATCATGAATAAATCGTCTCAGCTGAGTACATAAGGATGATGTGCAAAAGCAGCATGACTGGCCCAAAAGGTAGAATGATATGGTGGTATGTCTGAGGCATGAAAGGAGAATGTGGTATGAAGCACTGTAATGCATGATGATGTACTGGGGATCAAAACAGAGCAGTCTGCCATTAAAGAATAGCGTGCATTACTGGAGACTGGGAGACTAAGGAGGTCTCTTATGTCACCTCTGCTAAACAGGATCCTACTATTTTTAACATTTTAATTCAGGTTAGAATTCAGGTCTCTCTTTCAGACACACACGCCTCCCTGCCTATATATACGTACACAATATACGTGACATAATTTTCCATTGCCTCAAATGGAAATTTTTATTCAGTGATTTCTTATTCCAAGGCTGTTGTTCTGAAGAAAGGTAGTCCAGTTACGTGATCCTAGTGAATTCATTATGACTAAGGCTCTGGTCTTTATCCTGTAAGTACCTATGCATGGGCTTTTTATGCTTGAATTTTATTTTTCTAGATGAATCATACCTATTGCAGCTCCCATGAAACCGAGGCATGCCTGCCCCTGGTGATGTGGAATCAGGATAATGGTGCAGATGGAACCTGAACACATCAGTCCTGTCCCTGTCTGACAGAGAAGAGTCAACTCTTGCAACACTTTTTGCCCTGTTTAGGTTTGCCCTGAATTATAACTTCTTAGAGTAGTCTGACTGATATTACAAAAGAACGAGGACTGCCAACTATAAAAATTCATCAACACCAGAGGCCATTCCCATCCCAATATAATAACCATTTGGTTGCATTTCTCCCTCCTGAGTTTTTTTCTCTGGCAAGTGAATCTTCTTTTTCTAGCTGAGTGGATCAACTACAGGTGAAGGCAGAGCTACCTAAACCAGCTAAAAACCAGAGCATTCTCCTGGTACAGGGACAGTGTGGATCCAAACACCTGCAAGCTCAGGAATGGGTAGAAATCAGAGTTTCCTGTTCCTGGGTAAGTGCTCCCAAATGTCAGGTGTAAGTAGGACCATGGCAACTAATGAATTAAACAGCAATATTCCCTGCAAAGCCTCTGGATTTTGTCTCAAGCATTCAATACTGGGGAGCCCTAAACTGAACTACTCATGTGAAGTGTTGAGTTATTGGTATCACACTCTGTGAATGACATGAACCAAACAGAGAAAACACAATAACAATGCGAATGGTGGAAGGGCTGAAATCCAGAACTTACAAGGAAGGTTATGGAAGAGTTAGGGTTGTTGTTGGAGGTCACGATCAGAAACTTGGGTACCTCAAAGACTGACTGCTGCTAAGTAAGAAGGATCTGTTATCCATGTGTGTGGTGATAAGACAAGAAATAGTACCCTTAATCAAAGAAAGGATAGTTAGGCCAGATATTGAGGCACATTTTCTTGCAGCAAGGTAATTATGCACTAGAACAGCTCACCAGGGGAAACAGTAGATTCTCTGTCACCAGAAGTCTTGAGCAACAGGTCAGATGCAGACACAAACTCATTCAGCCTGGGGCTAGCAGAGGATTAGATGATCTCCAGCTCTCACTTTTAGTGTTATTTTTCTAGGTGTTAGGATTCTCAGAGCACATGTAAGGGGTGAACCTCTGAGGTGGAAAGGCATCCAAACTCTATATTGCAATAGGTTGTTCATCAGGAAATAGAAACATGCCCGAGTGAAGTAGTTGCTTGTATTTAGGTGCCTGAAGAACTTTCAGACTGACATTGCAAACATCTCCAGGATAAGGCAAGAGCAGGGATGCTCTCTGCAAAAATGTATTGCACACAAAGTTTACAGCTGAGCACAGTAATACTCATTCACAGCATATTGGCATGTGACAGGCAGGGAATTTTAGACTTCAATGAAGCATGACTAGCTAATAATAACAATTGCATAGTTTATTTATGGATGTAAATTTGCATAGGTTCCTTGGGGCCAGTGAGGTCAACAACCCAACAAGTTTTCTTTTCCCAGCTCTGCGACAAAATTGTGCAATCATGTATACCAAGATATACAGTTAAGTCTAGACAGATAATGTCTCACCTAAGCAGTAAATGTGTATAACTCAGGTTTAAACATGGTATAATTCAGGCACAAACTCTTTTCCATACCTGAGTTATACAAAGCATCCACAGCCTATCTGTTGCACCTTTTCTTCCTGTTCTGCTTCTTTAGTAATCCGTCCAGCATTTAACCTGAGTGTTTCAGAGGCACTTCCTCTCTTAAATTGTCCCCGAGTTCAACCATCTGAATGAACAGAAACTGTAATTGTTTCCTGTCCATATCATGACCTCCTTAAATATCCCTATTTTTAAGTACAGTATGCATTGATGGTGGATCCTTAGCTAAAACTACAGCATCCATGATCATGTACGCTTAACCAGTCATCAAAGGATAGTATAAGCATAGATTCACGGTCTGATTCATCTGGGGTTTTATGTACACAAGTCCCTGAGCCATTAGCTGTTGACACAGTCCTGGGTAGAAGTACTTATTAGTGGATCTAATTTTTTGTACAGAAACATATATCAGCGGCACCATATAGCTAACTGTGATAAAGACACGCAGAATACAATTTGGATGATACCCTTGTTCTTCAGTGATTTTATTCATCAAGAAGTCATATGGAATAGATATAATTAACATTGCTCATGTATTTTCTTACAGCATTCGCAGCATTTTAACTGACTGTGTTGCACAGAGGCACTAAAGAAGCCCTGCAGTGTCCAGCTGAACAATGCAGCCGGGAAGAAGAAGAGTCGAGCTCCTCTCCCTTCCCTGTGAGAGGTCCCGCTCGCCACCTCCGAGGAGTCTTGCAGCAGCATTAGCTAGAGCACTTGCAGTACAAAATACTCCTTGCTTTCAACCGAGGTGAAACAAAGTACTGGCTCCAAGAAAAGATAAATAAGCCTTCAAACCTGTGATATAAAGAAAGTAATGTAAATGAGAAAGGGATGAACTGAGCAGGAAATAAAAAGGAGATGGTTTTACACTGCAGCTGTTCTACTTACTGTGTGGTAGAAGCCTGTATGTTGAAAAATGCTTATTTCTCCCTGGGACTAAAGCACTAACCCTGTCACATTATGCCCCAGCCACTATTTCTAGCCCCGAGCCCATCTCTCCTCACCCCCACATCACTTCTTCCCCTTCCTTGCTGCTCCCTCAGCTGCAAGCTGCAGCCCGGCCACAGAGGCGCAACAGCAACTGGCCAAGGGGAAAGGTCTCACTGTAGGTTTGCAGGCAGTGGGTACAAGGGTACTTATCGAGGTTCTGCCTTTGTTCAGTCCCTTTTGCTGAGAGCCTGGTCCCCGGGCATGCTGCAGGCTGGCGCCAGGACGCTGGCTTCCCTCCCTGGGTCCTCTTCACTGCTGAGTTTTTAACTCGACGAGCCGTGGCTCGTTCTGCACACGCAGCCATGGGTTGCAGTAGTACGTGGGCGGCTGCCGGAGTGCCAGGGCAGAGCAAAACTTCTTCTCATTAAGGTCTGTGGTCATTCCTACTAATGTAGCAATGTTACTGAGACACTCAGAGGAGGGTGATTTATTGATGTATTGCAAAAGCGTGTACCTTTGCTAACAGGTAGTTGAACGATTGAAGGCAATGTTTTCATTCCTGTAAACTTGCTTATTGGCTCAGTCTAGGAGAAACAATGAGTACACAGAGGAGAAGGCTTCAACCGCCTTTTTTTTTTTTTTTTTATAAAATGTCCCATAATTAGTTTGTCAAGGTTGAAGGATCATATTTATGAACAGGTTGGTTCTGGGAATAGTCTTTGCTTGTTTTTGTGGTCAGATAGGAGCAAAACCTGCTTCCCACATGTTTGTCTTTCCATCTACCAGAGTAACATCTTTCCCTAAGGAACTTCTGAATTATCCTTTTTTCCGCATCTTCTTTTCTCTGTTTTTCTCCAGTCACTGGATATTTTGTTTTCCCTTTTCACTTACTGCAATATTTTCATGTACATTTTGAATCTACTTCTTCTTAAACTCCTTGGTGATTTAATGAAATTCATATGTCTTTGATTTCTTTCCAGAATCACAGCCTAAAACTTATTTCCTATCCTCTCTTTGATGTTTTGCTTTAGGGGAATGTTCTTTAGATGGACTATTCTTAAATGGCACCCTCTGTGGAGACTCTATTCCTTTCCGTAAGTACATTTTAAACTCCATCTTAACAGCGCACTCTAGTATTCACCTTTAATGTCACCCTGCTTATCACATCAAAGTAATGTTTGTCCGTAGTGCTTCACTGAGGTGTAATGAACAGTATATCCGACAAACATCCGATGATTTGCATGTGAGTACGCTTCAGTGTGGTTTCTCCTGAAATCACACCCTGTCTGAAACAGAACTCACTTTGCTTCTTTACGAATAAGCAGACTCGTCTCCAAGCTGAAATAACAGAATCTCCTACCAAATTTCTAGCAAGAGGATTAAAACTCTTCAGAGCACCCTATGGGGAGACAGATGAAGCCTCGAGAGGGCTGAGCTCCTCCAAAGCCTTGTAGACCATCTCCTGGGTGGGAAGAGCCGGGTGGAGCAGGCGTGTTAGTCGGCACTGCTTCCCCACGCACAGGTCATACGGGCCCCTGTGCTACTACTCGTGCGGTTACCATCCTCTCTGCTGGCGTCTCACTATTTTTGAATCATAGGAAGGTCAGATATTTCAGATTAGAATCTCACTAGAGATGACTAAGTGTTTCCATAACATATGCATCCCTCAGTAGGCTGCTACCACGGTAATTCGGGCTGCTTCAGCCCTAAAGACTTGCTCTGAAATAGTCTCTTCCCCAGGCAAGCACCTCCCCAGTTGAAGAGTTCAGAGCACCCGGGCAAGGGCAGGCTGCCGAGCGCTGCTCCAAAGGCACCTTCAGGGCTAATGTGTTTGACATTGTTTTGCTTACGCTTCCTGCTGCAAATCAAGACGACACTTAGGAAATTAATATATAAAGCCCCTTTATTGCACCGCTACGTACCGTTAGCAGTTCAGAGACCAGCTGTGAACACTTGCTTGCCAAAGCTTCCTACTGACTTTGTGAAAGCATAGAGCACTTCATCGGACCATACGGAGACAGTTTTTTAACCTTTTTTCCCCACATCTTCTCACTTTTCCCTCCCCAGTGTTGCTAGCCTCAGCTTTTTGTAACCCGGCAGAGATGCACTCTCCTTAGAAGGACGAGGCAAATCCATCAAAATCTAATGCTCTGCCCCATTTGAAGCCATTCAAGAAACAGCACACATGAAATGAGGCTTTCTATTATGGTTTTCAGTGAATAAATATACATCAGAAGGGTGTCACGGGGGCACTGCGCTAAAAAATTAATGTTTTAAGGGGGTAGTATATACATATTTTCTTTAACAGAACATTTTCTGTGAACTTTGATCAGAATACACTTATTCGCAGAGATCATTTTTCAAAAATAATTACTATTGGAGCTGTTCATATTATTAGTTTTCATAAATTCATCCAGTCACAATTAATATCTGCCTGTCAAGGACCTAAAAGGGAAGGCATTCAATATTTCTTGTCTCTAATTTTAGTATGATCTGATTTTCCTCTGGTTGCCTTTCCAAACACCTGGGGCCAGCCATATGAGTAAATTAGATAGTGCTAAAATGCATATTAATGAAGCTCAAGCAATGGTTCCCTAAAGGGACAGTAAAACTATATATAGCTCCTTTTTTTCCCCTCTCTTGGCTAATGTGCCTTTCAACACATTTAGGTCCTAGTAAAGTCACGCCATTTTGGAATAGCCAAAAAAATACAAAGAAACTGTTAAAATAAAAACTGAGAAGCACATTTATTTGAAGTGTATAAATGATCACACCTTTTAGCACTTGCATTTTAAAATTACTTCCTATTAAAAATGGATTGGATTTTCTTTTAATTGACTTATCCTATGAGAAAAAAATAATATCAAGATATTTGGAGTGGTAAAAAGTGACATATTCGTTAATTGCCTACAGTGATTTCTGCATTTTCCTCTCCATAAAAAACCATAGTGCTCATTATAATGGATAGCAGTGGAGGGTGGACAACCAATTACCACGCGTGACCCTCAGGATATGGAATGAAAAGAAAGAGTTTTGGGAAAAGGGCACTGGAATAAATCCCAGTTCCTCCAGGAAGTCCCGTGGTGTTATCGGGGATTGTCTACAGCAGCATTTCAGTCTGGAGCAGGAGGGTGATTTTTAAGTGAATCACTGCTGATGACACCTTGCTTGGCACCACAGAGTGGTCATAGAGCACATGCACCAGCTTCATTCAGGAGAAGCTAAACTGGAAGATAGACTCCAGAGGCACATTTAAAGTGCACCGACTGCTAATGGGCATTCAGCTCACAGAAACAGACTAGATGAAGTCCAAAATGGAAAACTCCTAAATGTGTGGGCACTGGGTCCTCAGCACCACCACTTTTAAACCAGGTGGATGCAGAGGGAACTGCTTGGATGACTAGGGAATACCAGGTTATCATACCAGAAAAAATTGGTTTCGTAATTAGACCAAAGGTTTAGAGAGGATGTGACTCAGTGATAAACAACAGGAAGGGAAAAGAACTACCAAGTCACAAAACAAACTGACACAAAAACAAGTGAGTATTAATTGCTCACATCCTAGAAATTAGAAGGAAGATCTAAACACAGATCTAAGGATTAGAAGGAAGATCTAAACAGAACTGAACTTTTGGAGCAACCTTTCAACTGGAATATCATGGCTTAAGGGAGCTCCAAATGCTTTTAAAATGCAGTTTATGGAAGGAATTGTATAATATGGCTGCTTTTAAGTGTAGGGGGCAGAATCTGACAGTTTAATCTGTTAGAAAGTGATGTTTCATTCCTAAGCATTTTCAAAGCACCGATGTAAGTAAGTCATCCATATTATTATAATCAAACCACATTTTAAACAGATTCAAGCCATTTTTAAGTGCCTTTAAGTGTAAAAAGAGGGGAAAAATATACAGATGACTTCTCACTGTAAAAAAAATTGGGCAAATCTTTAGGATGAGGAATAATGTCTCAAACTCTAATTGGATGGAAATATTGAAAGTGGCATATTTGTTAATTGCCTACAGCGATCTCTGCATTTTCCTCTTCACAAATACTGTAGTGCTCCCTATAACAGATAACAGCTACAAAGAGTGTCTTTAGAAACAATGCAATGGTCATGCAATTGCAGCTTGTGGATCTACATGCCAGGTAGCAGTCCTGCCTATTTATGTATTTATTTCTAATGCACAGTGTAAGGCATATCAGAAGAGGCAATCAAGAGCAGAGACACTCAGAATCAGTGGCTACTTCTCCAAGTGTTGCATGTCAGCCAGGGGCTTTGCCATGCGTGATTTTCAATTAGAAAGAGGAGATGTGGATTCAGGAAGCATTCACGTAGTTATTAAGGTTTTCATTTTCTTCTGAGCACCCTTCAGAGTCAACAATTGAAAATACAGGATAAGAGCTCTCTCTGTATTTAATAAAAATTTGCTTTCTCCATTCTACTCTTCTGTCCCAGTGAAATGAAATTTTTAAGCGTGCCAAAGTGTTAGCTGCTACTTTAAAAAACAGCATTCAATTTTACAACTATTGAAGTTTCATTCTGAGTATTTTATTATTCCTATTATTGGTTTCCTTCCCCCACTACCTGTGCTAGGTTTCCTTCTCTACCCTCAAATACCCACCCTCTTGCTCTTCCCTCTGAAGGTAATCCCAGCCTCCCTGCCAGAATCTCCCCTTTGCCACCATGGGCAATGTTTGGAGCCTACTGGTTTCCAGCATCAAGAACTGCAGAAGCAAGCAACCCTGCTACCTGCCTCCTCCCTCCCTCCCCACTACCACTCATCTCTAGGGGCAGGCAAAATGTGTCTGTCTTCTCTTGAAGCTGAGCAACAGTTCTTGAGGTAGGATATCTTGGTAGGAAGTGGTTATTTGCTTCCATTGATTGCTCTGGACACCCTGGACACTGGCAAAGCTTGACTCAGGTGCTATCCAGCCTTGATGTGGGTAAAACTGGAACTAACGCTGGCCCCTCCAAGAAGTAAAGATTTTGTGAAGATTTGGGGGATCACTCACGATGAAATGGGCAGCCAGCTGGGAGAAGGAAGGTCACCCAGATGCAGGTGCACAGGCAAAGGATGGTCTCATTGAGAAGCAGTCCATGGGTGCTATGAAGAAAAATTGGCAATTTCAGTGTGGTCTCCTAGGGTAGGAACATTAATTCAGGGCTCCCACAGAATTTCCTGGGAGCTCTGCTTTTATTCTGTAACCATATGATGGTTCAATTCGGCTCTGAAAAATTAAAATGCCAAACATTAAGTTAGTGCATATTAATAAATGCAGAGTTAAAAACTAAAGAGAGAATGGAAAGAAAGCAAGATTTGGCTAAGATATTCTGACTACATCACACAGTGTCTTTCTATAAAAATAATTCCAGGTCAGTTAAATTGCTCTTAGAAAAATTAAATCTTATGCATAAAATATGCAAGACCTTTAACTTTTCATCTTTTATGTTTTAATTGTATGGTAAAACATTATTTTGTTAAAGTAATTTTGTGCATTTAATTTTGAAGCCGTTTTCAAAAGTCAATGACATGGTTTTAAAATATAGCACATCAAATGATATTTCCATCGATATACAGCAGTTGCCATAAACAGCCTTAATTTCCGGTCTAAATTACTGATCTAAATATATTCAGACAAATTAATGCAATGGAAAATTACAGAACCCAAATTGTATATTTATTTATTGCAACATGTTTCACTTGCATCTTGTCTGCCATTCATACAAAGTTACTTCAATTTTAGTAATTTTTTTCCATTTTCATGCTCAAATTGAGAGGAAGACGTCTCCAAATGTTCATAACCGAGTTGAAAAACAGATTTTTGGACTAATCTGTTCACTGGAATATTATTTCCTATATGTCATACATTACAGCTTCATTTAAACTGTTACCACTGTGTTCAGCTGTTTAAGACTTCAAGTAAGTGAACAATAAGTAAAAGTGGCCTTTCAGGTTATGTGTGGGGTGTTTTTGAAGCAGCAAGCCCTCCAAAGAGTACTGAGGCACAGAGAATTACCAGTACACGTGTGGGTATTTTTCTCAGCCTGTCTCCTGATGACGGCTTCGTAATTGGTTTTGGAGTGACACACAGTGCGGGCAGTCTGAACCAGGGCACTACTGAGACTGGCTTCATTGAGAAAGGGTTGTATTCATTGAGGACAGGATTTCTAATAGCAAAAATATGTCTTAGCCAGTGATATACCACTAATCATCTCAGGTTGGGACAATAGAAAGTATATTAGCTCCCACAGCAAGCGTTAATGCTGAAAATCAAAAGCGGTGAGTGGTAAAATTTATTTCATAGTCCTCAAGAAGAAAAGACTTCTACTTTACTACAAATTAAGACCTGGTTTCTATGAGACAGCAGACCATCCTCTCACTCTCCAGACTATTTTAAAATTAAGTCTTTTTCTCTTCTTTCAGACATTGTAGCTTACTATGAACAAAAAACCTTAATTGTTCGGTATGTCACCTTCTGTTTGACAGGAGGAAACGAGGAACGATTACTGTGTCTGTGGATTTCACATGGAGCTGGGGAAGACAATAAAAAATGAAGTGACATTTTTTTTATAAGGGAAAATGAAAAGAAACCATTTATGAGCAGCAGAATGAATGGCTGTCTTTGATTTTTTTTGTGTGTGTGTGTCTCACAATTGAATTGGGTTAGCCTCACCTTCATTCTGTTACTTCTTAAATCTCTCACTTGTCGCACTTTGATGTGGTGCAGGGGGCTAGAGGTGGGAATGGGTATCAACAGACTGAGGACCTTCTGCACCTACATGCCCGTGTGAGCCGAGGAGAACCGCTCTGCTCATCCCAGGGAGGAGAAGGCTTTGTGAGCAGCATGTGTTGTGTGCTGGCCCCTCACAGGAACTCAACATCCTTAAACATCATTAAACTGATTGCATTGCCAGGTGTGGCTAATGCTGGTCCAACAGATCAAAAGCTGGTCAAGGGGAGCTGAGGTAAACAGAAAGCATCATATGAAAGTGGGATAAAAATACAGAAACAAAGAGAATAAAATTATATAGAGTAAAGAGAAATTGATTACAAATACAGTTGAGTCAGTGCAAAATCAGCTGGCTCTTCCACATCTCCTGTACCTTCCCCATCACCTTTATCCCTTCTTCCATTCACCTCATAGTCCCTTCGCCTGATGAAAATACTCACTTTGTCTCATGTCTGATATCAAGTAGGAATAATTTGGAAAATCCCATCCGGGACTTCTTCAGGACCAGGTGTCTCCAAACATCCAGATTTGCCCTGGGCACAAATTGGAATTTGAGGTTCTTAAAAACACATAAAGCTTGTGGTGAATGACTTCAGGTTGGGCAACCAAAGGTTGGCTGTCTGCAATCTGTCGGAGCATTGAATATATAGCAAATTGGGAGCCACTATCTTAGGACACAGATAATATTATTCAGTCTGGGAAATTCCCTGTCAGGTGTGTGATTTGTCACAAAAAGCTGGAAGAGCCACTACTGCTGGCACGCAGGTCAACCATGGGCACGCAAAACTGATTTGTATGGGCAGTATACGGTCACCCAGCCCCAGGTGTACAAAAGCTCCTTTTCCAGATGCCTTGCAACTGCAAAAGCAAGGGGAAAGCCATGTCCTATATGCTTTTCATGCAGTGCATGGGATTCAAACATATAGTAGAGGAAATCTGACTTTTTCTCTGACATCTGGCAACCCTAGCAGCAACTGTGCTGCCTTGCAGGCCTTTTCAAACCAGTGCCCAGAGCGTGGACCTTGCAGACGCGGGTCTTGAGGTGGCACTGAAAGATGTGCTGGTGTAGACACAGCGTCAAGAAGGTCCGAGTCAAACTTCCAGCCACAGCCTGTGCTTCCAGCAGCTGAGAAGGCCTACGAGAGAATGATTTGGGGGTCGTAGACTGAGGAACGAAGCCAGAGATGGCTGCTGACAGGACGGGAGGGAAGCAGGGGCTCAGGCAGGAGCAGAAACCCCACAGAAGTCATGCCGGGCGGGAGCAGAGGCGGCACAGAGCCCGGGCCAGGGGTCCCGCGCCGGCTGAGGGGGCCAGCACCCCCACCAGGCCCCGTGCACACTATGGCCGCAACAGGGACGGTTCTGGGGCCTGGGTCACCAGTGCTATGGGGCCACACACCCGTGAGACGTACCAAACCACCCCCCACCCCTCTCCTCAGGGGAACGAACGCTCGGTTTGGCTAGCAGCAGCAGGACAGGACAGGGGTTGGTGCCCAGGGAGAGGGCCGACGCTCATCAAACTTGGGGTAACGAGGCCCCGGACAAGAGCTAGAGCAGTCCTCAGCAGCTCCGCTTGTCCTATGCTTCACATGCGCTTTTGGAGGTGGCAACCTCCTAAAAACAGGCTCTGGGAAACGAACGCCCGGCGGACATTTTAACCATCGGCTGCGCCAGTGGAGATGACCATGAATGTGTTTCAATTGTAATTTCCTTAGAAGGAAAAAAGTTGGCCACAGAGAAAAATAGAACTGGGTTTAGGCCTGAAGAAACAGGTTAAAAAGTTGTTCTGTTCAGGGTTTGCAAAAAGTCATAAAAGCAGGTACAGAAGCGAGGTACAGCAGCTTCCAGCAGCATGCCATCCCAGGTAAAGTGCTCCAGCATGGTTTTTCCTCTTACAAAGGTGAAACAAATGTAACAGCAGCTCTAAAACAAAAAACAGATTTGCCCCAAAGCCTCGTAATGTAAACAAGTTTGAAAATGGTTCTCAGATTGAACTCTGCTCAAGTACAGCATCTTTCCTGCCTTGCTCCTCCCTGCCTCCCTACCTTACCCAAAAATAATGGCCTGGGAAAACAAGGAGTTCCTATAGCTACTCTTGAAGACTGTTGTATTCAGATTTTGGTGAAGTAAGGCAGAAGACATTAGAGCCACTGAATATTTGAATTAGTCTCAGCAGGTCAATTACTACAAAGATTTTCTGCTCTAGTTGCTTGTAGAGAGACGTGCACTTCTTAAAATCCCAGCTATTTTCTGTTTAATTTATTTGCAAAGCAAGACATAACAGTGTAAAGCAAATCAATTGAACAAAACAATTTTATTGGAGTTCATATTCTACAAGATGTACGAGCACGAGACCTCAAGCAAGACAAGCAAGCAGTCCTGTAGCTGTTTTCAAAGACCTCTGCTGTTTGCAGCAAGGTAGGCTGAGCACACCAGCTGTTTAACAGGTTCCCCCCTTGATCAATTATTTAGCCTTTCCTTTTATTTTGCTGAAAGTCCTTCTTTTTTTTTATTTAGTACAATCACTACCTTTAATAAAGGGTGTATGCCTGTACTTCTGCACATTTGAATTTAGAGCACTATAAATCCCTGCTTTCATACCTCTGTTTCAGTGGTTCCTCTCTACCCCCAGTAGTTTGTCAGGCAGGGGAAGGATGAGAAGTCAATAGAAGTTCCAGCAGATCAAAGAACAGGATCTGTCAGGCCTCCACGTCCAATATTGTGTTGCAGTCCTCAGGGGCTGAAGCAGAACCTTTCATTTGAGAACTTGCACTGAAGAAGTTCCAGAATACCAAAAAATGGATGAAAGCCAAAGAAAGTCTGTAGGCTTGAGATCTGCAGGAATAAAGGGAGAATTAACACCATCACACACAACCGCACTTGCTGTCGTTAAGCAGAGGAGATAGATAATAAAGAAAATGTCTGAGGGTAATTAGCTAAAACTGTACTGTAACCTTCAATAGAAAAATAGATACTTTACAAAAATTCCTTCCAGAAATCTTGTAGCTTGTGTTTATTTCTACTTTTTTTTTTTTGCTTTTATTCAAATACCTTATATACACTTTAGATGCAGTTGATATTTAAATTTTGTTCAATCCTTTATGAGGCTCAGTGGACAGAAGCAATTCAATCAGAAATAAAGAAATTATGCGAATAAGCAGCAAGGGAGTACCTCTTCATGCAGTGTACAGAAAAATTAATATCCACAGAACAGCTATTAAATAGGGCAGATCTTTTTCATTGCTTCAGTAGTAAAGCCACACTGATTTTGTATTATACACTCGAGAAAGATGGGTGACAGAGCTGAAATTTGCTAAGAGGGGGCAGGGGAGTAAGAGTTCTACTTACTTGTAATGATAAATCCCGCAGTAAACCACTAACAGCTGTTATTTTACTCACATTAATGATTTCTGCTTTCTTTTTTTTCTTAAAAAAGCTGATTTTGTCAATAAAACAATACACAAAACACCTAGTTTCACACTTGAGAAGTAGAGAACACTGAGTAAGAGATAATTAGTCAAACAAACTTACCAGTTTATATCCCTGTTAGAAGGGAATTATCTCACCATTAATGATCAACAATTAAGCAACTATCCTAGAAACAGTCTTCCTTAAAGACCACAGGGCCAACTGTAGCAGAGGGAAACTGGACAAGCAAAGCAACAGAAGAGACACACGCACTTGCAAAAGCTGCACATCAACAGGAGCCCTCAAAACCCAAACGCCGGGCAGGCAGGTGCCTCGGCGCCGAGAGGGCAGGGGCAGAAGGAGCTATGCGCCCGCCGCCAGTCACAGCTCCTCTAAGCTCAGTGCAGCCAAACTGGGATTAAAATACCACATAGTTACATGCCGCCCTCTTTCATGTCTGAGCTATGAAACAAGGCGTTATAACTGCATGAGCTAAAGCCGGAAAGTCGAAACAGGAGAAGCCCCAATCTGGGGAGAACCTTTCCAACATGCTGAGCAGAAATACAGGTCTGGTCAAAGCAATCGGCTTCCTTGCAAACTCTGAATGGTGAGAAATAGCTGAAACCTAAGCTATTCAAATAGTTTCATCTTCTGATGCGCCGCCATTACATACCTTATTCTCAACAGGAAGGTTCTGCATAACGACACCAGCTTTAACTCCTTAATACAACCGTCCAAAAAGGGAATTTAGAAGTACAGGATAGGACAAATCCCCTCCATGGCTCCAATGCAGACTGGGGTAAAACCACCTTTTCCCCATGGGTCCTGAAGCTTCTTGTAACGTCAAGGTCACGTAACAACCTCTTCAACACCGCATCTAATCTCTCCTCCCTCAAAGGGAGGACCACATTTTCGGAACGTTATAACATGAAGATTTATAATTAGTTGAACTGGGAGGACAAATATGGCCTATTGTTCTTCATCATCTAGTCAATGCTTCTGCCAGTTCAGGGCATTAAAATTATAATGCCTTTGCCTAGTACTTGCATAAAACGGTGAGATAGACACCAGCGGAGAAAACATACTCTTCAAAATTCTCCATACTACACTAGTGCAAATTTCCTATAGTGTGGAAGAAGAATCCATACTTGCACAAAACCCACAATAATGCAAGAAATAAATTCAAAAATAGCTGTTCCTCCCAAGCATAGAATGAAAATTGGAAAATGGGCAGGGGGGGAACTGGAAAGGAACATTTACATGAAATATCTTTTCTCAGAACAGTGACAGAAATTTAAAATAGTATTTGAAATTCTACTCTTATAGTTGCACTTCAGTTTCACACATATTTTGACATACTAATTATAGAAAGACAAGTTATTTTAATTTAAGATTGCATATGAAAATTCCTATGAAATATACAGATGTAACACCCTGGTGTGTTACACTGGTTTATAGGGTGGTTGGCATTGCATACAGTGATGACATCCTATATGATATTTACATTCTATTAAAGTAGCTGGTAGCGGTAATAAAGCCTAGATATATCCTCAGTTTTAAGGTTGTTTGATAACACACTGTTGTTTTAATAACTTCATAATGAATCTACATAGAGATGGTGTGCTGCCAAAGAAAAATTAATATGAGTTTATTCTGTATCAGCACTATAAAATTAGGTCTCCTTTTTAATCCTATTTCTGGGCCATACAAATATAAGCTTTATACTTGCTTACAGGTCATTAATAATGACACTTTCCGCTTTTTATTTTGTCACTGTAGGGATATATAAATAGGAAAAAAATGTACTTAAGTACATTGTGTGCGCACCAATTTAAAGATGTATATATTCTTAGTTATGAATGTGCAGTGCTGATAATACATCTAAGTAAATGATATATATATTTCTTACTCCTCTATTAGAGCTTAGTTTTCCTGAACAAGTAATTAGTGTAAAATTTTCATTTTTTCATGTTTCCTAACAAGGTAGTGGAAGAATGCAACCATGCAGCCACCTATTATTTTGTAGTAAAAGATACTGCAATGGAAATCAAAAGCTACATGTTGCAATTTTTAACAGTTAAAAAAAAAACCACAACAAAAAAACAAAACCACAAAACCACATTCACACAAATCCCCAAATGCAGCTTCAACACTGTGAGAAAGCACTAGGTTTTTCTGACAGTTTAATAGCTGAAACAAAAGTGAGAAAGGAGAACATGACACCTACAAGTAAGCAGGGGAAGGTAATGTAAGGAAAGATATCTGATCATTACCATGTAATCACAGCTGGCAAAAAAGAGACAGATTTCACATGCAGATTTCTATTGAACTGAAAGACCCAGCGAAGGCTCAGCTCAGTCCCAGCTAATGGGATCTGTCAGGAGGTAGAAACCACATGAGACATCGATTATCTTCCCCGTTAGAGGAGAATTGCTTCTAAGCAGGAAATGACAGAAAATTTCAGTATGGTCCCCAAAACCCCCGCGTGCCTTACACATTCGCAGCGCGCTGACTCTGAAGAGCCAGTTGCTGTTTTGTGCAGCACAGCTGGATGCGGAGGACAGGCAGACACTGCTGCACGGGGCTCTTCACGCACAGGAGAACAGGAGGGGGTCTGGGTAGCAGGTTTTTCCCCTTATTGAGGAGGTACCAGCATGGCTTAATCTGTTCTGTACTTCAGCTGGCTGGTGTCAGAGCGCCCTGCAACATACTGCCTACCTACAACTGGCCCCTTATACCCATTGCGCTTATGGAGATAACGCAACTGGGCTGGAGGTAGCCAAGCAGACGAGCTAAGCCACCTCTCCAGAGCCAACAATGTGTGACCCACCACAGACTCCCTCTGTTCACATAAACATATAATTTTTAGCTTTCATTTGTGAGGTAAACTTGTATTTTACTTACTTTGCAAAAAAAACACCTTTCACAAGATTTCTGGGATGACTGAGAACAAATAAACAATAATTTTACTACTCTAATGTCTTATCTCTTATGCATCTCACACACAAGTCACCTCTGGATAATTTTTATGGAAGTTAAATGGAACCAGAAATATTCATATACAAAAACTTTGATGTATCCTTTTCAAGTTTCACATTACTGTGTCTTATGAACTGGGAGAAGTTAGAAACGGGGTTATGTCCTTTTTAGAACAAGGATCAGCAGATTTATCATCATTGAAAAGGACCTTCCAAAGTGCCTCTTACCCATGACATAACATTTAATTTGAACAAAATATACGAGGTTACTTAACGGCAACACAGATCCAGGAGTGGGAGAGGCCTGAGCTGAAGGTGTATGTGAACACTTGTTTATTAACAACTGCCTAAACAGAACCATTAAACTCCAGCAACCTCTGATTTCTATGCCAACAAAACCCACTCAGTCTGTAAACAAGACAAGTTCAGTTCAAGCTTGAGAAAAGTATTAATATTCCAAAAAGTGATTTCAGAAAAGTTTGTTATGAGATGGGTAACAGCTAAAAAAATAAATGTTTGAAGGAAGAGTCTGACTGAGCAGTCTTGTCCCGGTTATTTTTAGCTAGCGTGACATTCTGGAAAACTAGAGGCCGCTACAATCAGCTGCAAAATATGTTAATTCTAAAATTATTTTTCTACACAAGCTGAGGGGAAAATGAGGTGTAAAATAAATGTTACACTACCTTGTATCAACTAGTCAATCTTATTAGGGCACAAAGCAATTAAGGCGATAGGCTGAAAATTGGCCAGGGCAGAATGCAGACAAGACCCAATTAAGACAAAAAGCAATTTGAGTTTACTGAATAATCTATAAAAGCCAATAACAAATTACAAAAGCCAGAGAAAATTACAAGTAGGTTTTGTTTTCAGTGCACAATTAGAAGTATTGAAAGAAAAAAAAAAAAGCATAACGTTACCAAATAATTAGAGTGTGGTTACTTCACATTCAGTCTTCAATGGTGAAGGACAGAAAATGTATTAGCAATTTGAATAGGTTTCTGCATAAAACCAGCTGGTTTTTGTTAAACAGAGGAAAGCAAGGGCTCTGGAGTACTGAATCCACAGAAAGACAGATAACATAGCACCTTCTTTTTAGATGCTGGGTCATGAGCTGGGTTTCTTGCTCTGTTAATGGCCCTGCAGTTGGTGCTCAGGCACCCTAGAGGTGGGCAAAGTCAGGCTACAGTTCACTGATCAAGCTGGCTTAAGGATTTCTAATGCCAAATCAAAATGCATGAAATGATCCCAAAACAACACATCAGCCAAAAGATCTTACAGGGTTTGTGTCATTAGTCCTTCAACAATGATGAATGAAGACAAGGAATAACCCAAAGTCATGACTGAGGCAGGCTCGTGCTGCCCAAGCAGACCAAAGCTTCTCTTTCCCTGCCACGTAGCTTGGAGATACAGGAACTCTTGCCATAAGAGAAATAACTGATATAAATTCCCCCAAGCCAAAGATGAAAGCAAAAAGTTGTGAATTTTTAACTGGAAGATTTAGGCATGTCCACACTCATGTGCGCTGGTTCTTGTGTATCTTTTCCGAGGCAACTTATCCATGTGCAAGAAACATAGACACTTAAATGAAGGTGACTTCTACAAAGCAACTGACTCTGAGGCACCTACCTGCCACAGCTCTCCCCATCAGAGTATTTAAGTGTTTCATTAATGTATGTATGTGCTCCATCACTAGCAACATTAGCAGCTTCAGTCTGACATACAGTATCCTGGTTCATCAGACTTGTCCTGTACAAAGCTACAAAAAGCACAGTAATATTATATATTTTGTTGGCATATACATTTCAGAATACTCAAAGTAAACTTTGAGTGCTTGGTGATGCCAGTGGGCAGCTACCGGAATTCCCAAAGGCAGTTTGATGCCTCGGCTGTTAATTGGAAGGATAACTTCACAAGTCTGGTTGCAAGTCAAGCTTGGAGCTATTCTCCAGACCTTTATATAACTTGCACCACCATGGCACAGGCAAACGTTATCTCATCCAGGATAAAGTTTTCAGGCATAAATATAACCCGAAGGGTTCTTTTGAACTTGCAAGGTATTTTTGTATTAAATCAGGAAGTTGTACTAGGCTGAAACGTGACCAGAGAGAAAACTGAATAGTCTTTTTTTCCTTCACAGTTCTGAAAACAAGTTCTAGCAATTTAACTACTAGGTAATAAATGACTATAAATGAGTAAAGATGATACTGAAAATACACAGACAGGATTTGTGACAGGATTATCAGTGGCTGATTTATCTTTGAGTATACATTAGAGCAGACCTATACCAAAGAACAGAAGTCCTTAATGTTTTAGTACCTATTTCTCGAGGGAAAGATGCCATATTATTATTGCAGTACTTAATAGAATATTCACTGCAGTTGCTTATTCCATTTCTATTTTAGGTATGTCTTCCTTTATCAGGAAAAAAAACGGCAGTAGGAAATGCTTATTAGGGCCAGGGGCTTTTTTATAAGGAATATAACATGTGAAATTAATTTAATCTCTTTTTGCTTTGAAATATGTTGCAGACAGATTGTGATTTTCTTCAACACATTATACAAAACCATTCAAGGATTCATTTCAACAATAATTCACATCCTAAACCTCATTAGTAAGTAGTTTGCTGCCAGTAGTCAGTGTTAAAAATGAACTGTTTCAATTGATTAGTCATGTTGCTTTGTTGGGCTTTTTTTTTTTTTAAACTTGATTGCACTGATGTAAATCAGGCAATAAATTTGCCCATGTGAAGACAAGAATTCAGCACTATGTTTCACCAATATTTTGCAATATTCAGTCAATCTCGATTTTAGCAATCACTCCTACTAGCTAACTTACTTGCTATACTTGCAGAATGCGACCACCAAAACAGTATGAAAACAGGCTAAATGAACTTCTTAACAAATGGGGTAGCTAAAGCTTCACCCAATCTTTATTCACTGTAGAGTCAAACTCATCTTTTTTTTTTATTTCACATTGTATATTCATTTACATGAACATCATGGAGGTACCAATGGAGGTGTCACTTTCTATTTGTACAAGTTACTACACAGGGACTGCAGCCGTAGAGAAGGTGGAACAAGGTTTCTCCACTTGCAGGCCAGGGAAGTGTTATCAAAAGCAGAGTGCAGCTTTACAACTAAAGCTTCAGTGACAAATAAGGTAACTCAACAGAAACAGGAACTTCCCAAGAGCAGCATATTCCATAAAATCGTATTTAGTTTCTCTACCTTTATACGTGCAACTTCTAGAGAGCCATGCTGTGCTGGCTTTTCTTCAGAAGGAGGGAGGGAGCTGCAGTACTTCACCTTCTCTGCTACTGCGGCTTCAAAGACCCCGTTAAGGACACAGAGCTCTGCTTTGATACCATTGCCCCATTCTTGAAGACAGGTAGATGATGGTCTGCCCTCCAGGTCTTACAAACAGAGTCCCTCTGGATCACAGAGACACACCTGCCCTATGTCAAACTCTGGGAAATTGAACTCTGCAGCTTCTATTATAAATTGCCATTTTGCTCCTTAGAAAATCACTGCTACCTTACCGGAACAAGCCTCAGCATTCGAAAAGCCACCTCAGATAGCAAAAGACATACTAGGCTAAGTGAATGCGCTGACCATACAGGTGCTGTTTACAGGGCTGGCAGACACAACCCCAAAACATACTGCAGGATTAGTTTTTGGCTGTACTTTGTATAACTTAAGAGATAACAGTTTACATGCTCTAGCAGTCATTCAAAACACAGTGTTTCCTCTCTCTCATTTAAAGAGTTTAGGAGGAAAAAAAAGAAGTAGTAATAGGAGCTTTCTTAATATTTAATTACTTTTTTGCATAATTGCAAACACCTAGAGCAATGATTCAGTCCTGAAGACTTAACCTTCATCTGCCGAAGGAGGGTTGCCAGATTTTAGTAGTACTCCTTGTAACTATGTAGTGCTCTGTACTTCAGGTCAGTTGTGAGCTGAGGTTCACAAAGATGAACTGGATGGGGTCTTGTAGCAAGCATTTTGTATAACATTTCTCATATGGTTGCTAGAGGAAGGTTCATCTCTGCTCAATAAAGAGCTATGAAGCAAAAAGCAATCTTTCAGTCCTTACTGTTCCTTTCTGGTAGGTTGTTTTCTTCTACTGTTACTCTGTGCTAGAAGACAGCAGTTAGATTTTGGAAGACCTAAACACTGATGTCACACCAGGCTGAAACACGAGTTACAGCTGTTCTTCTGAAGAAGAGGGTGTCTCCCCATTCATCACTCAGCCCCTCATTGTGGGGAGGCAGAGCTGCAGCTTGGATTTCAGCTTCTCATGACATGGCTATGCCAGCACTCCCGCAGGCTGCAAAGACCTGACCTTTCAAATGTAAAAATAGAAAACTGAATTCCCTGGACAGAGAACACAGCTAGAATTTGAGGCAGGAGGATATTTAACTTGTTTTCCTATCAATTAGATAGATTCCTTAGACTACATATACCCTTCAAACTCTCCTAAATTAATAACATTAAAATCTTAATTGGTAACCAGCCCTTTCTGCTTCCCCCAGGCAATTACAACAACAGAATTAGACTCAGGTAACTCAATTAGACACCAGCCTAACCCAGCGCTCTCCAAGCAGGTCTCTAAGCAAAACTCTCCATGAGCTTGATGAAAACAGCATTAGGATTGCTTTGCTGAGGTCAGATAGCATATGCCTACAGTAATCAAGAGTTAAACTTTCTCCTTGAAGGACAAATGCTGTCTTGTTTTTTATGCTATAAACCTCTCTGTTCGGTGCTTGGACTCCTCATCTATTCTGACCCAGAAATTCTGCTGATCTGCTCAGTGCAGTATGAGGTTGACTTTGTTCTTTTCTTGTTTCCCTTCAGTCCTGCTTTTTTCTCAGACTTCACATATAAAAACACATGAACATGGAGGAGGCGTAAGAAAGAGCAGCTCCAAAAATCTGTACGGACATGGCCTCGGACCTCAGTCTGACATAGAGCAGGTCTGTCTCTGTGATCCAGAGGGACCTGCTCATATGAGCTGGAGGGAAGACCATCGTCTACCAGTCTTCAAGAATGAGGCAGTGGTATCAAACTTGGGGCCATATTAAAATGAATCCTTAGCCTCTTGCCTCTAAAGGGAGCCGAGGATAAGGCACAGAGGCATCAGTACAGGTGTCTCCAAAGTACCACCGAGCCATCCTATTCCCTGAAAACTTGATGCATTGCATGTTGTTTTATATTCACTGGCTAAAACGCCATGACTTTGCTACAGAACAACAATTTCCTTGCTCTGGGGAAACACTCCACCCCTAAGCTACCACCCTGGACTCCCACCTATCTGCTCTACAGACACGTGGTGACTTTGCTCGTGCTCCCTTGTACCCTACATCTGCAGAAGGGGCAGGAGGTGCCTCCCCTGGTGAGACAGGCAGTTACCAGTGGCATTTTCCCAGGCTGAGGAAAGCTGACGGCCTGGGCTTGCTCCCCTGGCCTGGGCACCTGCTCCATCTGCTCGGCTGTTATGCAGAAAGTGGGAGGCGCAACCAGACGGAAGGCAAGGCTTCTAAAATTATGTGTGTTTGCAGACATCCAAAAATGAGTTGGAGCTCTTGACACAGGTTCACACCCCCTTTTTTCAGGCTAGGCATTAGAACTCCAAAAGGGGCGAATATTCAGATATCCCCCTGTGCTCAATATCCCCCATCACTAACTCGGAGGAGATTCCTGTTGTACAAGGGCTGATCCAAACCCCCTCTCAGGCACTTAATTCTTCCCGTTGTCCGTACAGGGAGCCTGTATGCTTCACTGTATGATTGCACTTTACTCCAAGCACTTAGAATTCGGGCACTGAAGCACTTAATTCATGAGTACTAAGCCCTTTATTATACCTGCTCTCCATCAGTAACTTACTGATTTTGCTTAAGAAGCAAAATTGATATACACAAGGGTTAAAAGGATTAACGGAAATCTACATTAGAGATTTGCACCAGATGAACCAGATTGATTTTTAAATCCACTTGATTAAATGGGTGTACTTCTTCAAGACTGATTCATTTAGCAATTTCTCCCTCAAAGGCTTCACTGATATTTCGCATACAGTGACTAATTACTTTTCAGAACACTGTGTACTTGTTCTCTGCTTCTGTGGACTTTAGTGACTTCTGCACAGTCACTACATCTGGGTAAAGTGGGTATAAAGTGCTATTCTGCTTGACAGTATTTCACACTGCTCTGCAGGGATGTATGCGGGATCACAAAAGGGGCAAGAGAGCGTCTGACAACTGCTGTTGAAGGTAGAGCTGCAAACAGTGGAAAAATACCTTGGCAAAGCCTTCCCAGGTGGTGGGGCCGTCATACTGGCTTTGTAGGGTGAGAAAAGCAAAGTCAAGGTGGGAGCAGAGTCTGGAGGTGGTTGAGCCCTTGCTGTGGAGAGCACAGAGGAGGAGGAGGAGGAAATGCAGCCCTCCACCACCTGCCCATTCCTCTGCCGCCATGCCGTAGGGCACAAAACAGTCCCCAGGATACCTGCAGGACAGCTCTGGGAGAGCTGGCATCCTGCTGCCCTCCTTATGACAGAGGCAGATGACAAGTGATGATTTAATACCAGCTCTTCCCCTGTTTAACATTCTTTTTATACTAAATTCTTGAACCCCTCTGCTCTACCACTGCACCTGGGGTTTACTTCCCCCTCTTTCTTAACTTTGTAAGCAGTCTTTGTGCAGCTTTGTCTCAGGTTTGCGTAGCTTTTTTTTTTCCTGTCTTCTTCATGTACAAGTGGATTTCAATATAAAAGTCTGACAAGTCTTCAAAAATCCTCTGAAAATTCTCCTCCTCAGTGAAGTGCATGTCAGTATAAAAGTCTGCAAGGTGTTCTAAAACTTCTCCTCCTCAGTGATGCCCACAGAACCTGGACAGGCAGCAGGTTTGGCTGGCAGTCATATCGTTGTCCATCATGCTAACTATTTTCTCATTGCCAGCTTGTGCTCCCTGCTCCTTTTTATTTTATTTCTGTGCTGTGCCTCATCTTACACAGGAACTGTTTACTTCATGGGACGGGCTGAATTTGTGTTGTTTGAATCATACAGATTTAAGGGATCTACAGCTAGGAAATACCTGGGTTTTACCATCCACCTTTTCCTTATGCAAACGGGAGTGTATTCAGATGCTCCCCTTCGGAAGAGAACAGGGTTTGTCGACCAGTCTCAAGGTATGTTTGAAAAGGACAGTTAGTCCAACAGAGAGCTCACTTAGACGGTTCCTGCTTTGACAGGTAGAGGGAGATCTGCATTCACTCACCTCATGCTTACCCCAGTGGCAGAAGCACATTAGATACAGCGCTGGAAGATCTGACATAGCTGGATGTGAGCCAGCACAGCTCTGGCTTTAATCTAGATGCACTTGACTAACATGGGCACAGCGACAGCCTCAGACAGGGCTCCAACAAAGAGGTTCAGATCTCTGAATTCATCCAAATTACAGTAGTCATATGCTGCCCTAAATTCACCTTCTCATTAAAATTAATGCACCATACTAACATATTTATGTAATACCAGTAGTCTCACGTTGCCAGTGCTGTCATGAGCAGGAGGAAGAAGGCCTGTGGTCAAAAGAAACCCTTTAGAAAAGTGTACAGAGGGGATCTTATTTCTTAAATAGCATCACCTTGCTCATTGTAGTGGTTGCACTCACATGCCCCGTAATGACAACAGAAGAAAAACTGGGACAAAAGTTCCCCAGAGATATATCTCCAAAGCACTGAGATATATTCTTTTGCACTCCGTTGCAGTGCAGGAAACCTGCCTGATGTCTGTGGCATTAGTGCCGCTTCACCCGAGCACACACAAGAGGAGGTTAGTGTCCCAAAGCCTCCCCAAGCCAGACTGCTCGTTTCAGAGCCAACCTCTGGGATCCAGTTGCTCTCCTGCTTTGGAATTGCTAGAACATCAAAATTCACTCCCAGCATGTTCACAGGCCTTCTCATAATGTTCTGAACTTAATAGACAAAGAGATCTCTGGAAAATTCATTTTAGTTTTCTTCCACATAGCCAGGCAGGGCCAGAAGGGCAGTTTATGGCTACAACTCCTCTGCTTCTTGGAGGCAGCTTAAAACCAATTCTGAAATTTCCAGGGCTGTTAGTGCCACAACATGCTAAAGCTGCCAGGAGCCTCTTGCAATTGTATACAACCTCTGTTGTGACCAGTAGAGTGTAAGACTCTGCTTGGTCTAAAGGAATAGAGACTAATACTTCAGTGAGGAAGAGCTGCATGCCAAGCCCAGCTCCGACTGGACTCTGACCCTGACTGAAGGAATGAAATTCCTGTCCCAGGGTCTTCAGCTACAAAACAGATACCTGCCTGCATTGGGCTGATGTGATACTTACAGCACCGTGTAAACAGTGTAAACCCCTGTCATACCCTAACCATTGACTTTAGCATTGATGGATAAGGTGTGAATCACGGTGGAAATTAGTTTGGCTTTTCTAATTTGTTACAAATACTGAGCAGTGGAAAGAAAGGTCTCGCCTGACCTCAAAGAGGCGATGCTGCAGAGACAAGGGCCTTTCAAGGTCATGTAGCTACAGTGGAAAGGAAAGACAAAACCAGGAAGGGGACAAGAAAAAAAGTATGTAAAATTAACTAAGAAAGGAAAAAAAAGCCAAGAAAAGGAAAGCCTTTTTAGAAGGGAAATTACAAATTAAAAAAACAACAGGTTGAGGAAAATCAACACACTCAAATAAATTAAAAAAAAAAAAAAGGAAAAAAACCCCAGAAATAAAAAACTCCCCGAATTTTTACAAGAGGTCTTTCCCACAACACTACTCTTGATTCTTCTTGTTAACACTTCATGCGCATTCCTAATGTACTTTTAAAACCACAAGACCTGATTAATCAAATATGGGTATAATATGGATATCTTCCTTGCTAAAAAGCCCAGGAAAAATACCATATAAGGTCTAGGATAGGACTGGTATCTGCTTTTCCCATTAGCCCTATGGATTTGAAGACTAAATGAATATGATTTCAATACATAACGATTGTATTCCTTCTTATTCCCAACCAATCATCCATTAGAATCCCTAATATATTTTGTAAGAAAGACACCACTCTTAAGAGTTGACAGCACTCAATAGAAGAAGATATTCATAAGATTTAAATAATCGCTATGAGATTAATCTCAATTTTGAGGTTGTTCTCCCTTATGATTGACAAGGTTAGCAATTCCATGGTCCCTCCTCTTTGTTCATATTCTGATTGGACTAGTGACTGTGACATGACATAGATTTTCTTGTCCTACTTTCTACTTTGGATAGTAATTCACCTCTTCCTCTGACAATTAAGATATATCTTGGAAAATTACTATTCTATACACTACACTGAACATAAGTCAAAACAATTTCCAGTTCAGTTTGCAGGCCCCAGAGGAAACTACTAGCATGTGCATATTGCACCCTCTATAAACGAACGCATGAATTATACATCAACGTTATACGTCTCAATTCTTTTTAGATTATGAGTTGTTTATAGAGTACATTAAGATTATACAGAATTTAACATGCAAAAACAGTGACCCAAAGCCTGTCCTCCTGAGCGCATAATAAAGGTACCAGATCGCATCTTCAGGGAATATAGCTATACCATTCACAAAAAGAGAAACAATGTGAAGCTTCAAAAAGCAAAATAGAAGGAGTTCACCTTGTATCAGAAAGGCTCCGTGGCTCCACTGACAGACCATCAACAGAAACCAGTAAACACAACCATATCATCATAGGCCTTAAGTGTATGACTCAGCACTATCCAGTTTAGTCTATTGAAACATCTAAAAGTCACATCCTTCCCTGGAAACCTGTGAAAGTTAGCATTAGATGTGGGTTCTCCAACTGTATGTTATTTCTGGTCACAAGTCAAAACTAGCGTAAAGCTTTGAGAGACTAAATTACGCAAGCTACAATTTTATGATCCTGAAATTAAAGATTTCAAGCACAGGAGAATCCACCTTTCTGAAGAACTAATCCCAATGATCACAGTTTTCTCGGCATAACATAAAAACATCTTTTTCAGAATGTAAATGGCTATATTCCAAGAAGTGAATTTCAAGAACTTCAGAAAGAGCAAGAACATCAAAAAAAGGAATCCATGTTAGTAATGGTGGGCAAATGGGTATGAGGATTATGAAGACCTTTACCAAATACATATGTGAAAAAGTACTAGGTCTAGGATTGAGGCAGAAATTAGCAATGATTCAAAAATTACTACAATATTGAACACAGTCTGGAAGTCTAAGCATGTGGTAAGAGAAGATGAGCCGCTAATGTAAGTAGATAAATGCAAGTAAAGGAAAACCTGAGGACCTTCACATTTAGACGAAGTGCTGGGCAAAAAGCATTAGACAGCTTTCTGCACTGCTCAGTATTTGGGGAGAGCAATTAGTAAAAGGAGGAACCAGAACATAACCCCCCCCCAAATTGGTTTTGAAAATTAACGTCAAATGGAAAAAGACACTTTCAAGCTATGATCCCCAAAAGCCTATTTTTAGTATTCATAAAAAAGGCTGCCACTAATTTACCAGCACAGTTAAAGTAAATGGATATACTGAACACTAAAGATAGAAGACATTTTCAGGGATCAGAAATTATGCTGAGGAAAGGCAAATCTGGAAAGAATTACAACTGGGTTGAATTAAGTGAATAATTTTAATGCTTTTTTAATTAAAACAAGTTTCATTCCAAAATTACATTTTCATTTCCAGTCAGAATGATACATTTAACGTGGAGTAAATCCAAATAATTTTACATCTCGTTTTTATGCTTGCCCCACAACAAATCCATTACTCACACAGGTCTGGTAAGTACCTTTCATTCAGACTAAAGGAAGGTGTAATTAAATATTCCTGTGTGTGATGACACCTGAAACAGAAACTCCTGCCCAAGGTTAAAGCCAGTATGGTAAGCAGTTAAGCCAGTTCAGTCAATAGGCTTCTCTGATTTCTCCGTTGATTGCAAGGCAATGGGTTGAGGCATAGATGTTTTTAGCTCTGGGTTATTAGAGGCTGAGGGAAACCAAAGCACTAAAAGCAACCCAGCAGACAGCACAAATTGTATTCATCAGGAGCAAATGCAGAGCTTAGTCTTGTACAGGACTAGTTGCAAAGTCAGACTTGGCTACCATAAGTTAAAAACTTGGTCATGGAACTCTATTTGTATACTGTGTTAGGGCAATTAAGCAAACAAAGTTGCAACAAATAAATACCAAAGATGATCAAATTCTGCTATTGATAGAGAGAAGCCAGAAGAGCCTCCAAATATTGGCAAACCATTTGTGCCAAAGGACAAGACATTACTATGAGGCCAATGAAAATAATACATGCAGAAAACAATCTGTATGAAAAGGCACAAAACCAAAGAAACAGAACCTTGCAGTACTCATCTAAACTGGCCTCCCAAGGCACAAGGCCCTCATGAAAACGAACACTGAAGGGGGGAAAGATACATCTACATACATATATATGTATGTATAAAACCCTTACTTCTGTCTTGGACCAGGCCTTTGGAAAAAGACAATTTGGATTAACAGTAGCCCTGGCTATGCAGCACCATTCAGGTTTCTGTGCCATTTTTCATGCCACGCTTTCAAATCATAACACAGCAAGAAAAGAAAAAAAAAAGAAAAAAAAAAGAAAACCCACAGCATCTGTCATATACAGAGCCCATCCTATTTTTCCTGGTAAAAGTTGCATATGTGTTCATTCATCATCAAGTCCATGAGCTTTTACACGTGAAGGCAGGCCTCGAGTTCCCCTTCTACCTGGCACAGAGAGTAATGAGATCAGAAGTGATCCTGAATCAGTCTCCAGGAAAGTGCTACCTCACTCCCTGACTTTTCTGTTGTGATAGTCAGATTCATTGTACCTGAGCTGACAGCTGCTGTCTTAACCCAGATGCATACCACAAAATGTCTTTAAGGGCCTTATAGAAGAGGAAGGTGATCTTGAGCATACTGTATTTATTTTGCAGAGAGAAGTAAGACTGTGAAGGTAGGACAGGTCATGTGCTCATGGAAATTTCTGTACTTGATGAGATATATTTCTGACAGCACTGAAGAAGTCAGGAGAACAACCCAATCTGCTTTATAAAAGGCCCTCCTGTCTGGGATTCAGCCATCAGCAGGGATGGAACGGCACCTCAAGGGCACAAAACACTGAAGAGCAGCAACACTTTACTTTCTGCAAGCTCTCACTCACATCACTAGAAACAGATCTTTCACCACATTATCCCTGGCTTTCTTGTAGCTTGTTAATAGATGAAATGTTGGCAAAAGAATGGCAGTAGAGCCTGAATGCATCTGACCCAGCTTAATGTTGTTTCTTTCTACAAATAACATAAAAGAAAGCTTACGATTGATAATGTTCATAAATACTTGTTTGTCCAGCATTTTTATGCAGTACATACTAAAAACACTGTAAACCAGCAGCCTGTGAAAACTTTGAAGCTGTTTGGAGTTAGTAGATGCATCCACTCTGGCAACTCTAATTACATCATCAGCTGTTTGCCTGTTTTTAAGACAGTATGTTCACATCTTACTATACTAAGCAAATGGCCAGATACCTTGAGCTAGCAAACATATTGGTCTGTAGTAACCTATCCATCTACTAATACTTATTTCTAGGCCCATGTTTTTAGATAAAGCACATTTCATGATTGATATACTGATATCTGATATACTGATATACATGGAAAGAAGTATTCTTCATTTATGTTTGCTCAGAAGTAGTAACTCACACGCTGTAAAATTCTGCAAAAAGAATAACTTGTATTTTTAAGACATGCTGACAGACAAGCTGATATGGGGGAGTCTAGTGCCTACCATCATCCTGGTTTTGGTGCATCTGACAATTTTCTGTGATGCAGGAAATACCTCACTGGCCTAAACTGGTACATAAGGCCACCCTTGAAACAGGGCAAATCACAAAAAGCTCATTTAGAATTAAATAGCAGGACAGTTATTTTGATTTCAGGACATTCCCTTTGTTTTATATCAGCAATTGTCTCACATGACTGAAATATCATAGGTTATTCCAGGCTGAGGAACAGATTGTAGCCTCAGCTTTTTCTTTCTAGACTTAAATTCCTTTGTTACTTCCATAGGAATGATTCCCCAAAACCTTAGGATTACTGTTGGCTGTCTAGGATTCCACCAAATTTTCAAAATCTTTTTAAACCTGGACACAGTATTCCCAAGTGCAAGCAAAGCTGCATGAAGCAGAATTATTTTCCTGTCCTTAAAAGTCATACCCTATTTATATATCTGGTACAGTACTCATTTTTTGCAACTTCATCACATTGTGAAATCCTGTCTCATTTGCTCTCCATCACCCTCAGGTCTTCCTCTGCGTTACTGCATTTTAAAACTTATGATTAGGGAACTGGCCTTAAGTAAAAATAACCAACTCAATCAGCCCTTACCCAGAATTTTGAGAATTCAGGCAACCCAACAGAATATTCCCCTACTCTCCTAAGTCCATCTTCCCTCGTCACACTGTAAATAAGCACATTTACTCCCACCACACGCTAATCCTATTATAATTACTTCTCAGAAAACCTTTGCTGTGGGTTGAGAGGAAATGGAGAAGAAAATAAAAAACTGTGCCAGAGGCTCCAGTCCTATCAGGGAAAGGTAAGTGTTCCTTCCAGCACTTGGTGCAAGCCTACCACTCTCTATACCTGAGGGTGGAAACAAGAATTGCTGCTTCGTTATAATCACCTTTGCTTCAGCATCTTCATTAGCAACACCTCTCTGAAGCATTTCTCTAGCACCTCTGGTTTCCCTCAAAGCTCCACACAGTTGGAAAACTCCTGCTTGGTGGCAAGTGGGCATTTCCTTCTGCATGGCAAAGGGGCTCTAAGCTGTTTAATTTGGGAGTATGCTGAAGTTACATTTTACATGATATTTCTGCAATCAATACTTCTGGAAACTTCCACATAAAGCAGAGTAAGATGATATTCTTAGTTGATACAATTCTAAAAGTTGATGCCTCATGAAAATCACCAAAATAAAATAAAAACCATACACCACATTACAGCATTATTTACTTTGTATCAACAAGGTTAACTGCGGCAAATTAGCTTCCTGATTTGAAAGACAGGTTACTCAGTCTCTCCTCTGCTGATTGCATTCCTACCATGCAGCAAACTTGTGGAAAAGGAAAGCCTATGGTCAGCTTCTGTTTCTACTCATGTTACACTGCACATACTGAGAGAGCCTAAGGGACCTTCACCCCTGGAAGTTTTCCAGACTCGGCTAGACAAAGCCATGGCTGATCTGATTTAGTTCCAGGACGAGTTCTGCTTCAAGCAGGAGATGGGGTAGATGACGTCCACAGGTTTCTTCCAAACACTTCTGGGAATCTGGTCTGTGAAAGCAGCAGGAAAGTCAGTTGTATCTCGGTGCTTTTTAGATGTCAAATACTGAGTAAGGGAAGAGGAGAAAATGCATCCAAAAATAAAAACAGAGTCAAAGGATGCCTTGTTTTTCCCGTCTCACAACAGCAACAAGAGCCAGGAGCAGGCAGAAAATACAAAAGATCTTTTTCTCTGGCAGCTTGGGTGGGTGACTCACAGCAAGTAATGAACTCTCCGCATACTGCTCCTGTCAGTATGGACTGAATTCACCTTCTAAGCCCTGACCTGGGCCATGCGACTGCAGACAGAAGGAGGGAGCTTGGCTTCTTCCTAGCAGTTTTGTCAATAAGACATAATGCCAAGGACAGCTGAACACAGCAATCACTGAAACTTAGACTTTGCAAAGCAGTTAAAAACCAAGTGACAGGAAAGCAGGTTGAGAAAAATCCCAGCACTCTCACATCCCACAGCTGCTCTGAATTGCAGTAAGCTAAGTCTCTCCCCAGGCTTTTCTTTCCAGAACTCAGAGTGCCTCTGGATCCCATTAACCTTTACACCTACTTACTGCCAGTCAGAAGAATTATGATGCGTGTTCTTGTACTTCTCTATCAGTTAAGTTCCCAACCAAAAATGGTCATTTTCCTTGTGACTTCTAACTTGCAAACCAAACCTGAAGATTAAACAAAGGCAGCTTTTTCATGCGGGGAGCAGGAAACAGAATTTGAGGTAATTTGCAATTAACTTATTTTTGCCCAGTTACTATATATTGTAATTGCAGGCAAACACCAAGGCACTGATGGCATATTTCACTCACTTAGAGTACCGTACATTTTCACATGCTTATATACCTGGCGAAGGCTGTTCATGCTCTTCCAAAGTAATAGGAAGACAAAGTCTTGCAGTAAAGATTTGTTTTTAAACTTTCACTTGTGTTTTGCAGAATCAATGGATTTGTATATCAGCTAAATTTACTATTACATTTATTAGACCCAGAAAGTTGAATTTCATTTGACCTTCAGCTACAGCTACTAGCTTTTAGTCTCTATAGCTCAGACAGCACTATACTAGTGTCTTGCTTCTCCATGTAAATAGGTTTTTCCATATATCTTACACCTGAAGGCAACGAGCATTATGGCTGTGACATCTGCTGCCATTGCAGCTGTGGCTCCAGCTGGTTTTCTTCCCTGGGGTAAACGAACAGCACAATACTTAGATTCTGAGAGGGGGGTTAATTTATTGTAGACAATATCATTATCATCACCAATCATATGTTATTGGTTTTGAAACAAGTTGTTTCACAAGAAGTATGATTTAAGAAGTATTCCCAAGATTTCTCAAGCTTGAGAATGACAAACCTGGTTTTTCTTGTCTTTACTGTATACAGTCTGTTACTGCTTACTTGTACACTAGGCACAACAAGAGCATCTTATGACTGCTTCGCACAGCTCGAGGCTAAAAAGAACCATCTCCACATTGCACAGGCTTTATGACTGGAAGTTTTCCTGTTGAATTCACCAGCACAAGGACCAAAGTGACTGTTCATATTAAAAGTAGGGTTGGTGGAAGCTTTCAGGTTCATATCCTGGGAATGGATCCTTCTTGGCTGCGTTCTCGAAATTGCTCAGGAAGTGGCAGTGCACTTTCCTCTTTCCTGAGGTGTTCCTCCTTTATTTTAAAGAATAAAGTCCTTTGATACTGCAAGAGGTATTTTTATTCCATGCTGAAACAGTCCCTCCTAAGAAGTCTCTTCCTCCCTTATGCTTTCTGACCTTCTACTTCAAGCCTAGTTCAGTTCAAAGTGCAGCAAACTCACACTTGCACGTGAAGTAGGGTGATTTGTGGATGCTTGTGAAGTACACATATATCACAGGATCTCCTGTGGCTGTGGTGGATTAGTCCTAGTGAACGTGGCAGCTCCTTCCACCACTCCTAAAACAACCCACAGATGCTGTTAGTGATCTAGCTGCCACACAGGCACTTGTCCATTAGGAACTGTCCCTGACAGATAAGAAGCTACTGAAAAGCAGTCATGAGAAATTAATTATATTTAATTCCAATTAGGAGAGATCTGAATCTGTGACTTCAGGGTGAAGGAGAATGAGTTCTGTGAACGAATCTCCTACCGTAGGTTGTTCTGAGGAAAGCTGCATGATGTCAACAGTTAACTCCTTTCTGACAGCCAGTCTCTGCTCAAGGGCAGGTAAGGGCAAAACCAGTGAACGCAGAAGTAATTATTTAGGGGAAAAAAGAGACAACATCAACAAGACTTGGAATTTTAACTGACATGAAAGGAGGTTATGCTTATCTTAAAGATGCAAATGTTAGTAAGTAAACACATTTGGTTTTGTTTGTAGATAGCACCATTGATCTGTTTGCCCTTGCTATGTTGTCTAATTGATCACCTAACTGGCTGATTGGATTAAAATGTGTTCCTGGTATGTGCCCTTTCCTCATCTTAGTTTCTATTTCTTAAATTTTTAGACCATATTAAAAATCAGTTTACAATTCTTTTTCTGATCGCAGGCCACCCTTATAGTATCTCTTTATTTTAAACACATTGTGAGCTTTAGAAAAATGTTATATTCCTCTGTTATGTTGTTATGTTTTTTATCTCTAAGTGCTGTATTTACTTGGTCACTTCCCACTTACTGGTAATTGGTTCCTGTAAGAAATCTACACTTTTTACTTACATGAAATCTGCAAGTACTACAATTCAGCTTTACTAGTACAAATCAACCAATCTTTGTGAAACTGCAATCTCATAGATATTATCTGCACTTAGCCTACAGACTGAAAATCAATCTGGTGAAATCTAGAAAGACAGATATTTAGCATAAGTTTTAATTTTTCTTTTCTCTGTAATTCATTAGGTCACCTCCCATCATGTACAACAAATCTTGTAAATTTTTAAAAAATAATCAATACTTGGCTAAAGTTACCATTTCAAAGTATGCACTCTTCAATTATGAAGTATTATTTTGTGATTAAAATATCGAATTGGGAGCCAGAAACCATACAGTATCAAGACCAAAAAAACTGACTTATGGCCCAGTTCTTCACTACCTTGCTCTGCCTTAAGGGTCTATCGACAAGCAGCAACTTCTTTCTCAACTATTCAAAGATGGATGGCTCAAAACTTGCAGTGCAGTTTAGGCCCCTTTGTTAATTTTGGAGGGTGTCCTGGGAATTATAGGATCTCTGTGGCACTCTAGCAGAGGCTACCCTGTGCCAAAATGGCTGAAAGATGAGAGTCTTTGCTTCATCTCCACAATGAAACCAGATGGCAAGAGGAACTTGAGGACTTAAATAAAGGGTCCTCTGAGATAGTAGGTCTAATACCCTACATAATGCAAAGGGTCATTTTTTTTCTTAGCACGTAAACTGTGCACAAGTGACTACACAAAATGTGTGACTTGACAAGAAAGAGATGACTCAATTCTCTTGAGTTATAGAAGGTGATGGAACTGGACTCAATTGCCCCCTGGTTACTCTTAAAGAAATCTCCTTCATTAAAAGTGATATTCTGATCAGCACTAGCTTGAGGCATAGATGCTACATGCCAATTTACCTATGGCTTGTGAGATGATGCATTTGCATCAACATCTCATTTTCGTCAAGAATACATCATTTAAAATACAGTCTTGCTCTTTGTTAAGAAATCTTCAAAGTCTGAATGAGACACAACTAATGATCTGATTTTTTGCCTGGAAATAATCTCAAAGGATAGTACTGAAGAGGGGAACTGCACTTGATCTAGGGCTGTAGTGTACCTAGAGCCCAGTTTGCCCTAATCCTGCTCCAGCTGTAAACTTCAATTTAGTCACGGACCTGTCAGATTTTCTAGGTTGTGTGTGACCTTCACTTAACAGCTTTTTGCCTCATGCTTCCTTGCCTTGGTGTCCAAATTCCATTAATTTACAGCACAATGCTTCCCTTCCATGCTGGTAACCGCCATGCTAGACAGAGCTGGGCCATAAGAGGTGGTGGAGCCAGGGAGGATGGCAGTGGGTCATCTTTCAGTGAGGCCAAAACCAGAGAATACTTCCTACGCATCAGGAATTCTCCCCACCATATGATCCTGAATATGGGGTCTTGCACATTGGCCAAGATGCCCATTTTGAGGCTTGTGAGTTGCTCCTATGGCACTCAGGACCACATTCAACACAATTACATGAATAGTAAACAATAGTGTAATGTGCCAATTAATTTATCCATAAGATCAAAAAAGTGGTTCTTTATTTTTGGCTTTATTCAGTTTACAAATCTCTTCTGGTTGCTATCTCTTCTGGTCTTATTTAAGGACTCAACTCTACAAGTATGTTTAGAAAGAAATTTACATCAGACTTCTACTTATGTGAAATTATAAAATCACACAAGAAACACTGAAGAACTGAAGTGAGAAAATACTTCCACTGAGCATACTGACTTCTATTCCGCAGTCAGAATTACAGCCTGTTCCCAAACTATGCAGTTATTTTGCCCATTTATCAATCAAGATTTGCATGTTTACACACCAGATGCCAACATGTGATCCAATGGCCATTACTGTTTTTGTGTCAGACGAAAGACAGATTACGTTAGTCTGGAGCCAACTGTTTGTAAAACTATTGTAAAAACAGCATATGCAGAGTAATAGTAGTCACAAATCACTTACTAAGCATATTGACCCAAGCCTTGCCACTAAGTTTAAGAGATTCAAATTTAGACCTGATAAGCAACTGCTGTCAGAAGTGGTAGCTGCTTATGTCAGTCATCTCTGAGACTGAGCAAGCACATGTGAATTCAGCAATCCCCAGTAGCAAAAGAAGACTTCAGACTATAGCCATTTGCTTGTCACCTTCATTCAGGTGCCAGGTTCTATAGGAAGAGAGTCTCAGAAACATTCACAGATGACCTGGTAACTTGAAATATCAGAACAGCAAGTATTATAGTCACTGAGCATATACTCAAGTGGAGAGAATGAGAAGATAATTTATTTAAAATAAAATTCCACTAAACCATGACTCACTGAGGATTAGGTAACTCTTTTGGAAGTCTCTTACACCATATCAGTAACACAGACATTTTGGAAAGCCCCTCTCTTTACCGTTTCAAAAATCTCATCAAGTTGCTCAGATTGCAAAAAGGAAACCCTAGCACTTCTATAGAAGTGTCAGCAATGGAGAACTTTAAAAGCTCACCTGTGTGTTGGTATTTCTCTTATTCAGGGTAGAAGAGGAAATTATGCTGGAGTACAATTCAAAACAACAGGATGAACCTCTGTATTCTTTCTCAACAGCCCAAAGATTACATGTTCCCATTACCTTTGGAGTGTGTTAGAAAAATCCCTAGTCTGCAATTTCCAGATAAGCTTCTTCAGGAAGAAATCTAGTTCCTGTCCTCCAAAGGCCTTAAGTGATGTAACATCAAGTGTGGGAGATTCACAGGCAAGGGCGATTCACATCATAGAAACATTTATGTAGTGCTCTTAACCACTAATGTAGGCAGACCCATTCAATCCCCAGGAGCAAAAGGTTCCTCCAGCAAAAGAAAACTGGCCAGGGTCCCATTCATGTTCATCTATACGAAGAAGCTATTGCAAAACAAACAAGACAGGTGTGATTTTAAAGTACAATAGCCATTTGTCTTGTTTCTCTTAGCACTCTGGCTCCAGCAGGTTACAGCGGGGTGGCTACAGAAGCTGCTGTTCGCAGCTGGATGCATGCCCCTTGTTCAGAGGTTTCTGCCTCCATTATAAGGCTGGTTCATGAAGCAGCTGCTGGGCTGCCACAAATTACAGACTAAAATTAAGGAAAACCATCAGGCATAAAACACGACCAAGAATGCATCCTCATCCTAGTTAATCCTAGGCATCCTAAGCAAAGTCAAGGCCATAGAATAAATGAGATTTGTAGGTAGCCTTAAAAAAAGTCTGTCAACAGGGATTCGTAGGATGCCTCGTGCTGGATCTGGGAACAGGGTGAAACTCCAAGTGCCCACAGGAGTCCTCCCAAACATGAGTTAAATATAATCAGTGTCCATACCAAAACCTATGTCTTTCACACCATCTAATTTGAGCTGCTTCTCTCATGAGCCTTCACAGACCAACAGAATTCTTTTTGCGCCACCCAACGGGGTTTACAGGCAACTTCTTTTGAAATAGCAAATTGTGTAAAAATAACTACACATGTGGGCAACCCTTCAACAACTGTAAGGCCAGCTAGATCTTTCTATGTATCTATGGGTCTTTAGACTTCAGCCTGAATGTTAAAAAAATGGAGGTAGCCTTTTACCAAAGTACAATCTGAAATACTTTTAAACCAAAAATTTATTCTCACCTTTTCACATAGGTTTTAGTATTGTTCAGAATTAAAAAAAAAAAAAAACCAGTTAATGAAAAGGCAGGCTTCAAAATTATTTTTAAAATACATTTCTGGTCATGCTTTTAGTTCTAGTTCAGGGACCTTTAAGTAATGATGGATAAAATTCACCTTTACGAGTACAAATGCAGCTTGAAAGGTCATGAGTTATGTAAGAAAATTGGCCATAATTACTTTTTTTGATGCTTCAAAATTATTTCTATGTCTTCTAAGAAAAGGCTGTTTCTATTTATGTAGAAAAGCCTCCAGAAGACCATTCTAGATTCTGAAAAGGCAAGGACAGCGATGCTTCAGGTACCTGTTAGGCTGTGTGATAAGCCTCATGCTGCATTTTGCTGATCACGTCAGGCTCCAAGAGAGGCAAATATTATAACTTTATAATATGAAATTATGCTCCTGCTGGGCATATGACCTGGGAGTTGACAGCCATTTCACCTGGATTTAAAGGAGTCATTCAGCAAAAATCCACCTTTCACGTTCCAGCAAGCAGGAGCTCTGCCTCTGGTTCTTACAACCTTCTTACATTACCTCCTATGTTATAATTTTCCCCATTTTGTAGTATATTGTCATTATGGCTTCCAAAATGATGTCTTTTCCAGAGCAGAAAAGCCCAAATAGACATTTTTATTATAAAAGCATTCTTAATGCCTTTTCTCTGTAATGAAGCCATCAACATTTATAAGGAGTGTTTGCACTGGTTTGAAAACTTTTCTGACAAAGAGTATCTGCATGCGATATGTTTCAAGGAACAAGTCAAAATGGCAAATGCAAGCACTCCAATACTCGATCCCCAGCAAAATTTAGCTGTTTTTGAAAAGCAGAACTGCATTTTCTGTAAAGACATAGGTTCCACCTGACAACCACAACCCTGAAGAAATCAAGTATTTGCAGTTAGCTCTTCCCCTCCCCCTTTTTTCTAATGAATGAAAAAGACACAGCACCTGTAGGGGCTGAAAAATATGTTGTGGTTGTAATCATGGAGCCGTTCAGATCATACAGCTGGGATTCAGCCAAAGCCAGATGAAGGTGCAGGCTGCCGTGTGGCTTGGAGGTGCTTCTTCCCCCTCCTGTTAGGATGCCAGTGAGATTACGGTCGTGCTCTGAAACGTTTTGAAGCTGCCTGGGCACGAAGCGCAGAAGTGTTGTAGGTCTCAAACTCCATGAGGATCTCATGTTTTGTGGTGCCTACCCTAGCTCTGTGTGTGTCTGCACACGTGTCTCCTCCACGGTTTGCTGGATGTGTCTCTCAGCCTGCATTTCCACATCACCCCATCCTCCCTGGATAAATGAGGCGTTCTTGTTTTCAGCGCTGACAACTCTCCTGACGGCAGCAGTTCGAACCTTGCCCTGAGGCAGATGGCAGCTTTTCCTCACGTGTTTCCTCCTTCCTCAACATGGCTGCCACCTTCCATTTTGGACAAATGGGTTTACAGCAGCCGTTTCACCTCCGTGTTTCTCTGCGTGGCTTCAAGGCCGGGCTTCAGCACAGGGACTGCCCTCCGCTGCTTTTAGTGAGACTGAAGTTGTGCCCAGTGATGAAGTGATGGGAGTTGTGGAAATCCTACAGGAAAGCAGGAGCTGGCACCAGAAGTCAGACTGGGGGCTTGGCGGGATCTGAGGGGGCCGAGGCACAGGGAGGACGGGGGCCTGGCGCAGCATTGCCGTTGCAGGGGATCAGGTGGAGGAGATGGCGGGAGCCACGCAGGACCTGCTGGGGGAGGGAAAGCACGACACAACAGCAACAAACTCTGCGTGACAGCCCCTGGTCTCGTGCGGGAATGCGGCAGAGGTGCTTCTGTGGCCCCCCACGCATGAAACGTCCAACGGGAGCTGGAAGAAGGGTGTTTGAAGATAGACATTTACTTCCTTGCTGTTTGACAATTTTATTTTCTTAACCTGCATTTAATGTAATGATTTACATGTAGCTCAAATACATATTTTAAACTATTATTAAACTTTTTTCAGCATTTGAGAATTCATTATTTTAACAAGACTCAATATTCCATCCATAATTATAGCACTCAATAATGGAAGCTTATTGGTCTAAAGTTTTTCTAGGTCTTAACAAGATGGTTAATGTCCAAGAACACTCTTACATGTAGAAAGAGGTTATAGGCATTTTTATTAACCAGAAATCTGAAGGACTTCAAGTCTTAACTAAAATCTGAACATCAATATGAAATGTATGTCTCCATTAACAGCTACAATACCTTTCTATTTCCTAATTTATCAGTTTATCCTCAACAAATTGAAATGCTTATTTAATTTTATCACAACTCTACCTATCTTTAAATAAGCATTTGAGAACTTCTCTCTTCTTCTGCAGACTGTAGTCCCATTCATACCTCAGGGCAGCTGCTATCAGATCATTCTTAATCCATAGCAATAGGAGATAAAATTTTTAAAAAATCTAGTGTGGAGAATGCTTACTTCATGCTATTTGTGTCACAGTTGTTTTATTAGGTGCTCTGGAGAAGAAAAGAAAAACCATTCTTCTAACAGTAGATTATCTGTGGTGCTCATATGGGAGAACTATTGCGAGCCTTTGTGTACTTACTGTCAGAAATTCTGAAACAGCATTAATATTCGTGGTTTCATTTGTCCTACCACCAGTCTTTAGGCTCCCAAGTCCTGATCCTTCAAACTGATGAAGTGAGTACTAACTCTTCTAATTTTATAGATAATATCTTAGGCATTAGCGTCACTGAGGCCAGATTTACCCAAACCTAAAACATGAACTGTGCACAAGCCAAATACCGTGTGTGCAGGGTAAGTAAGAGCTATGGCATTCCTTGCTCTTCCTGAAGTATATTATACTGCCTGCAATATGTTGTCCCAAAGATAGAGCTCCGTTTGATGTTGTATGAAGAGACTTTGTTGTTTCTCTCATCTTCTTAACTGAAAACTTGACTTGAACTTCAGTGGAGTCCTAAATAAACCACATGACAGTATTCAAGAAGCAGGAGAGATTAAAAGGAGTTGGGCAATCTTTGGAATAGACAAGAACAGTTTATGCATACTAGAGATGTATTTCCTTTATAGGTCGTGTCTAATGATACCCAAAATATCTTCTCCCACACCCTCCCAGAACTTAAGAGGGGAAAGAAAGAGAAAAGTGAAATTATGTGGTATACCCTGATCTATCCACAGCATCACAGAAACAGATTCTTCTCCATAGATTTTTTTTTCTGTCTCAAAACTTGACATGCAGCTTAGTTTTTCTCTGGGTGCTTTTTAGCACCCACAACTCCAATCAGACTATGAGGTCATCTGAGTTTATGAGTCAGGCTATGATACCTGCAATACAAGATTACAGGATATTGCAGTATTTCCCAAGTTGAAAATGACCTAATGTACAGCTACATTGCTATTGAGCTGAACTGGAATTATACATACCTGACCCATACAAGAAGACTGGAATTTGAATCCCAAGAATTGAGAACATCTTTAAGGCTATAAGGTTCCACAGATGCACAAATAACCAAACATAAAAGCTTTCCTACTAGCACCGAATTTTCTTAAAGTTAGTGTCTGAATTGATTACTCAGCAAGTTTATGCATAGCAGCTGACAGAAACATGAATCAGTGCTAAAACCACATACTATTTTGACTGACATCGGAAGAAAACCAGTTAGACCTGCTGGATGTTTCGACATCTCTTGCTAAATCAAAGTGATTTTATGAGTTAATCTTTTATGGCAGCAAGAAATCTACTACGAAGAAACTCAATCTAGAAAGAGTAGCTAGTAGTCTTTGCTAAAGCAATCATTATATTGACTCTCTTCATTTAATAATTCATACATTCCAAATAACAGGGGAATGTGCTTAGACTAAAATCAATGAAGAAACAGATTTTTAAGGGAATTCAGGATTACTTTTCAATAAATTATGTTTATATTTAATGATCTTTGTTAATAGAGTATTAACTATGTTTGCGATGCTCATGTTGCAAAGAAGTTGTACAATGAAGCAGAGCATTTATTTGAAAAAATGCATTATCTGTGCTCAGCATTAAAGGATCGTTTTACTTTCTACACATGCACATAACATTCAGAATAACTCAGGTATAAACTACTTTGCTGGTTTACAGTAAACATTTCAGTAGTTCCACTGAATTTAATTCCCATTTTACTATTACACAAGTGACAGACTGAACAGATTAACAAATTCTTAACTTTTCCCTCCTGTGTCAAAAGAAACAGCTCCTTTCCATGGACAGACACAGGTGGTATCTGCTGGCCACAATGGAGGCAGCGAATGTATTGTTTATCAGAAATGCTGGCTACTCTTAAAATTATTCCTGCCTTACTGCAGCACAAACTAACAAGCAAAAGACACGATTTCAATAAATAAAGTCTCCTACCAACATCTAGTTCTCGTGGTCTTGAGGATACATCATTAGACTCCACAGTGAGCCCCCATGTGTGAATGATTTTTCAGCCTTCTTCTCCAAGTTGGGTGTCTCTGCCTACTTGAGGAGCAACTTTAATTGGTCCTTCAGTAGAAGAATCCTCTGCTTTCCAGAAGCAAAATGCTTATTTCTGTAAATATTGGGATACGCAAACTGAAGTCACTATCAAGCCTACTTTTTCCACTAAAATACACAAGGGACTAAGTAAGGGGACCGCTGATGTAAGTTTACTTTTAGAGGTGTCAACCTCCAGGAATGGAATCCAGGATCTGTAGTTATAAAATTATTGTTATGGGGTAGCAGTTTTAATTACTATGTAATTTTAATTACTAAATTACTAAAGTGTGTAGTGTGGAGAAATGTAATAATGGACCAGCTCTTAATCATTGTGCCAGTGCAAATTCAGGGATGTGACTCCTACTTTTTAAATCAAATTATCTTATTTTCATGGCTTATAGGATTCCACAATTAATGAAAAAGAAAAATCATAAATTCAAACCAAATATGCTATCGCTGCCTGTTTGTCTTCCCTTTGGATACACGTAGCAAAAACAGTTCCGCATCTAACAAAGAACCTTTTATTCCTTTTAAGTTACCACAGTGTTTCAGTGTTCCATTAAAATCATTACCTGCTTTTGGTAATATTTTTGCAGATTACATTGCATTAGAGATTCTTATGACCATGTCATCACACTGGAGAGAGTGTTGTCGAGAAAGGTTTCTTCTCTTTGATGCTGTGTCATTTTTTTGGTTCCTTTTCAAACAACCAGCATCTATAAGATAGAAGGGATGAAGAGGCTGAGAAGACTTGATTGTCAAAAGTACCACTGAAATAGAGATGGAAGCAGAGCACTGATTTGTACAGTTCAGAAAGTTTTTATGTTACTTTTCTTCCACAGTTTCCCTGGGGAGAAAGACTGAAAATATAGGCTGCTGTCACCCTTCCCTCAGGAAGGAAGAGCACTTCCACTTTGTGTAATCTCATAGTGAAGATGTGGGTTCAGATCCCCTCGGGCAGAGCAGGGATGTGAACTGGTTTTCCCACATCCTCAGTGAATGTTCTAGCCACCCGAGTACTGGAAAGGGCTGGGGTTACTCCTCCTCCCGGCCTGTGAATTGAGACTTTTGTTTCTAAAACTATTCATGAAAAGTGATGGGCACTGAAATATTGCAGAAATGTCAAAAGCAACTGTTCTAGCCTGCCCTAAATCAGCTTTTTTTTTTTTTTTTAAAGCAAGTAACTAATACACAGAGGATTGCCTGTCCATTTTCTACGTTCAAGATACTAAGTCCAGCTGCTCAAAATGATTCTTTCCCAGATGGTCAAGCTCCATCATCCCCATCAGGACACAGGTAGTTTATTGTCTTATCACCTTGGAGTAAGCGCACGCATCCTTATCACTCTTTCTGCTCTCGTGCCTCAGGGAAAATCACAAGATTTATGCTCACGTTCATTTGTTCCTTGACTCTTCCTGTACCGTGTTCAAGAAATGTATTGAGCACAGATGTTTTTTCTCCACCTTGACAGAGCACTGGGTCATCAGTTCCAGGCCTGCCAGAACCACTCCTGCTTTAATCGCCCGCTCCATCACGCCCCAGTATCTCCATGCAGCACTCTGGGGAAGCGCCTCCTTCGATCGCTTTGCATTCAGAGTCCGTCGCTGGGAGCCAACTCTCACCACATATTCTGAGGTAAGTATCTGTGTATCCTGAAAGGATAAAGCCTCTTCCTCGAGTATTCTTTCATTTTTGTTACTGGAAAAACTTGACATCTGGTAAATGCTGTTTACTTGCTTACTGAAACTAAGCTTCTAAGTTACTTCTTTAAGAAGGAAGAATGTGTTTTATACCTTGGTCTATTTTCATATAGAACCACTTACATTAAAAAATTGATACTTCTCTATTTCCTATTTTTTAATAATAGCTTGTATACCTAGGTAGGAAAGTAGTCTGTGCATTAAAGTACTGAGCTGGATTTTTTCCCCTTGTTTACATATTTCTAAAACACCAGAAAATAATTAAAATATTGAAAATATAAAGCAACAGCATCATTAACTTTTATAAAAAAAGGAGAGCCATGTAAAAACTGTACGGTGTAAAGTCACAGTAATAAAGTATGCCTAATATTGATACTGTAAGTTTTGAAATAATTATGATAAATTAAAACCTCTTTGTATTTAAAACCAGTTAGTTTTAGAAAGAATTCCTAAGAACTGAAAAACAACAGTGATAACGTAATTCAAATAGTAACTTTTTATTATTATTTTGAGAGAGTATATTTCACATAAGTGTAATCTTCCCCCGATTTTCCAATTCTACAGTCAGACTTTCAATTTTCCAAGCCACAGATCCACTCATATTTGACTGTGTACCCTACACTTCTGAGCTTGGAGGCTCGTGACTGGGGAGAGGTTGATGCCACAGCAGTATCTGTTAGGCATCCTCCAAATGCCTCTATCTCTTTTCTGTCACTCTGGTACTCCTACTCTTCTGAGAAGGCTCCCTCAGTGCCCTCCTAGTAACATGCTGCACAAAAAAGACCACCTCACAGTTTTCCTCTTCACTCTGTGCTTCCTCAAATCCTACACAATGTGAAAGTGGAAGGAACACTAACCATCGTGTAGGCTCCCCCTTAATCAAAAGGTTCCTAGTAGTTATGAGTGTAATCTCTTTTTACACCATCTTAATTCTTCTTATGTGGGCTTGCATATAAAACTGGAAATAGAAATATTTCAGAAAGCTATCATTAACCCCACCACCAAGTCTTCTTTCTAATTCAGATTTAACTTCCTGGATCAGTTTGGTGAATATGAAATACAATAATCCATATGAGAAGCTCATTTTCTGATGTTTTCCAAGTCAAAGTAATATATACTGGTATTTTTTCCATTAACACATGATCATTTTTTTTCAGTTTCAAAATTAAAAGAAAAATGTAGCTAAAAGAATAACTCAATCACTACACTTCCTTAGTGCTGATGTCAGCAGCAAAAATTTAAATTCTTCTTCCATCATTCTCCTGTATTTGGAGAAAAAAACCAATCTGAAATATTCTGACAATAAAATACATAATGGTGTGTAAATATAGTGATGGAAGATCCAAACTACGCTGAAGTTTTTTAAGCACTTACTGAAAAGTAACAGTACTGAAAAAGCTGGACCTTTAGGTGTAATGTGCAACCCGCTTTCATGGCGATGGGTGCGATGCAGTATTTGCCTGCATAGCTCGGAGTGAAGTGAAAAAGGGGTGTCTTTGCAGTCAATAACGATGAAAAGCTTTTGTTTGGACATTGCTGTTTTGTCTTGATAATTGCACCTTCAAAAAGAAGTTTGTCAGAAAAGCAGAACAACAGTGCTCTGTGATTAGCTGTAAAATCTTTTTGGCAGGACTGACACGGTGCTGATAAGGACCTGTTATACACCCCCACTGCATAAAGTTGCATGCGGCACTGACTTCTCATTAGGATGAAATCTTGACCCTACCCAAGTCAGATTTGTCACCGATTCAATTGTAGCCGCAATTACCTCCTTAATGTTTTTTAACATCTTCAGAGAAGACAATTAGCTGCTTCTGGCCAAGTCAAACAAGCAAGCGACTTCATGGCAGATTTCCCTGCCGTGATCTCGTGAGGAGTGGTTTTGTCTATCCCGTTTCCAATGACGACTGAAAGAGACAACTGAAGTACTTTGGGTTTGGTGAAAGGTTGAAGCTGGGCAGAGAGAGCTGCAGACGAAGGCCTTCCCCTGTAAGGGGCAGTTTTGTAAGGCTGCGGGTGTTGCTCCTACTCCGGTGGTGTATTTCCACCCAAGTAACGTCAGAAGCTGTACTCTGTCGAGAAATGGGCCCAGCAGTGCCACGAAGACGGAAAAAAGCCTGTACAAAACCGTCCTCTTCAAATGGCCGCATCGACACCACGGACACCAACCTACCGAGGTTCGCTTTACCTTATTTCGAATTCAGTTTGTTTCCGCAAGGGCTTTTGTAGGCAGGGAACAGGTTTTACCACCCTGCGTCAGAGGGATTCGCACCCTGATCTTTTATGGGGGTCTCTGGGGTAGCACATCAACCGGGGTAGCCCCCACTGCCCCTGCGCCCTTACCCTGCTTTTCACCTAATTGCTCCCACTAGTTTATTAAGCACCGCAGGGTGACCCGCTCCAGTTGTGGGGTGTGGAAAGTTCTGCTGGAAAGAACCGAGCCCACACCTCCCGGGTGCCCTCAAGGCCGAGAAGAGGCCAGCAGCCGCCGGCCGCCCCGCCGGCGCGGCCCTGAGGCGGCGGGGGCCGCTGAAGAAAGACTCCATCTCCCGGCATGCCGAGCGGGGCGGCGCGGCGGCGGAGGAGGAGCGGGGGGGGGGGGGACACGGCCGGGCGCGCATGCCCGCCCTGCCATAGCGCCCGGCGCTCACGCCTCCCCCTCAGCCGGGCTGCGCGCGGCCGAGCAGCGGCAACACCATGGAGGCCGTTCCACAGCACCGGCCGCGGCCCCGGTCCCGGCCCCGGCCCGGCGGGGCCGCCGCCGCTGCCGCTGCTGCTGCTGCCGCCGCCGCCGCCCCCGTGCCGCCGCCTCCGCCGCCGCCCCCCCCGGAGCAGGAGCGGAAGCTGGAGCAGGAGAAGCTGTCGGGGGTGGTGAAGAGCGTCCACCGGCGGCTGCGCAAGAAGTACCGGGAAGGTAACCGCGGGGGAGGGGGCCGCCACCTCCGCGCCGCCCAGCTCCCCTCACCGCCGGAGCCGGCAAAGGACGGGATGGGATGGGATGGGACGGGACGGGGGGCCGGCGGGGAGCCACTGTGCCGCGGCGGGAGGAGGGGAGCCGCCCCCGTGGGGGGGGTGGGTAGCTCCGAGAGGATCGGGGTGTCCTCCCGCGGGCGGGGCGGCCCGGTCGGGTCCCCCCCCAGCCGCTGGCGGAGCGGCGGGGGCCGGCTGGACCGCGGACCGCTGCCGAAGGGGGTGTGTCGGGGAGGAGGGGGGGGGGTTGTGGCTGGGAGCAGCTCCGGGAGCAGCTCCGGGCTCGCTTCCTGCTCCTGCCGGGGCGACCGGGGCCGCCGCAGCCCCGCCGAGGAGCCCCGGTCGGGTCTGCCGAGGTTTTGCCGCTTTCCGTGGGCTCTTGGCAGCGGAGACCCCATCCTGGCTCGGGAGGGCTCACGGCACATCTCTAGGAGCTTTTCCTGTGGGGTGTCGGAGAGGAGAACCGGTGTGGACGGATAATGCTGCGAGGTGAAAAGGTGTGCTGTACCCGTGTGTGGACAGATAATACTGCGAGGTGAAAATGTGTGCTGCACCCGTGTGTGGACGTGGGTCCGTATGGACCGAGGTTACCGCTCCGTCTGACGTTTAATAGCTCGTAGCTACAGCGAGGCCTTTCCCCACAGGCAGCTTCCAAGCCGTACCGCAGTGTTTTCCAAACTGTGGACCTGCAGGAGTGGGGAGGACAGTAGTAGGTCATGAATGCCAGAAGAGATCGAATGGTGATCTGGAGGGGCACGGGTCTTTGTGAATTCTTTGTGCTTCCTGTCTTTCAGCCGTGGAGGGATAGTTCAGGCTGGGGCACTAAGCAAAAGAGCAGGGGAAAAGCTGTTATAAAATAAATTACTCTGAGTCCTTGAAAAATCTACTTTGTCATCAGTATTAACGCCCTTATGCAAGGTTCTTATGGGTGGTATTGGAATGCTTAAAACCTCCCAGAAATGCTTTCAGATGAGTGTCAGTGTTGAGATTTGTTTGCTGAAATTTGTAGCCTCCTCAGATTGATTATAATGATCTGTTCAATCTTCTTTATAACACAGGTTACAAAAAATTCATCCATTCATTCTTTCAGTGAGACTACAGCTCTTTGCTGACCTGGTGCATACCTCAAGAAGGACACTTATAAAATGAGAACTCTTCCTGTTGTAGGCACTAGTTCTTGCTGCTTCTCTGCGTCTGCATATGACACTTCTGTTAAAGTAACAAGGTCGTTCTGCCTTCTGGACTTCAAAAGTCTGCCCGGCAGCCTGCCCATGGGATTTGGGCACAGATATCTACCTATGTAGACACTGATCAAGAGTCACTGTTTATTTTGGCCTTGGTGAGCCAAAACTGAAGGGAGGATCTCCCTTGTTCTCCTGACGTTTAGGTGAAGGAACATAGTAGGTTTTAACAGTCAAATCCTGGCAAAAGAGCCCAGCTTCGAGCAGCTCATATTTCTCTGTTATTTCAGAGTGCCTGTAGATTGAGACAGACAAACATTGGCACTGTTAACTTTAAAAAAATGCGAGCAATATCTGTAACAACTGAATTTTTTTTTAGATGAGAGCCTAAATTACATGGAAATCTATGTAAGCCTACTTCTCGGCAAAGAGCAAGTTAGTATGCAAGGCTAAGTTGTGTTTTATCTTTAGTTCAGTGTAACTGGTTAAATGAAAGAACAAATAGTACTCTTAACTTACTTCATACATCCTGTAAATCATGTGTTAGTGAAAACTTTACAGTGATTTTTCTAGTCACTCTAAATTAGCAATGTATGTATTTTCATGGAGGGAGTTAAAACCCAAACAGTTCGTGGCATCACCTCTATGCAACAAGGAAAGCTCCACCCATTACCTACTCATCCAATAGTAGGTGGTCTTTACAAGTTACTACTGATTAGTAGTCATAGTACTTCATGTTAGGTTGTTTCAACTTCAGAATTTTATTTGTGGAGTCTTTTCTCCCTGTATTTCTCTATGCTTCTAAAAACAGGCCCGAGAATCTCCTTCCTAAGTGCCTTTAATGTCATTCTGAAATTGTAATACTAGCACATGCTTGACCTCTGAAGGATCTTTTCTTGGGTTGGGTTTTTTTGGTTTTGTTTTCTAATGCTCAGAGACACTGACTGGCAAGTATGTTACCCTGACAAAATCAAGAGTTGATGGTTTGCTAGAGAGAAGTAAAAAAGCAACAAATAATTTGTAATTTCTCAGTACAAATTGAATTATAACTTGGATATGAAAAAGCAAAGGTAAAAAAATGCATCCTTTCTTATATGCTTACAGCTTGTTACACAGGGAAACCTTCCTGTCTCCACAGTGCAGTGCACCCACCTCCATATGAAGCAGAAACAGAGCTATCTGTATTATTCCAGAATCTTGTATTGTCTTTTTTTTTGTTTTGTCATTTTTTTTTTCTTTTTTAACTCTGCCTCTTCTCACGTTTGCTAGAGTTCTATGAAGCTAGTTTCCATTTTGTCTAAATAAGCAAACAGTACTAGAATTGCTGTTGCATGGACTTTGGTGCTTTGTCTGTCGATACTAAAATAGAATTGCATATTAAATTTGTTGGTAGAGGAAAAAGCATGTTGAGTATCCTTCTGAAAGCTGTATGATTATGTTGCACAGGACGGATAAGTCTAAGAAAGCCCTTGGTATTGTAATATGATCTTAAGTTACTGTCTTCTGTTAGAAGTGTCGAAGGGAAGTAGATATGTCCTTGAGACACCGAGATGTTTGTTGATAGAAGTTATACAGGCTTGATTTCAATAAGCTGATTTCTTTGAGAATTCATTTGCCTTGCTGATGTTAGCAAGCCTTGAGTTTCAATGAGCAATTGTAAAAGGCAAACCAGTGTATTACCTGACTTGCTTATAACTGGCACCATTGTTATAATTTTGTTTCATTTCCCACAATGGTTTCCCTCTTTTTTGAAGATGAGCCAGTGGAAAAGTGACAATACGCTTCAAAACTGCAAGCTAACATGTTTCTGAAGAAGTTGCATACTTGTCAAAGTGCAAAAGCAGTATTTCTTAACTAGGGATGCATCAACAATTTTTTTTGCAGTTACTAAGGAATTACTAGAGTAAAGTTTAGTCAGCATCATGTCATCTAAAGGATTGATGTGTTTTTCTTGGTGAAAAACTGTAACTCTTGAGATTCATCAAAGCTGAATCCTGGCTTCTTTTTTAATTTCTGCTTTTGTTGAACCACTTTTAATTGTAAGTATGGTGGATGGATTTTGTATGTGCTTCTGTGCTGTGGCTCATGTCATATCATAGTCCCAGAGCATGCCAGTGTACTTATGACAAGCATTTGCCATGTTCAGAATGGTTCAGCTTAAACTTTTAAGTTTGCATTGAAGTGCATTTTTTTTGTTTTCTTCAACAATTTTAACTGTATGGCTAGTGCTAACCTTTTCCTATTTTGGGGATATTGCTAATCTAGTGTGACTTCTGGTAGGAATATTTATATTTTCTCCCTTTTTCATCTCCTTTTCTTTTTGTCCTTTTCAGTTTCCTTCCCTTCCCCTTACGCTCTGCCTGTTGTTAATGAGGAAATAAGGAAGGGAAGCATGTAATCGTAAATGCTATGGCAGATTTGGTATTTTGTGATTATAGGACACACTTTTTTTTTTTTTTTCCCCTCTCTCCACTGTGGATGCTAAGGCATTATTGTATGTCATATATTTTAAAATGGTTTAATGAAGTTTAACAAATGAGTGTGGATTTTTTAGTGTGAAGAAAAAAAATGTGTATTTTTTTAATTAAGGTGATTGGTCCCTATCCACACTGAGTGAATGTCAACTAAATTAGCTAATCAAAGTTATTTCAGACTACTTTAAGGCAGTGATAGTGTGAACAGTGAACCAGTCTAGTGGTTCCTAAAAATTCCTCAGGTTAGCCTATAAACTTTGTCTTCATGAAGAAAACATTCTTAAGTGAGAACAAAACATACCGAGGTGTGAGGTGTAACGTGTTCACGTAGGAGTGTATGTCATTAGCATAGGACTCATGTTTTTCTGAAGTTTTATTCCTGCTTCCTGTCCAAAATGGATTAGTTTAATCTTAATTACCTTACACACCAGGGTAAAATCCAAAAGCTGAAACAGTTCTCAGGGGCTCCGTTATTCACTTATGAGAAACTTCAGGGTCCTGCATGCTTAACACAAGCACTTGAAAGTATGGAAATTAGCGTTTTTCATGAAACCTGAATTTTTCCTACTAGCCTACTACAACATGGGGATGGGGAAAAAAACAATGTTTGGTTTAGTCTCTTGCTCTTGGTTCAGTTGCCTGGTACCATAGGTGACCCCGCATTTTACAGGATTTTCCTCTATGCATCTCTTAGGCACCTGAAGCCATGGGCTGGAGCATGTTGTATGAGTTGCATATATGCATGTATGTTGTGTATATTGCATGTATCTTGATGTCTGTCAAGCCTGACAGACAGGCTTGTAAAAGCAGGTTTAGTGGTTTATAGGGAACTAAACATGATCTGTTGGACATCTGCTATGTGGTATTAGTTTGTTTGTTTCCAGTTGCTTGTAGCAGCCAAGTAGGTTTAATTTTTACTGTGATAAAAACCCCTTCCGCTGATACAGAGGCAGCCTTTTTTTCTCCGAGTTGTTGATTACCTTTGTAGTCATGCAGAGCTGTATTTATCAAGTAAACATTTTCTGTGCAGCATGACCCTCAGTTATAGATGGTTTTGTACGTAGTCTGGACCCTCTACTTCTCCCTGGAAATCCCTTGTTGAGTACAAGTGGAAAAAATTTGCTGAGGTATCTGTAAAGGTATTTTATGAAATATTTTGCTGTGTGTTTGCTAAACCATTTCATTTCTCCTTCCATACACCCGTTAAGGCTGTTCAGGCTTAGAATCACACAGAACTGGTATTTGTCCTGATACTAGTCACTGTATCACAGAAGCTGATAGAAGCATTTCTAGGTGGCAGTTTGATTCCTTAAAAGAAAGATTTGTTGAAACTTCAAAGAAATGGTAATAACTTTATTAAGAGGTTTTTCAAATCCAGAAAGTTAGGAAGAATTTACAGGACCCTGCCTGACGATAATAAGTAGCCTGAGTAGGTAAGTGGTTTAGACATTCATGTGAGAAAAGTGTCGTTCTGAAGTCAGTTGCTTTATGGTCTCTTCCTCTCTCATGTTTTTCATGAAAAACCTTGAGAGAGCTTAAGTTCTTCCTGATGTGAAACAGGAAACATTTTGAAATAGTGGCATTTTTCACAGGACAGGAAAACTTTGTCACCGAACTCTACACGGTAAGTTAACAGTTACTCCTTTTTGTTAAATATAAGTGGTTTACTGTAAACCTAAGTTTTCAAGATCTCCATTTGTCTTTCCCCACATGCATTAATTTCTTGGAAGAGGGAGACATTTTGCAGTATTAACTGTTACATTTTCAAGCAATAGGAACTAAATTCCATTTCATTAAAATTAAAATAAAGTTAAAATTGATGCAGTTTTATGACATGAACATTAAGATACGATTGCCCTTACAGTTTACATACCACAGTTTTATAGTGAAACTTTCATTAGAAATCCCATAATATTTTACAGTTTGGGGGTTTTAATCATTGGTATCATTTAGTTAGCCCACAAATTTTGAAAACCCGCTGGCTACAGCACAGACTTGCATCTGCTGAACAAACAGCTATATGTAACCTCCTTCCCTGCTCCTTTATTGCCTTGGTGGGGAAGATGGTGTTCCTATTGCAGGATCAGAGTAATGAATCTGTATCTGTGCCTCAGCTGCTTCTGATTTTTGCTCCTGCTTTTGCACAAATCTACCAAAATCAGTAGTTTCTATTAACGTGTTCATCTCAGCATTGGTGTCATTAAGGTGCAGCGCAGTCCATCCCAGAAAGTCGGGTTTGGGGAAGAGGAGAGAGGGGTGATAGTTTCCAATAGAGTAGATCCAACACCTGGGGGCAGTAATTGCTTAAACCACCACAAATAGGCTCCCCACTGTTCGTGTGACAGCCATCAGAGATTTATAGCAGATCGGAGACATAGATCATTCTTCAGGGTGATATAAGCTGGCCCCCAGTAGATGCTTTAAATAGCAGATGAATTGTACCCTGGGAGTCTGTTTAGCGTAAACAGATAGATATGAAGTTTACCTGACAGGTCAGACATAAAAATCATTTGGTCAAATGAATCCTTTCTATGTGAGTAAAAGGGAGGAACATTGATGTTGAGATAGAGGAAAATGAGATGCTTGCACTTTGTTGTTGTTGTTAAGATTTTATTGTGAAATATTTCAGGTAAATCCCAAGAACTGTAGAGCAAACACTAGTCAGACAAGAGAAGAAAAACATTAGCTCTGACTGCTTGAACTTTTTCCAAGTTGAAGTTCATGGTCAGTATTTAGACATGTAAAATTGGAAAACCGTGGGGCCAAAAATACCTAATTTTGTCTTTCAAAAAAATACTGGATATGCTGTTTTAGTAAGACAGATGTTCAGTAAGTTTCTAGTTTATCTTGTATACACTAAAAGTTGTAAATAGCATAGTATTAGCTGATATTCCTCATGTAATTAATTTTATTAATCATTGCCACAGTATCCAGACATTTAGTAGTACAGCTAAACTTCAACTGACCAGTCACTGTTAATGGGGAAATTTTGTCAGCTATTCATAGGAATTTGATTTCAACTTTAGCCTAGTGGACAGTACAGGGTTGCTTTTCCCATTTACTGCTTAGAATGTTGTAGAAGCTAGTTTACTGTTTCCAGCAAGTAAGTGAGAGGCGGTCTTAAGAGGCTAAAAATGAGATGGATTTTTTTCATTTTGCAGTGCATTGCCATCAACAACAAAAAAGAAAGCTCAAAGATCTTGCTAGGCATTGCTATGGCCAGCAGCCTGTCATCTGAAGTTATCCAGCATTGTCATGGACACTTGTTAATTGTGGGGATAGGTTGCTTTTTACAATGAGCAATTCAAAAAGCTTTATTAATAACTATTGTACGAATATGAACATGTCACTTCTGCTTCTGTCTTTCATTGTTAGTCAATGTATTGAGCTTATTTTCTCTTCTACCAGAGCCATCAAAGGTGTACATAAGAAGGCAATGTGCTGTTAAATAGAAGTATTGAAAAGGGAGTGGATTGAATCTGGTTTTTTTATGTTACCAATTTATATCAGCATGTAGGTAACGAAGACTTCAAACCCTTAAACCCTTGTTTGGTCTTTTTTCTTTTTTCAATTACAGCTACTTTGATTTCAGAAAATTTTAGTTTTCTAAGAGGAAATAATGGCTGTTCTAACTCCAGTTTTTCTCAAGTGTTAAAAACCTGTTGCTTTTGAGGCGAGTTGTTGATTAAGATCTAAACCCACATTGCTTCTACCTGAAGTTTAAGTGCACAGTGTCAGTTAAGTTTTGGGATGCAAGATCTTGTTCAGTGATGGATGAAGTATTTTGTACTTGTTTTTGAGATTGTCAGAGATGACTGCACTGTTTTTCTGAAGAGCACTGATGGAATTAAGGAAAATAGTAATTACAAAACTTCTCTCATGGGTGCAGATAGTACTTTTAACTCTATATGACTTAACTGTTTTATTGCTTGATAAAACAGAATGATTTGAATCAGTTGTTTGGGGTTTTATCGCATTCCAAAATGAAAAATATTGCCTTTAGCAAAACTGAGCTCTGTTTCTTCTATATACAGGGGGTTGTGTTTTGTTTAAAATACCAATTGATATGGTTTGTTCCATCAGAAGTTGAAGAATAATTGACTAATTTTTCTATTTATTTCATAAACATACCTTAAATGACAGTTCCATTTAACACTCTATAAAGAAATGTCTTTTAAAAATAAAAAAGACAAACAATAGGATGGAAGAAGGCTGGACTTTTGTTCTTAAAAACAGACTGCCTGGAGAGAAGAGTTACGGTGTGGGGATTGTCCCACCAAGAACGGCAAACCTGGTCTTCTCAAGCTGTGCCGGGGACCTTTGATGAGATCTTGTAAATAAATGTGGAATGAGGGGAGTTATTCCTGAGCTTGTATGATTCTTTCTTCTTTATTAAAAATGTTTTCAGTTGTTGAAACTTACAGGTAACGTTAGGTCTCTATTGCTGTTACCCACAATTAAAACTATCTTGTAATTAGGATCATTTAAAAATAACTTCTACATGCCTGACCTGTTCTCTCTGTGACAGGATTCAGCAACTGCTGATTACTCTGTGGTTACATTTGGGTATGATTTGGCTATTCTGTGGGCAGTATTAATGTGGGTGGAAACTCTTTAGAGGGTTTCATCTGTTCTAGGCAAATGGTATTGGATTTTTGTTATTGCATTAGAAAAGGCTGTATTACAAAGAACCTACATGTTGGTCAGTCATTTGTTCACTGGCAGATTTGCTAGAAAGAGGTGGGCTCTGGGCTTTTTTGTTTTTTAAAGGAATAGTTAATCTTCAAGGTGAAGAGTAGGTAACTTATTTTCTAGGCAATTCTGGATAGAGAGACTCGTAGAATGATAGAATGGTTTGGGTTGGAAGGGACCTTAAAGATCATGTAGTTCCTACCCCCCTGCCACGGGCAGGGACACCTTCCACTAGACCAGGTTGCTCAAAGCCCCATCCAACCTGGCCTTGAATGCTTCCAGGGATGGGGCATCCACAGCCTCTCTGGACAACCTGTTCCAGTGCCTCACCACCCTCACAGTGAAGAACTTCTTCCTTACATTACCCCTTGTGCTATTGCAACATGCCCTTGTAAAAAGTCCCTCCCCATCTTTCCTGTAGGCCCCCCTTAGGTGCTGGAAGGCTGCTGTAAGGTCTCCCCGGAGCCTTCTCTTCTCCAGGCTGAACAACCCCAACTCTCTCAGCCTGTCTTCATAGGAGAGGTGCTCCAGCCCTCTGATTGTCTTCATGGCCCTCCTCTGGACTTGCTCCAACAGGTCCATGCCCTTGAACAAGAGAGGAGACATTAAATAGTTTTAAAGAGAGCAAGCATTAAATAATTTAAAAATAATGTAACTGTAGTGATTTGAGAGGTGTGTATGACTCCTGTTACGAGCCAGTCTTGCCAATCACGCTTTTCAGCCGGATGTTGGCATAACTGGTTCCTTGATGGGGATCTGAGGTGTATGAAGATCTCTGCAGAATCAGCGCTCAAACTAGGTTTTAAATCACATAAAAGGTGATGTCTAAATGCATAGTAAGAGTGTTGAGTAGTGTTAAACTTTATGTTATGGTATGGTTATGAGTATGTGAGGTGAAAAGCACAAAAATCAAATAGTAACTTTAAGATGTGATCAAAGATGCAAGGCTTTTGTTTATTCCGTTAGATTAGCCTACCACAAACTTCTGTTTAATTTACAGCATTATTGATTGCTTAACAGAAGATTTTATTTCTTTTATTTCTTTAGTAACAATTAGTTTTGTGGTGAAACCTTCCTGCATATTTTACTGCCTTTTTGGTTACACAAGCAATGATTCATAAATAAATGTTTAACTCCACTAGAGTTAATGCAGTATTTGCACATGGATTATAATGTGTTTGAAAAATTTAATACATAGCTCTACTGTGTTCTGGGTATCGGTTTGAAATTGGATGCTGCAAGACCTGTTGTAGTCACTACCTCAAAATCTCAAGAGGTAGGAAGTGTTATTTGCATTAAAGCACGACATCAACTCGGTATTGGAGCATGATGCTGGAATTAAAGTTCCTGTAAATCTAACGTACCTGTCTGTGCCTTCTCAAAGCTCACCCTGGAGAAGAATGGGGGGAAGAAAACCCCAAACAACTTAATGCTATGGTACTTGCTCAAAGGAAACTGGATCTCAGACCCTTCTTTGAAAGTCCATGCACAATGGTGCCAGTGTCTTAAGAAAAGCCTTTATCTGCAGTTGTTTTGGAGCTTACACTAATGAAGGGCAGAAGAATGGGCATCATATCAAAGCCAGTATTGATGATAGGTCAACAGCAGATGCTTAGACGAGTATATATGGGAAGTGCTGCTGAAGTATCAATGTATGCTTCCTTAGCATTCTGTCTTTCAGCGATTTCATGGTCTAGGAGCTCCCGAGTTAGAAATTGCATCTTTGAATATGGAGTTTGTCATGGATTTTCTTCCCTTAGTTTGTCCAGCTACGTGAACTTTTAAGCTTAATTATACGTTTTGTGAAGATATAATGTTTTTTGTTTGGTTTTTTTTTTTGCTTTGAAGCTGTCTTTTTATGCTTTTTCCTGAATGTCTCCTACTCTTAGAACAACCAGAAGTTGTTCCATATTTACTTTTCCTCTGTCACTTGTGATCTTGTGGAGGTCTGTCCTCTGCTACTTTCATCTGCCTTTTTCTTGCCTCTGTTTAGATGCTCCTCATACAGCAGCTGTGCTGTATTTGACCCACGTTGCCATTTTCTGTATCTCTAGACCTGCTGTATTGGTAGATGAAAACAAACTACAAGTGCCCACAGAATTGACTTGATATAGGATGTGTGACGGAATTACTTTGTGATGAATTTTTCACTTTTGTTCTGCATGTTTCTCCTAATAGTCTCTATCTTTCAGTTTTATTTTCTTGTCAGCTCAGTGTCAAGAAGCTGTTACTGTCATAGGCAGCTCTGTTGTAACCCAAAGTTCATGTCCCAGAGCGCTGGTAGTCAGCTCCAGGTCTGTTGCTATATATCTAAATTTAAGATCCCTTATCTGTGGACTCTTTTGACCCTCATCTGACTTTCAGAGAGAGGTAAAAGTCTCTGCCTTGTTCAGCAGGAAATAAGAGTTGCTATGAGAGCAGGATTCAGTGTTAGGAAGCCTTGCTACTTTGCTGTAAGAAAGGACTGGCTAGTTAAGAACATCTGGTCTTTGCATATTTCTTCTTCCCCATCTGTCTTAAGTTTTAAGGAAAAGTAGTATTTGGAAATAGATTAATTGCTTAAGAATAGACCAAATGAAGTAATGGACTAAAGGAAGAACAGTATTAAGCTTGGGATTTTGTATTTGTGATGTTTTCCCTCAGTAAGTGTTCACTCGTTTACTTTTTTCCTTTCTAATTAGCCATGTATTCTTCAAACAAAACTTTAGCAACTGCATATCATTTGAGCACTTCACAGTTGTCTGGAGCATGCAGTAAGATTCAGACTATTGTGGCAGAGAAACTAGCAAACTTTATCTAAATTGTACCAGGATTAACTGGCTGTTGAGAATACTCTTTGAACTTGGCTAGTGCTTTCTGTCTTGGTGCTGTATAGGTTCTGCACTTTGTTGATATGAGAAATAAAGATTCCTAAGAGTTGTGCTTGTTTTGCCCCCTTTGCTGGTAGGCCACTGTCTATACTGTTACTTGCTCTCTTTTGTCGGTAGAGTATGTTCTGTCCTGCGTGACTGTTTATACACAAGGCTCTCCAGAAAGCTCTGGAAGAGTGACCCACAGTTTTAGATGAAACCCTTGCAGGGGCTTGCTTGTGACTTGGGTGTTTCTCTGCTCTAGTGGTCAGTTGGTGACCATGCTAGTGCCTTTTCTTATAAAGCATATCTCTCTGAACTTGGATCATTTGGGAAATAATGAGGGATACCACTCAAATATAATACTACATTTTTTTGTCTAGTCTAATTACTTTCTAATATATGCTTGTTGAATAGCAAGCAGAATATGTGATTTTTTGCATAGCTTCCCTATTATGTTAAAACTAAATCATGGCCATTCCCTTCCATCTCAACTGCCATCTCACACAAGGGAGTATAAACACCTAATTTTAAACATGACTCATTTTGATGATTGTACAAGTGTGCTAGATGATTATTTTTGAAGAGAAAATTGCTGTGACATCCCTAAACCAAACTTAAATAGGGAGTAACCTGGATGGTTACTATGCTTGTATGCAACTATCTATACTTGTCCATCACACCCAGTCTTGCTGTAAGTGGAGGACAGGTGAGGTGAGGGATTGTTACTGCTTTGCACACGAGGGAAAAAATAAAAAGGTTGCTACTGGAAGAAATCTGTTATTTACTGCTAATTAAAACAAAGCACATCAAAAAAATTGCCGTAAATGCGTTGTATCAGTAAGAGATTCCTGTTTCTGAGAAGGACAGGGTCATATTGTAAGCTACTTTGAGGCCTTAGCAGACATTAATAGTTAGCTTATGCTTGATACACTTTTAAAATATTTCTTTGTGATAGGTGCTACAAAAACTGGTTCTGGAACCATGTTGTAAAAAGTGTGATGGTTGACAGAGTGAAAGCTTAAAGTATAGATCTGCTCTTGAAAACTTTTTTTTAACTGTATCAGCTTCTAGGTGCAAAATCAGTACATAATTTTTATTCTACAGATTTATATATATTTATACTACACATGTGCATGCATTTGTGATTAAGAAACACAAAAGGAATTAGTGAAGATCATACCGGTGAGCATGTCTTTTTCTATCTTAGGGCAGAAATGTCCTTTCAGTAAGGTATACCAAGGGTTTGCATGCTGTAGAAACCACAATAGGAATTGTGGCTAGCCACTAGCATTTGTCTTGTTTTTGTTTAGCAGTATATTATGTAAAGCAAGTTAGAAGAAGTGGATACTTAGCAGCAAAAGAGGGAAAATCATCGTGCTTAATTACTTTGAAGTGCCAGAACTTAACCTGCAAGACTTCTTTTCAGCAAGGTGAGGAGCATGGAAATAAATCTGTCCCTGGAGATCTGCAGATAAGTTTATCTATGATTTCCTGACCGTAGTTGGTTTGATTCTTCAGTACTGTCCCCTAGAAGCTAATTCATTGGGACTGGCTAGATTAGACAGACATCAGTGAAGGCTTGAATTTCTTTCCCAATGTATTCAAAGAAATCTATATTCTGGGTTAAACTTTCTTTTCAGCATTTTTGCATGTAAAATCATCCACAGTAGTTGCCGTGAACACGAATGCTACTAGGAAACTTTTCAGTCTTTAATTTCTAAAATGTTTGTCATGTTAATGCTCATGCACAGAAACCTGAAAGTGAAACTTCCCAGGGACTTGAATTTCACATAACAAACTGAACAAAATCAGCGTATTGAGAATATTGCTAGTTTCAAGTACACGATAGCCCCTTCCTTCTCCAAAACCTGGAATTTGGTGTTTGACTAGAGAAAGGGGACCTTGTTTTTGTTAGATGCAGGTAAAGTAATCTCTTGGTGCATTATGTAACAACTTTTAATTGGAAGATGGGGATTTTGCCATGGAGGTAATGAGACACTTTGTATCTAATGTGCAATTTTTTGTTGTTGTTGTTTTGTTTAGTGGGAGACTTTGATAAGATCTGGCGTGAGCACTGTGAGGATGAGGAAACTCTGTGTGAATATGCTGTGGCAATGAAAAACCTTGCAGATAATCACTGGGCAAAAACTTGTGAAGGGGAAGGCCGAATTGAATGGTGTTGCAGGTAAATCTTAATGTATTTGAAAGATGCAATTGCCCACTTCTACTTGTAATTATTTTATAATACAAGGCTTAAGTGTTTTTTCCTTTTTTTGCCAATTTTTGATTTGTTCTATAACATGTTAATGATTTATTGCTTCCTAAAACAAATACCTTCTTACTGTTCCAACTTTCTAGGGAAATAGCTTATTAAGTGTTTTCTTATGAGGTGACCCTTTTTTAAAGTATCTTCAACAAACACCTCCCCCCCCCCCCCCTCAGATACTGAAGCTGTTTACAAGTAAACCCATAAAGTAATTTTCCATACATTTGGACCTGAACTAAGCAAATGCAGTGAGTATAGCTGCAGTTTAATTTTCAGGGCTTTGGTTTGATTTGTGTCTATAATAGTGTTTGATCTCTAAATGTAAATCTCTGGTGCTTAATTGTCAAATCTTAACCTCCTGCAACAGACTTTAACCTCTGTGAAACTTGTTTTAAATAGATTTTAAACTTGTTTATAACTTATAGGAATTTTCGTCTAATTTTTGTTGGGTTATCCCAATTGGAAAGTCCCAGTTGGAAAGTGAGTTCAGCTGAACTATTTCAATCCTTGAGGAAAATAAAATCCTAAAAGAGGAGAAATGTTGGTCACTCGGGATTCCTGCGTACAGTTGGTATCCAAGGCATACTATGGAATCTGTGCAGCAGAATAAAACAAAATATTGTTGAAATCTAACTGGGAAGAGAATTTATCAATGGTCATGCCTTTGGGAATGATTTTAGACAAGTGAACAGTAATCTTGTGTGCCAGTCTGTAGGTCCTGCAGGTGAGTGTTGCAAAGTGCTGAGCAGAAGGCAGCAAAGAACAGCAGATGTGGTATTGTTAAATTTAAATTCATTACATGGGTCCTTTGAGCCCATAAAACAAAAAAACAGAGGAGGGAATGACTCTGAAACAGTTGATCTAGAGTACATCTTGGTGGCAACTTGAGCTGTTCTGTGGCTTCTGGAAATGGAACAAGTAATAACAAGCTGATTTCCTTTTTCCCTACCATAGACTCCTAAATATTTGAAAACCATTCCTTTACATATCAGTCTTTTATCCTTTAGCTTAAAAAAAACCAACCACAAAACACATAGTTAAGTGTTTATTTATAGAGCCTTTTCTGGACACGTTTTGTGTATCCTTATCCCAGTTACAAGAGAGGTGAGTTAGGTGTAAATAACTATGCCCAAAAATGGACACAGTGTTCCAATGGCCTTGTCAGGGACAAATAAATTAAAGAAATACTATTGAGGTTGTAATAAACCCCTGTTTATGCTGTTGACCTTGTTTGGTGGGTTTTCTGTGTTTTCTTGTTTGGGTTTTTTTTAATTGGTGTGGCATTGATTTATGCTCACTTGTGATCCCCCCAACTACCTGCTTCTTTTTTACGGGCTTCCTCAGTTGCTAGTTGTTTTCTTGTATTTGTGTTATTCATTACTTCTGTGGAAATGCTGATATTTGTATTTTTCTTTACTAAATTACACTCTCTTGAATCATATGGAATGCTAATACTGCGATTTCTTGCAGCATCTTCCCCCCCTTCCCCAGCTTGGCGTTGTTCGCAGATCAGTTAAGGGCAGTACTGACTGTTCCACTGTTCAGATTATCTGTGAAAAAACTAATTGTACTGGACCCAAGGCAGATTCCCATGGACCATTGCTTGATATTTTCTTACAATTTGATTGTCAACTAATATGCGAAACTTTTTTTCAACAGAGCTGTGTGCACTTACTTTAATTTCAGCTAAACAGTATTCCCTTAGCTTTTGGTAAGCTTGTCTGTTTGGACAGAGGAGGAACAGTTGATGGCCTGTGTATTGAAGGTTTTTGGTTTTGGCTCTGTGTCTCACTTGATTTCTGTTTGTAGTTCCTACAAGATTTACAAAGTAAACATTTAAGTAAGTGTCCAGTTTGGGCCTTGCAGCATGAACTCATATTAAGAAGAGAATCTACCTGGTAAGAGGCACTAAAATGCTCTGTCTCAGTATAAAGCTTCAATTAAAGCATGTACCTATTCAGTTTGCAAAGTCAAGGGGTCGGGAGTTTTACATCAGTAGAAAAAGAGGGGTACTTTTCAATTCTCTGTGTCTCGGATTGAACTGAGGCCTGGATGGCTAGATACCAGAACCTACCAGATTGACTTTTTGTTGTGCAGTTTTTTGTTCGTTGTGAAAGGGCCAAGAGGTGTGCCAGACAGATGGCAGGTCCTGTTGTTGTTACTCCTTGTGTCTGGTGCATAATTGCATGCAAGAGAACTTGACTTGCATGAGACTTCAGTGAAAGCTTTTGCTCAATGCTTTAACTGTGTCACCATGACAGCAGGAAGGTAGCTGATGTATTAGATGAAGTTTAATTTGGGAGTGGAATGCTGAAAATATTTTGGAACCACTGGTGTATCCCTGCTGAAGAAAGGATAGTCTGAGCTCTTTTGTTTCAATTTGAAGGAAGATCTTTTCAGAGATCTGAAACTGAGAAGTGTTTTTTTCCACTAGTTAAAAAAAAAAACCAACCACTTTTTTTCTTACCTTCATTTTCCTTGTATTCTCTTAGAAACTAGCACCTGATAAAGTAAATCAGAGAATGCAGAATAATCACTAGAGAAGCCATGTGTACTTCTTGGGATCAAGAATAACAATTTTCTTGCAGCGTTCTCCTTTCAAAAGCTTTTCTAGCTATTTAGTTGAAGGCACTGGAAAAATGCTTATTCTGATGTTAATTCTTAAACCAGATGGCATAAAACTTATTATTTTACTTCTTCATTAGTTGTCGATTTAAACAAGCACATATCCACACTTCAGAAACTATAAAAGATGGAAAGCAGTACCTGATAGACTGTGCTGATGACCATATGCTGCATTGTATAGGACCAGTTCTATTTATTGTTTCAGGGCAATGTTATACAACTGTTAATTGGGGAGAGGGGTGGGGGGGAAGAGGGATTAAAACTTTATCCCCTTCCAGGTGCAGGTTGATGATCCCCTGAGTGGTGTTGTAAAAAGCCTGGGCAACACTCAACTGTCCTTCCCTTCCTTTCTTTTTACATCTTTAGAAAACTGAGTACAGAGTAGCAAATGGTATTTGGAAATTAACACTTCTGTTTCTCTTTCATTTATATTACAACATAAAACTTAAACCTTAAACCAAAATAGGGTAGGATGATGTTTACCCTGAATAATTGTCCTAACAATTTTTGCTGGCATAGGTAGGCTGGTGAACCTTTGTATGGACATGAATGCCAGCCTGTTCTGGTTCTAGTTAGAACAAAATAAGCTAGACCAGCAGGTTTGCTTCTTACTGTTGCTTTTGCATCAGTGTTAAGACTTGTGTTGACTTGGCTATTTTTTTTAAATAACAAAACCCAAAATCTGCACTTCTATCATGACAAAACAGTATTTAGACCTGCATTTTTTTTAAGAAGTCTTTTGACTGTTTCATGACCAAACTGAAGAAATATGGTCCTGATGAAGTTAAATGTCAGGGGAGAGCAGAACTGTTTGGAAAAACTTGCAAAGAATAGATGTTAGAAGCTTATCTTAAAAATGTGATTTACTGACAAGGACTCAGTGTCTGCCCCTGCATCCATTACTAACTGATATTTTCATTAGTAACCTGTTAGAATAAAATCTGTTTCTTAAATTTGCAAATGAGACCAAACAGAAAAGAATTGTCACTCTGAGAGCAGGATTAAAATTAACAGTGGTGTTAACTATACTAAATATTATTGACTGTACAAGTACAGGCCAGGGAATAATTGGTTGTGTCAGGCTTTTAGAAAAGCGTTTGGATTCTGTAGCAGGCCACAAGCTGAATATGAAACAGTCATGGGATGCTTTTGCAATAAAGGCAAATATCATACTGGAGTGTGTTAATGAGATTGTCCACAAGATATGTAAAGTACTCCTCTGACTTTATTTAGCATTGCTCTTAGCCAAAATACCACCTTGGCCACTGCATTTAAAAAATAACAAACAGCTCAACTCCAAGACAGACAGATAAATGATCAAAAATCTTCTAATTTTTTCCACAAAAGCCTTGTTTTTTTTCTAGAAACTGGAGCTGTCTAGTCAAAAGAAGAGAACACTAAGTAATCTCTTGCAGGATCTTTGAGAATAACAGGTCTCTGCTAGAACTGGAAAGCTGATCCTGTTTGGGTTTGGAAGATTGAATGAATGTTTGAAGTCCCTTCAACACTGTTTTGCAGCTTTTTTGATGAATGCAGTTAGTTGAGCGATTCACTTTCAGGAGGATGGAACTAAGAGGGAATTGGCGTAAACAGGACGTGGGAAATAATTTAAAATAGAAAAAAGACTTAATGTTCATTGTTTGTGTTCGTATGACAGTCTTCATTTTTGCTCTTAAGTACTACTTTGTTCTGACAAAACCGTATCTGTTGAACACTAAAGCTAATTAGAGCAGTGATCATATGATAACTGCTGGTTATTTTTAAGTTCTTGGAATCCTCTGGTAATGAAGGATATTGACTCCAGAAGCTGGCTTGGGGTGGAGGGGTGGACACAACACCAGGGAAACATCTGATTACAGACCTAATTCCATTTCTCAAAAGGTAAATATCTCAAAACCCTATATGATTTTTTTTTTTTTTTTTTTTTTTAAAAAGCAAAGACATGAACTGGACACTTTACCTGTCTCTCTGCCAGCAAACTTAAACAGTTTAGACCTGAAATGTTTATTTTGCTGTTTGTGTAAACTGTAGCAAGTGTTAGCTCAGGTAGCATTTACATTGCACAATTCTTCACAAACAAGTATGTTAATTGTAGAGCTAATATTGTATCATCAAAGACTGAATGCTTAAATGTCAGTTACAAATGGAGCCATGTCAGTTCTCAGAATTATAAAATAGATTCCTTAATTTTATTTTTCTTGTAGATAATTGAGATGCTCTGTTCATTACTTGAGACAGTTGTTAAATGTAGAGTCTTATATAACTGCATACTCAAAACCACACTGTGATCGATGACGGCTTTTAATGGTGGTGAAGTTATGGTGCTACATCAACAAGTTACAATGGGGTAAACTACAGAGTGCCTTACTTCTGGTTAGGTACTGTGCTGTGACTGCCCATCTGCTTACTGTTACCCCACGGTAAGTGTGAGGTCTGCTTCCACAAGGGGAGTACATAGACAGCTCCTCTTGAGGCCTTGGGAGCCAAAAGGGCAACATGTAGTAATCCTGCCAGAATCATTGTAACTTCAGAAAGGCATAAAATGGAGATAACCCTCAGTGATTATGAAGTGCAGTGTTGCCTGGGTTTTTTTTCGTTTGGATGGGTGGATTTGTTTGGTGGGGTTTTTTTTGGTTTTTTTTTTTTTGCTTCCTTGTGGTACTGTACAGGTATGCAGGCTGAGATCTGAACGTCAAGAATTTTATGCAGTCTTGGGCCTTCCTGTGGCTCTGGCCCCTCTGTCCACCAGTGAAAACCCAGGAATAGAAGATGATTCTCCTCATGGTTGACTTTGATACTGTCTTGTTGTGCAGACAAGGAAGGTCAGTTAAGAAGAATATAGAATTATGAGAACTCAGTTGACATGATAGACAGTACATGTCTGTACAAGTATGGAAAAAATAGCGATTTACACCAGTACAAAGAATGAGGAAGAAGTGGCTTCTCAGTGACAAGAGAAACTTAGACTACACTTTACAAGTAGGTGGCTCTTCTGTGCAACAGCTCATTAAGTGTTAAACTGGGCAACATACCAGCTTCTAGTGAGTTAGAAGGTTGATATCATCAATAGTTGAGCAGAAAATACATTCTCCCAAGGTTGTGAACTTTTTGATGTGTTCTGACTTACATGTCAGGGTCAATGGCAGTGCAACGCTATTTAAACTGCCATTGATTCTGGATGTTTTAAGAGATGTAATGAGAAAAAAGAATAAAAATAAAGAGACTGCAAGATGCTAACAAAGTAATAAGGTAGCTGATAAATGGTGAGGAAAAAGATATTTCTTTCTGAGTTTCATTTCTTTGACTAAATGACACACAGAACTAAATAGTTCTAAATTGATCATATGCTTATAAACAAATAATCCAATGTAGTGTAAAATACACTTTTATTAGCATACCAGCAATAATTCAAGTGTTTTTCTAGGGTTCTCTTTTGTTTACTGATGTTTTTAATCTTTTTCCTGCTAAGTTAAATGACTGGCTCCCTTTACTTTAACTTCGTTAATTTTAGAATTGTTGTCTTTCTACACATGCAATCTCTAATGGGTGGAGTTGGTGTGGTTTCACAGTCTATATATCTGGCAGTATTGCAGCCTGGACTGCTATTCATGCTTCTGCATGTGATCTTGCTCCATACTGTTAAGATGTGGATTTTATTTCTTTATTCCACCTAGCTTCTCTTTGGTCTGAAAATAGCTTTGGTTACTGAGGAATTGTTTTCTGCTCTAAGGGTACTGTCTGCATTTTAGACTTTTTATATTTAGTGCAAGAACGCCTAGGGCCTGCTTGAGCAAGTAAAACTTGCTTGTGCTTTCAGTTTTAAACAAGGTCAGTTTTGATCTTGAGTCCTATAAGCATGTCGGCATAGAATTGGGTCCAGAATAACTTATTTTTTCCCTCTCACGGCAAGAATTAGTAACCTGGACATAATGTGCTACTGTAATTATACATTTACTGACTCAAGGTGGTCATTTCCTACCACCTTGGAGTAAAGTGACTTTTATCTGTACCTGTTTGATTGTGTATGTTTCCCTTTAAGAAACTCCAATAACTTTTTTTTTTTCCCTTCACATCTTACATGGTAGAGAGGCTGAATATATTTGGTGCCTATAATATCACCAACACTTAGATAAGGCCTTTGTATTCCAAGTCCTTGTCTCTATTTGTGATTTAAATGCAGCATTATACCAACATGTCCTTTCCTGAATCTGTGATGTGAAATACAATGTTATCTTAGTCCTGCTTTGGATAAGGTGTTATTAAACTACACTTGAATTTATGTTTTCTGGAATGTTTCCTTCAAATGTCTGCAGCTTTGTTAGAGGAAAATTGAGTGAATTTCAAGAAAGCATCATAAAAATGGGTTGTTATGAAAACATCATTCAAACAAGTACTATTTCTGTAAAACTTTACGTGCAAATACTTGGCTGGCACATCTAATTAAAAATACTGCTTTGTGCAGGGTGAGTCAGGCTTTTTAATTTCACAGCAAAAATTGTTTCCAATTCTAGTTCTATTTTGTGGACAAAATTCAGTTATTCTTGATCATAATGTTTGGTTCGCATACACTAATACTGACTACTGGTTGAAGTATGCAGGTGCAGTTTAACTTTTTAGATGATATTCATTCCTTTAAACTGGTTAACATTTCTCTTCAAGTATGACCAGATTATTTTGTTCTGGTTCCTATTAGCAAAATAATTAAGTATGGGGGGAAAAAGTCTTCCACAATAGTACAGCTACTGCAGATATCTGTTACTTAAAAACAAAAAACACCCCAGGCAAACTCAACTAAAATTAAAACATGGTGTATGTAAGCCCATAAGCCTGGACTATGCTTCTTTTCCCCCACATTACGTGCCTTGCAAGAGACAGATGTTTCAGAAGCCCCTGCATTTATGGGGAGCTAGTTAGTAACTTTGCACCTTAGTGGAGAACTGTGGTGCTCAGGTGACAGCTGAAGTTTACCCTCTGGTGACGTTCTGACAAGACTTCTGCTGTCTTGCTCTGAAAGTCTATCCAGATAAAACTATTTTGAATCTGTTTACTCGACTGTGGCTTGTGGCCTAATTTTTGGAAATAAAACACCACTCGACCTCAAGTGTGTCTTTGGGTGTATTGCATCTTTCCTAAAGCTGATTTACCAAAGTTGCAGTAAAACCCAGATTTGTTTAAAAGCTGACAGCACTTGTCTCTTTTAAACCTCTGTCTTGTGTCTTATCTATAGTAATGACCAAAAATAGCATTCTGTTTTTCTGGGGAATATTTTCTTTTTGTCTTTTCAGTGTATGCCGAGAATATTTTCAGAATGGTGGGAAAAGAAAAGCACTTGAGAAAGATGAAAAAAGAGCACTTCTTGCTTCTAAGACCACTCCAGCTTTAAATGTTCCCCAGGCTCCCAAGATTGAAGATCCCTTGCCAAACTTTGGCTTGACGAATCATGAAGCTATAACAGAAGAGTAAGTTTTACTTGTTTTCCAGACTTTTTTTTGCCCCTGTTTGTGTGATAAGGTTTACCTGGACATTTTTTCTCCATAATGTATTAGATCAGTCTGATGTATTTTTAATAGTTAAGAAAGGGCATTTTCATGTGAATATATACATGTTTCAAGAAATATTTATGTTGTAGTATATTTTGGTGGATGCCATAAAAAAGTTTCCTCAGAATGACAACTTGGTCATCTGCACTTAAGTGTTAGAGCAATTTCACTTTTGTATGTCATTGGTGTACAATGTAATTTATATTAAACCTTGAGGTGAAATAAGGGAGACGTTAATTAAGTTAGAATCTAATGGCTGTTCAGCACTGTTGAAAAGTCAATTGCTTATGTAAGTACTAAGTGCCAAATGTAAATATCAGAGTACTTAAAACTTTCTCTTCATAAATAATTGCAGAGAAACTCTTGATTCCAATTATACACTTCAAAAGCAATTTTGAATTATAACCCTTAATTTTAAATGTGCTAGCTTTCTGATGACTGGCTCTGCAGAAATTGTAGTATCCTTGAGGTATTTTCCTAACAACAGTTTTAATTTTGTTTTTGACCTTCACTTGAGTAAGAATGTTATTTTTGGCATTCAGGAGTAGCTTTATTATTTCAGTTACAGTCCCACCCTCCTTTTTTTCCTAAATAACATGGGTCATGTTTGTGGCTATTCCATGTGTGATGGAAAGAATTTAATATTTTGCAAGTATAATGGAATAATGAATGCATAAGCATATTATCGTTAAATGTTACACTTACAACTTGCTTCATATTCTTTATAGACCAGTTCTTACAACTGTCTGAAATTGTGTTTTTTCTGTTCTGTGAAGAGATTTTTCTCAATATTGTAGCATGTCTTGTGTGATCAGCACTTAAGTTAGATACAGTATTAGTTAGGAAGGTAACAAGCATGTTACGAATGTTATTAGCAGATGTGTCTTTTGTGGCTTCTCATGTTTGTAAAGTAACTTGCAAAGGGCATAAAGATTCCAAATACCTATGTAGTTAAATAGTTACATGCAAACCAAAACCATTTTCCTTGTTGTTGTCCTATTATGACAAGACAAAACAGATGCTTCCAAAATGAAAGTAGTGGCTTCTCACAAGCTGACTTCCCCCAGACTCCTCTTTTTAGTGCTCATTTTGCTAAGGCAGCCTCAAAATGAATACCTGTTCTTAATGAGAACTGCCAGGCACTTTAGCACAAAGGGCTGATGAGTTACTAATACCTTATAACATCTCAATAATGCTGGCATTTGCTAACATATAATTTTAGCATTACTATAAATAGCAGTTTGTTGGTACTTGTTTATTTAAATCAATAGGTTTGATGATCATACACTACTTAAAACTGATTTGTCTTCCAGTGGGACACCTTGTCATGGTAAAGCATTAGCTCCCTCTTTGCATGTGCTCCGTCTTCATACTTCGTACTGTTTATAGTGGCTGTTGCAGAGCTAACTTCACATGAGTTTCTTCTTGCTACTAGTAGTCTGTAGCCTTACCTTTTGTTCTGACTAGTGTGTATAGAAAGTAGTTAATAGGGAAGTTTGTATTAAATAATTTTAAAAGTATTTGTTAATATGGTGAGTGATGGTGATTTTTTTTTATCTTCACTCTCAAAACTTTAAAAATACATACATGCATAAAGACATACCAGGCAAAGGCAAGATTCATAATATTTACCCGAGTAAGCAACAAATGATAATAAGGTTTTTAGTAGCTGTACAGACCTTAAAGCAACAAGGCATAGCTGTTCTAAGTTACTACCCAGAGAAATCAAAATTCAATTTCTTCCTCTATGCATTATAAAAGAAATTACAGTTTATCAGAATGAAAATGGATTGCGTATTACACAAAGCATACTTTCCTCCTGAAATGCTTTTCTACCATGTCTACACGGATCAATTAGTGAAGTCTGAATCTTGGTGAGGTCTTGGTACAAGGGGTGTGGGGGAACCTACACACACACGCACGCACATATTTGTTCAAATACTGTCACTCCATTCTGGTCATGTAACGCTACAAGTAAGAGTTGTGGGGTTGTCTATAGGTATGGCTAAGCCTGTGACTTTTTGTTTTACTCTAGTAAGTGTAAAGACAATAATTTTGTTCCTCCCATATATAATCCTCTCTCGAGTAGTATTAAAAACAGGTTGTTTATGTAGGAGCTCTTTCTGAGCTTACCTTTATTGGCATGCCATCATAGAGAGACTGTACTTTGCTTGGTAAGGAGCAAAGCTAGCTCAGGAATAAAAAGTTCCACAGGTAGTAAAAAAGATGCTGGGAGATGTGGAGAGAAGTAGGAAGCACTCAGCCAGCTCTTAAAGGTGATGGTAGGAAACATCATAGGAACCAGAAGTGCAAAGTTTAGCACAACTCAGAAAGTCACTCAGCTATTTTGATGAACCCATTTCCAGTTGCTCATGCTGCCCACCTCTCTGCCAGATTAAAATTGGTGAGTCTCACAGAAATAACTAATGTGAACAGTCCTTTTTTACTTTGATCTATATGAAAAGTGTTGTATTGTCCACAGTACTTCCTTCCATCCCAGAATGAGTTCTTATGTCTCTAACATTATAACTGCCCCTGTTGTGAAGCTGGACATCAAAGTGGCTCAGTCTTGCAAGGTTAAAGTGGCTGTTATCTACTGTTTAACAGCTCCTCCCTTCAATAAATTAGTCCCCTCTTTCTTCTCTTTTTGAGTATTGTTTCTCTTCTTTTTCCATCAAATTAAGCAGTTCTGCTTTTTATCCTTAATCACAACTTTTTTGGTATGGATTCTTCTCAGGTGCTCATTTGACTGTCTCTTATGGTACAACCCATCATTCCTTCTTTCATATGTATCTCAGCAAGCTAGACCTTCCCATTGGATATCTTTATGTGTGGATGTTACAGAAGATTTGAGGCATACCAGTGTTGCCACTCAGACCCAGATGTATAGCTCTTCTGACAGCAGCGTAAGGCTTCAGAATTTTTTCCCCTCCCATCCTTGATAAATAATAATTTAAAACTGTAAACTAAGAGATCAGCATGAAGTGATTAATTTCAGAAATGTATGACCATAAGGAAAGTCACTTTAACTGCTCTATTTCTATTTACTTCCAAGAGAAAATGTCACTTACCTGTACAGCACATAGTTGAATAATAGGTGCATTTTTAAGGGGGCTGATAATCAAGAACTGCAGTCCATTTAATAAAGTTCTTGAAATAAACAAGTGTGGGATATATTTAAAATGCACTCATTTCCCAGGCTATGTATACTTCTTTACCAGTTCCTGATCTTTAACTATGCACATTTTGTTTTTCTACCTGTACACTAATGCATTGGAGAACTGTGGATCCAAGATGTGCTTGGAGATTACCTACATTAGCAAAGTACTTCCCTTGCTTTTAATGTTGCCTTGACTGAAAATCATTAGGAAACAGGAGATTGAAGGGTGATTATCAATTAATTCAGCAAAACTATGCTTCTAACAAGGTCATTGGCTCACTGGATCAGTGGTTGTCACCTAGATAAGTTATATCCTTTAATGAGGAATCTGATTTAAGAGTTACAGTGCTGAAAAAGTAGGTATCTGAACCAGTGGTCTTCAGACCATTTGAATCGATGGTCTGTGTTCTCTGTATATGTTCAGTGACCGAATCTAAGTGCTTCTGAAGACCTTCAAAATGATTTCAAGCACCTGATAACTGGGAGCCTGAGAATTGCTACTAAGCAACTTGTTGCACCTGTGTTCTGAGAGGCAGCAAAATCTGACAAGCAACAGGAAGTCAAGACACAAGTGAGCATCTGAATCTCTGCTACTTTTAAGGTTTCAAAGTACATTTGCATTGAACTTAGACTACAAGGTTCCTTGGATGTGACACACCTATCAGAGCGAATTTGCCCTGTATCAAATGCCTTGGATCTGTTGTCCATTAGTGCAGAATAGAGTTTCTGGCTTCTGGTCAGCTAGGAATCCAGAGTTGTAGCTTTCTAGAAGTGTGCCCCTTCACCCAGTCAAAAATAACGCTGCAGCCAAGAATGCAGGCATTGTAAGAGAGGAAGACAGAATACATCACAGTGATTTTTTTTTTTTTTTTTTTTTTCTTTTCACTCTACCATAGGTGAAATGGGCTCTCCTGGAGGGTTCTGGGTTGTGCTGCTTAATTTTAATCTGTACAAGTATTTCACTGAACACTTTAAATGGAAAATGTTAAGATCTCTAGAGGCAGTTTTCTCTGCACTACAGTCACCTTCCCTCTTGTGTTTCCTGTGGTCCCATGTGTCTTCTATTGCTGTTACCAGACACATGTTTTTGTGTTTGAATGAGAGAGAATCTGCCATTAGTGTCTCCATTTGCGAGACAAAAGACATGTGCTGGTCTGAGAAACCTCATACTAGCCTTGCGTGTAAAAAGACACTACTTGACTTCAGCCTGTGTTTGTGATTTATGGCCACTAGGATCTGAATGGTCACTCTGCAGTATTTAAATTCCTGTTGTACAGATTACGTTGTGATCATCTTCATTCTGAAATAACACTCGGTACTGACTGACTTACAGGACAGCCTGGTAATGTGTGCGGTTTTAACTTAAAGATAATTGTTGCACTATTTGCCTTGGTGATGCTGGTATTTTGACATAAGTATCCCCTGGATATCTTCTATTCCATGTAGAAGCAAAATCCTTAAACTTGGCATTATTATTCTGCCAAATGCAACAAGAAATTTCCTCTTGCTTTTCCAGCATCCTCTCTGTGGTAGATCACTGGGAGTTTAGGAGGAGCACAGAGAGCCCAGATCTCTTTATTGCTGCTTAAAGATATTTTTTTCCTGCAGTATTTCTTACTGCTTTGTTGTTGCTATAAGCACAACCATGGCTTTGTTGGACTCCATTGGCCCTGCAGATCTGTTTCTGAAAGTTTTTGCAGTTATCTGTCTCTCTAGGGCTGAATCTTTCCCAGAAAGATGACAAGCAATATTTTGGAGATGCCAGTTGGAATTGGCTACAGAAACTTGAAGCAAAAAGCAACATTTGCTTGCTGGAAGTTTATCATTCTCCTCCCTGTGAATTCCCTGTGAAAGCTATGAGTTCACATTTTTTTGCCTCTATTAATGGATTTTGGGTGTTCTAAGATCTTACAAGTCATGATGGAAATTTTTAGATGCATCCCCATAAATGGTCTAATAGAACAAGCTCAAACTGTTGGGTGCTAGTGGTGCTGTGTATCTTTTTTATATTTTTGATATGTGGATGCACTCATCAAGTTGGCGTTTAAAGAACAGGTGGATGTAAAGTCTGTACTAGTGGACTTGAACAGAATTGTTTAACTCCAGCATTTACTGGTTTGTTGCAATTGCAAAGAAAGAATAAACAGCAGGGGCCTCCAAATTCAGAATGCAAGGAAAATAAAAAACTGAAGAACAATGTCTTTGATTGTAGGATGTATTCAACAGCTGAGTCCTTGATATTAGTGATAACTGAGTGCAACATTCAAATTCTAATTCATTTAAGAGGGACAGCTTATGAGGTTAGGCAAAATAAGTGCCAGGACAAGGCAAAACCTTTAAATGCAGACGAGATAACTGACTGCCAGTACTTCTGTACAGGTGCATTGATCTTATCTGATACTATGTTATATATACTGGTAACTGGCTTAGTCACGAAGAAAATGCTTATGGTTGCAAACTTGAAGACAACAAATGTTCCTCTAGGCATTGGTCTAGGAGACTATCCTTTGGAAGATAAGGATGCTTTCAGAGGCAAGGCTGCAGTCACTATCCTCAAAAGTTGCCAGGCGTCTCTTTTTCTTTTTAAAACTATATATTTAACTTAAAGAAGAGAGCAATGATGTCTTTAGCTTCATAAAGGCATTTCAGATTGGTTTTGCAGTTCTGTCACAGATGATGTCAGAGCTTCCCAAGAAAACGCAAATCTCATCTGCCAGCCTCTAGCATATCTTCTGCTGTGCCATAACAGGAGCTTCCACCAGACAGTAAAAGAATGTCCTGTCTTCGTTTCTTCTTTCTGATCTCCCACTCATCCATTTAGGTTTTTTTTTACTCCAGGAAGTTTTGGAATCTGGTTGAGAAGATGATTGGCCAGTTATTCAGTGTGAGGTTTGTTTTTTTCATTTTCCGTGATGTTTTGGGAGGGTATATATGCATCTCTGCAGCATTCTGGAACTAAAGTTTTAAAGTGTCCTCAGCAGTCTGTCAACCTCTTTCTATCACTCTAAGCAGTAAGTCATGATTTCTCAAGTTAATCCCCTCCTCCCCCTTTTTTTTAATCATTCACCTTTTGTTGTTTGGTAGCATAGTTAAGTGTTTAGCATTACAGCCATTGGCCTTCCTACCTATAATTTCACCTTGAATAGTAGGGTCATCATGCAGTGGCAGATAAGGAGATAGATTTTTGGCTTAATAAAATGTTCTCCAGAATTCCTATGGGATAAATCGTCGTTTTTGAGTACTTCAGAAGTACTCTGATTAAGACTCTCTTTCTTAAACCAGATGGCTATTTTTGACTATTTCTCATTAAGAAGCTTTTGGATATTCCAAAATAAAACTGATTGCCTTGCATGAAATAGACTTTTTTTTCCCAAGTAGTTTTGAGGGAATACTTCATTTCATTTAGATGTTTAGAATAACTTCCCTACAACTCAAGCAGCCGGTTTTTAAGTTTGTGGCTCTGCATGGACTGATAAACTCTTTCACAGCAACCACTGAAAATAGAATTGGAGTGAACCTCCAGCAGTCATCCATTTTAAAAAAATATTCGCTAACATAAAGCAAATAAAATGTTTTAAAGTTTTTGCAGGGAATAACTAAATGCTTTCATTTTTAGATTTTTTTTTTTTTTTTGCTCACCTTGGAATACCATTATGTGTTCTCTTGTCTTTATTAAACCAATTATGGCACTTCAGATGCTCTTTAAAATGGGACTGACAAGTAGGTAGGTCATTGAGTGTTGCCAGTTTCTCTTTTTAAACTCCTGAAATTTTAACTCTGGTGACTTGTGTGACTTCAACACCAATAAATACGACAAAAAGATAAGTGGGAAACACAAAGTAATAGAGAAAGCCTGTCTAGTGGACACACAAGTTGCCATTTTAGTTTCTTACAACAAGTACACAAGTTAATAGTATTACAGCTGCTCTGAACGTAACTCTTCCGCTTGAGGACCATCTGCTTTACTGATGGAGCTTGGTTCATTAGGTATCTCAGCAATTCAAGTAAGGCATTTACTTCTATTAGTCACTACTGTGGTGTTTTTTGAGAAGTTTTTTGCATTAGTTATCTGAAATTGTTACTCAGAATATAACTTCAAAAATGATGTTTGATAAAACTGAATTCTTGCTGCTTCTTAGATTGCTCCACTCCTTGGGGAAGATCAGATTACTTGATGTTGGTAGCTGCTTTAATCCATTTCTGAAGTTTGAAGAATTTCTGACGGTTGGCATAGATATTGTTCCAGCTGTTGAGGTATGTAATGTTTGCTAAATTTAACATAAATTTGATTCTCAGATATTTTAGAATGCTTCAGAATGACTGTAAAAAAAATGTTTAATACCTAAGTATGCATCCTAAATATCTGTACTTTAATAGGAACTGTGGCCCTCCTAGTACATCCTTTCCCATGAACAGGCTCTAAACTGTAGTTGTGTTTTGTTTTAAAAATCTGATTTTTTTTTTTCAAGAATTATGCCTTTATAATGCAGTTGTGAATCTTAAGATTGGAAAATTTTAGTAGCCACCTTTAATGGCATTTCAGGTGAGTCCTTGCATCCTGAAAGGCATAAGTAAAAATTGAGTAGGCTTACGCTTAGGCGTGAACTTCTCCGAAGTTGCATTTGCTGACAGAAGGAAATGATCAGTGACTGTACTTGGTGAGTTTTTCTGGTGAGTTTTAGTAACCAGAAGTGCATTGTAAGGGGGCTTTTCTGTTTATTGCTAGAAATATTATTGAACTTCCGCAATTGTGAGGCCAAATTTATCAGCAGTTTTGGGGTATATTGCTTCATTTTCTCTAGGTGATAAAGTTTTCAAATGCATTAATTCTGCTGCAATCATGTGTTCTTTCTGTCTTTTGCTCTTTTGTCAGTCCTAATAGCATTTATCAACCAAGCAAAATGACAAAGTGGAATGAAAATGAAAAGATACAGGAAGGAATACATTTCTGACAGAAAACAGAAAAAACTTTGACCATACCCATCTTGACCACTTACAGTTTAAAATCAGGCTCTATTAAAATCAGTGGCCTAAGGTAACTCTCTTTAGAAGTGGAGAGGTGAGAAGTGTATGAGTACAATAACACACCTAACTTGAAAGTAATGTTCTCTTATTTGCTGCAGTGTGGTTTACATGCTAAATGCATGGTATTTTGTTGTGGTTACCAGGTTTAGTCCACTAATGCCTAATTTATATTTTTGCGTATATGCTTAGAGATAATGAAAGATATTCTTGAAAAAAATCTGAGTCTGGTAAATTGCCTTTTAGTGTCATCTAAAACACAAAGAAACTTTGAGTGGACTCCACCTTGCCTAATTTGAAGAATAGGCATCATGATTGCCTTCTACCACTTAAGAGGCTGTAGGACTTCTGCATAGGGCCGTTGGGCATGACACAGGATGTAAAGGAGACACATGCCACTGAAGTGGCAGCCTGTGGCATCTAAAATGGTAATACATGGCAAGTAAATTTCCAGCTAAGATACATAGATCATGGGTGTCTACATCTGGGGTTCTAAGTTCCAATTACAGTCAGTGGAGATCTATTAAAAATAATCAGTGAAACCTAAACGTCTGCTGCTTCACGGTAGGTGAGCTGTGTTCTGACCTTGTGGGCTGTATTGACTTGCTCTCCAGTGACTATAATGGCAGCCTAGGCACCTGAAGTTATATGAGCTGAATCGAACCATTAATTTTGGGGTATGCCTAGTTAATATTTTGCTACCTAATCTATCATGCTGCTTTCATAAGAAAATTACTTTTGTTCTCATGAAAATCAATTTAAATGTACAGTGACCAAAACCATTACTGGATGAGTCCCAGAAAGGTTACTTCTGTGGATGTAATGGAGGAATGTGAGTAATCCATGCCAGACACCAGGAGAGGGAGTAGTCAGGTAGCTGCAATTTCTGTGTACTAACCAGTTCTTCAGGCTCTCTCCCAGTACAAGGGAACGATAAGATAACTGATTTCTTGTCATCTGACAATAGTTAGTACCGTAGCTTGATGATAGGGAAGTCCCTGGAGTGCTACTGTAAAGACCAACATAGTTACTGTAAGGCCTGTCTCGGGCTCACCAGCTTCTCTTACTTCCATTCTTTTGGAGAGTTTGATGCGTTCAGGGCACCTTGAAACCTAGCTAGCAAGCGTTCTTGGAGTGACATGGAGTAGAGTTTGTGCACTCAAACACATCTGCTGGAATAAGCTTAGGCCTGTCTCCAAAACAGAATTAATAAGCCCTGATGTATTCAAGTTGACTTTACTTTGAGCTGCATCAGCACCATAACCTCCTGAATAAATTTATCTTTAGGCCAGCAGTTGCCTGGGCTGACTTAAGGTTTCAGAATAACAGCCAGAGTGTTCTTATGGTAGTTAATGTCATCTTCTGACCTGAAAAATTGATCTGACGACTTAGTGGTAGAAGCTGAAAAAAGAACAACTGGTAAAATCTTCTGATTTAGCAGATCTTTTAGGTAAGATACCAAAATACTTTTTGAAACACATTGAAGCATAGAGGCTTCTTAGGAAGTCAGTTTCTTGAATAAAGTTAAATAGAGGGTTAAATAATTCCTTCTTTAATAAAAATAGATTAATCCACTTTCTGCATATGGAAATGCTTTGGATATAGCCTAAGTAGTTGAGTAAAATACTTCGGCTGATTTGAGGAATAAGAAGGATATAATTGTGAAAAAACTAGGAAAGGAACTGAAATGTTAGTTATATAATAAAAGAATTAATGTCTTCAAAATGTTTAGAATCTCTGTTTCATATAGAGAGAATGTAAACTGTAGAGATAAGAAAATGGAAATTTATTTCCATTAAAAGGTTTTGTGTTTTGAAGGGGAGGGGAACTGCACCAAGAAAAGATTAGTATTCTGTAGGCATTATTCACTCATTTTCAGTGTCTTTGGTGTAAGGTACACTGAGGGAAATGTGCAGTATTAGAAATGAGCAAGGAGGGAAACTGAGACTGGGGTAAACAGAACAGGTTTCTTCTTGACCCAGTTTTTTTGCTGGCTATTCCTTCAAACATTCTGCTTGTAACACAGATATTCCAGAGTACAATTAGCAGTGGTTATTTTCTTAGAGAAGTTTAATTTGTCTACATTAAAAAAAAAAAAAAAAAAAAGACAAAAAGATGGCAAACTTGTAATGCAGGGAGAATCTCCACTTTGGGAAAATCCAAATACAATTTCATACTGCTGCAAAACATGCTGAATATGCAGCAGATGTTGTATTGGAGTAAATATAGTCTGAGACAAAAGAGGCAGGAAGGGTACTGGAATTAAAAATTAGACTATACAAGTAGGATTGTCTTCTTAAATGTCAGTGGATGCACTGAAATACGACTGCTGTTTCAGTGTCTAGGAGGACTTGAACATCAGTTCAAGACTTGTATATCTAAAGTTTAGTAGCAATTTCCAGTTTAGCAGCATTTTTGTCCTAAAACTGCCTGCAGAGTTCAGATTCTACTCAAAACATACTTTAGTCCCGAAATTGTCTTTAACATTATTTCTACATAACTGTTTTATGAGTATTTTTCCATTGTTTAGAAAGACTTGCAGTCTAAATTGTTTTTTCAACTGTATATGTATAACCTCTAATTTTTTAAGCTTTGCATCTAAGTAAAATTAGCATGTTACTCTGAACAATTATTCTTCAAAGCATTTGTTTCTTTTAAAACTTAGTAGAGGTTATCATGAAATTACTACTGTTAATTTCCTGTTCTAAATATTACAAGGAAGCAGAATATAGCCCTGCAGGTATAATGGTTGCAATTAAAATTTCTTGATTATAGCCACATAATGCAAGTCTCTTTCTTGATTTTTGCGTATTGGAGGCCAAGATTAAAGCTACTGAAAAATAAATCACAGATTTTTTTTTTAACGTTGATAACTTTTTCTAATTCACTGCATAGTCTCAGAAGAGAATGTGATTTTATATAAACAGAAATAACCTTCTCTTCTACTTGGAAACAATTTTATGTATCAGTTGCTTTATGAATACCTTTACAATAGTGTTCTAGTGATCTTTTTTTGAGTATTGTTTCATAAAACATGCTATAAATATTTTTGTGGTATGAAAATGCAGCAGATCTAACTCCAGCTTTCAGATGGGCTCCACAGAATGTTTTGTGTCTGCTTTCACGTTCACTTACCTGTTTAGAGTGTCTGTCGTTCACTGCACATTCTCTAGGCATTAATAGCAGTTTTTGTTGCTATCATGTCAAAACCTGTATCTTAATACCTTTTTTATGAAAGAAGTCAGTCCCAGGTTTTGATGAATGTAAAGTGTCAAAACTTAAATGTAGTGAATAGCATACTATTATTCTTATTTTTTGAATGCTCTGTGATTAAGGATGTTAAGAACTTGTTCTTCTCTATGTTGCTTTGTGGTCCCATTGCCCGTCTTTGACAGCTTGAGCGCACAAATGATCAACAGATGAATTTATAGCCCTTGCCTTACTTTGATAATTGCCCAAATGTGTACTGCTACACTTTGCATTTACAGCAAGGTTAAAACATGGACCTGCATCACTGCTGCAAAGCAGTTAGTGTACTGTAACTTTCTAATGTATATTGTCTCGCCGTAGCTGCTCTGTTCTGTACCGGTAAAGAATGACACTTTTTTTCAAGTGACCAAAGTACTAAGTTTCTTGGATTCTTTTTGAAGAACTGGTGGAAATACTGAGGTATCAAATTTAGTTTCTAATTACTAATTTCAGGTTTATAAAAACCTACGAAAGGCTTCCAGCATCTGGAGAAACAAAAGCAATGTAGGCTTATCTGAGTTCTTCTTAAATCACTTGTGAGAGAGTTGATTTGATACTTTGTTCTATTTACACTAAATTTGTTGGGTTTTGGTTTTGTTTTTTTTTAAATTAACAGTTCTCAGCTATCAAATTTCTAGTAAACTACTGCACATCTAAAATTTTGCTTTGCAACTGTAAAAGCTAGCAAGATGTGTTTAATTGTTATTTTAGATTGTTTGATTTAATAGCAAGAGGAACGTTCAGCAGGCTTGACACTTCCTCAAGGGAATGGAGAGGTTGTCATTGATTTTTCTGTGGATTTGGATTGTATTTGCTCTTTAAACTAACCTTGATGTTTGTTTGGGTTTCTGTTTTTCTTATTCCACCAGAGCGTATACAAATGTGACTTCTTAAATCTTCAAATCCAGCAACCTCTCCAACTGGCACAAGATGCTATAGATGCCTTTCTTAAGCAACTGAAAAATCCCATTGATTCTCTACCTGGAGAACTGTTTCATGTTGTTGTTTTCTCGCTGCTTCTTTCTTACTTTCCATCACCCTACCAACGATGGATATGCTGCAAGAAGGCACATGAACTTCTCGTATTAAATGGCTTATTGCTTGTAATAACTCCTGATTCATCTCATCAGAATCGCCGGGCTATGATGATGAAAAGCTGGAAAATTGCCATAGAGTCCTTGGGTTTTAAACGCTTCAAGTATTCCAAGTTTTCTCACATGCACCTGATGGCATTTAGGAAAACTTCCCTGCAAACAACAAGTGACTTGGTTAGCAGGAACTACCCAGGAATGTTGTATATCCCACAGGATTTCAACAGTATAGAGGATGAGGAGTATTCCAACACTTCCTGCTATGTTCGATCAGATACAGAAGATGAACAGCTAGCTTATGGTTTTATGGAGCTACCAGATGCTCCTTACGACTCAGACTCTGGAGAAAGCCAGTCTAGTTCAATTCCTTTCTATGAGCTAGAAGATCCTATATTGCTTCTAAGTTAATGTAGTCATTGAAATGCCCTTTCAGTCAAACCTCTTGCTTAACTAATTTTGCTATACTAACATGGGCTCAACACACAAAAATGGTTTGCATAAAGAAAATGCAAAGGTTTACAGAGTTTGCTATTTTTTTCTACTTTTGAATTTTAAAATTTATTCTTGTATGAAAGTGAAAAATACAAGTTTTATGCAAATGACTCATGTCATAGCATAAATTGCTGTTACTTTCTTTAGATTTGTATCACTAATTTTTTTTCCAGAAAGGTACCATTCTTTTCTTTAGTGCTGTGAAGTGTGAATTCTATTTAATTTGCTAAATGTTGTTTCAATATTTTAACTCAATGTGGTTGAGCTTAAGGCACTGGAGTTGGTGGGCTTCTGAGAAGTATATGTAGGAAGAAATAATTTGCACTTTAATTAAATGTGCAGATAGGTTAAGACACTTGGTTACACATGTCCCTTCTTAATTATGGAACAAAACTTTCTTCCCAAAATTTGTTTCACTCTGGTAAAGCCTGGGCTGGAGAAACTATAATGCTTGCACATTTGATTTTGTTTATTGCAGCCCTCTCGAGATAACACCAAATCGAGATAACACCAAAATGCTGGAATACATTCATCCATAGTTATACATACTGTATAATTTCATTGCATATATAGTAGTTAGACATGAGATTTCCGAAGAGGTTATTCCCCCCCAGAGGACTATGGTACGTCTAGACAATTATGTTTCAATTCAAAGCTGGAACATGGTTTTGCAATTTTATGAGTGTACAAGCACGAACGTGTATCAGTATTTCCCCAGTGATGGTGTTCTGTATTCTCGTCAAACTGTGTTTTTTGGGGGACAGGGTGGGTTTTGTCATGTTTTAAAGTAAATTATTTATGCATTTTAACAACTTTTTCTTTAATTGTTCTTATTTGTAGACCTCCCAGGTTATACAGTAACTACAGACCAATTTTGTAAAAAGGAACATAATTACAGAAGTTTTTCAAAGACACACATATTTGCACAAAGCCGTGTATTCAGACCACACAAATGAAATTAACATACACTATTTGTTTGCTTATTTGGACCCCAAAACCTTCTGTTTAGTTAAATAAAAACTCCATAGCTGTCTGAAAACTGGTCTGCACTGTAAGGAGATGGAACAGAAGTGTTTTACATCTATTAAGTTTTTTAATTTGTGTAATAAATTTGTGAGGTTTTGCAGGAAAAAACAATTCAGTGGTAAAAATAGAAGATTCAGTATTTAGCTTAGCTTTCCCTCCATTTAAAAATAATGGCCAGGATTTTCAGATTTGAATGTTAGGCTGTTAAATCTGTATGAAAGTGCCTAATAATAAATGAACTAGGTGCCACATCATGGTTTTAAGACTGACTTCAGCAAAATGGTAGAAAATACTAATATATAGTTTCATAGTGGTTGTGATGAAATACACCTTACACCATATTAAGCTACCATCTTATAATACAGAAGTTACCAGATAAACTGAAGTGGTAGTGTGGATTTTATAGTGCTTGCTACAAAAATGAAACTTAGTCCTTCCATTGAAGTTTTGCACTGAAAGTGTCACGGTTTGACCTACCTGTTTTTCTTTTATACTGTTTCCTACAAAGAGCCATCCCGCATTGGTCCAGCTTACACTCAAACATGATCTGGACTGCAATGCTTTATTCTTTAACATAAGCTTTTTGTGTCTCTTTCCTTAAATTTAAGGCATCCCCTAATACCTGATTCAAATTTGTTATTCAATCTGAATGATACAGTTATATACAAACTAAACAATTACATTCTGATGTGAAGGAAAAAAAATTAAGTTTAGACATACAAGTATCATGGTTGACTTTAATTTTTTTACAGAGAATATTTCTCTAATGAAATACACAATGGCTTCAAAATTGGCTGTAAGTCAGTATTTGCATCTAATGCTTTACCCCTTCACTTTCACTAAAATGTTTGTCATTCAAAGCCTTTCTTCTTCCCAGTTAACCACTGACTCCAGCAGTGCTCATGTTAAAGCTAAAATATTGGTGCTATAAATTCAGCTGTTTATGGAAACTTAATCTGTGCATACTTCAAAGTGTACCTAACATTTTAACTGATACTCCTTTTAAAAAAAAAAGTTATATACCAGCTAACATATATGTTGGCATCGGTTAATGTAAATTGGTTTGTGATTCATACAAAAAAGCAATTCAGACCAAGATTTATCCCCTAAAAATAGTTTAAAATATTAACATTTAAAATATAAGCCTTTTTGGCAGGTTGGTGACACCATTGTTTTTGTGGTTTAGGGACCTGAGATTCATAACAGCTTGGGTTTGGGGTTTTTTGTTTTGTTGGTTTTTTGTTTTTTTGTTTTGTTTTTACGAGGGACAGTAGATTGTGGTGGATGAGGAAAGTGGGATTTACATAAATACTTACACCTCCCTGAACAATAAAGTGGTGATACCAGGAGTTGTTGGATATTTGGCTTTGGTGCAAGAAGAATGTTTCTAGGTTATGAAATATTTGAAAATTACGACTGTGCAAGAGATCTCTCGTTCTTAAGGTGCTGGAGAGGAGAGGGAAGAAAATGTGTATTCACGTTTCTGTTGTCTTTATGTCACTACTTTTTGTGAACAAAGCACATTCATTAAAAAAAAAAACACTTGAAAACCTTTTTAAAAATTGTTTCTTTGGGGTGGAGATGTTGTCCTTTTTTCTTCCTGTACAATCGGTTTATGCTGAAATCCAGTGAAACCAATGCATAGTTATTTTCTTTATTGTCAAGAAAATAGTTGTGTTGGGTTTATTTTATAAACAACTGAATTATAGTAAAGATGTTAAACTTGGTACTTCAGTTTCAGCTTCTACATCTCAGTTGCGGTCTTTGCTTTATGGAAGGGTTTTTAGAGTTCCTCCAGTCGATCCTGTATCATGTTTCTTTGCCTGCCCGCTCAGGATGTGACCATATTCTAAGGCAGTTCCTCTCTTCTTTCTTTAGATGTTCTTAATCTCTCCTCTACCTCCCTGAAATATCTTTGCAGCACCCATTGTACGTTGGCCCTTTGAGGTCATTGCTGTGTTTTTCTACGTGGTGATTTTGAGTACTGGAGGTGTTGGAAAAGGATGGCAGTGGGAAAAGAAACCCAAAGAACTGAAAATGCAAGGCTCCTACTCAGATCCAGATTCTAAGAAAATTAGATTTCAGCAGAACTGAAGTATGTCCCTAGCACTGCAGAGCCTAGCTGGTATATTCTGGTCTCTTACCTGACAGTGAAGATCAGAAAATGTGATTTCACAGCTGTTCTCAGTATTGCTTCCTGCAGAACCCCTCTGTCCTTTTCTGCTTCAGGGAGACTTGCTGACTTGCTTTAAAAGTGTGATCATTCTAAGTCTTTTTTAATTGTATCTCCATCAGTCAGCAGCATATCTTTGATTCCTTGCAGTTGGGATATATTCAGGTTTTCTGCTCCTTTTTCCTTGTTTCCTTGATTTTCCTCAATTCATTGTTTTGTACCTGTAGAATAGCAGGAAGATTTTTTTAGAAGGCTTGCATTTCACAAACTTGCACAGAAGCTTAGTTGTTTTTTACCTTAAGTAAAATGTTCTCCAAGAAGTTCAATGAATACTTGCTTAAAGAGTATTCCTATATCACAGTTGGACAGATACAGTACCAACTAAGTGTCCATGATGCTGGTAAAGCATCTGAAGCAGGTGAGATTTACTAAGCAACTGAGCTTTCTGCTGTTCTGCTTGTTAAAGTAAATCCACTTTGGGGTTTGGTTTTGGTTTGTTTTAGCCCATGTAACTTTTAGGCCTGTTGGCTGGTTTTATTAAAATTTGAAGAGGGGTAAGGATTGTGGGGATGACAGGTTCTTGTGAATCAGTTGTCTGAATAATTGAGGCAGGAAAGACAGACTGCCAAAGTTTAGACGTTTGAGTATCCAGCTGCCACCAGTCAGCACTAGTGCTTCTTGACTGGGGCGATGAAGGGGCTGGTTGTGGTGACAGGATTACAGGAACAGAGGACGTAACTCCGCAGCAGGCCGGCCCTCTTGCAGCCCGAAGAGCGCCTGTGCAGCGGCTGCCTGAACTTAATTCAAACTGGCGCTACCCTCCTTTTGCCTGTCTAAGCCACGCGGCTATTACGATCCAGAACCTTCCTGCTCTCGCCCACCTGCCTGCAAGGGCCGATTCAAAACCTGCATTTCCAACACGAAGCGTTGTCGAACACTGATGGTGGAGGAAGCGTGTGCCTTCTGTGTAACTTGAGGGTGGCGGAAGCTTTTGTTTGGGAAGCAGGGGTCAGTCCGGGACAGGGCTCCTGCTACCCAGGCGTGGGAAAGGGTGGACAGGGTTCAGCCTGTCTTGCAGCCCTGACCCGAACGCGGCTTTCCCTCTTCTGTGTCCTAGGCACCAGCTGACCGTGTTTACAGGTTTGGGTGTTTTTTCCCCCGTTCTTCCAGCCTCTTAACCTTGCGGTTTTTGTGGAGAACGCGCTTTTGCTCTTGCCTATCACCTGGGTGCTACCGCATCCCCTGAGAGGGAGGCAGCTGCGGGGCTGGAGGCTGCCGCCGGGAACACGGTTACGACCCCGCTCTGCCCCGTCGGCGCAGCCCCCCTTCTACCGACCGGCTCCTCGCCCGGGCCCGGCCTGGGCGAGCGGGGCTCCGGCGGCGGCGTTTGAGCCTTGGCGCGGCCCGTAGGCGGGACGCCTCACTCGGCCTCAACATGGCGGCGGCGCTGCGCGGGGGGCGGGAAGTTTCCGGGACGCCTGTTGAGGTGAGTGCGGGCCGGGGCCGCCTCCCGCGGGTGGTGGGGGGGGGGGCACGGGGGGCTTCGGCCGGCCTTGCCCCGGCGCTGCGTGGCGTGCAGCAGGGCCCCCCTCACCGCGGCGAGGTGGGGGCGAGGGGAGCCGGGCGGCCTGGCGGGCGGCAGCCGCGGGGGAACGGGCCGGGCCGGGCCGGGCCGGGGCAGGAGGTGGTGGTTCGGCCGGGCGCTCTCCCTGTGTCTGGCGGCGGTAATCCCTAATAGGGGCTGGGTGCTAACGCCGGGAAACTGCCGGAGCCGTTCTGCTGAGGTTTAAGCCGACTGTATTAAATACGACTTTCTGTTTAAAGGAGGTCTCACAGAGTGGCTTTAAAAGAAAGAAAAAGAAGAGTAAAGCTGAAGGAAGGTGGGTCCGGTATTTTAGATAGGCCTCACCTGGACTTTAAATCAACTGCGGTTAAACTACTGACCCATCGCTGGGTTTTGTTTCTTTTTTTCTACTTTCTTAGACAAATTAGGGTAGAAACTACTTTGGGAATGGAGTTCCTTTACGTATAGGAAGGCTCTCGGATAGTTTAGTCTCTAAATCTCTACGTAGATGCCAGGTTTTGCTTAAAATTGCGCTTGCAAAAGTTGACAGATATTTAAAACTGTGTGTACGCATTCTGTTTTGGATCTCAATGTGATTTGCTCAGATATGTACAACCTGAAACTTTAAGGCCATTAGTTTAAAAAACAAACACACCACCGCCCTGATTTTAAATAGTCTTAGTCTAAACGGTCAAAGTCTCAGCAGAAATGAGTAACAAACAGCTATGTTTTAAAGAATAAGACATTTAAATTGTTCATTAAAATTGTCTGAATTACTCTCTTACATTTATTTGGCAATTTCTGCATGATGGGATGCATTAATCATGAAAATGCTGCCTTCTCTCTTCACCAAAAAGTTGACCACGTGTTTTCGTTGGAAAAAGACTATTGACTAATAGAGTGGTTTAGTAGCACACCTGTTTGCTAATTGGCTAGAAGATCAGGAAAAGGAGGTTGCATTCACGGTCCGAGCTGTTGTTTTGCAAATACTTAGTGCTCGAGCAGACTTTCTGTTTTTCCACTAGGAACAGGCGTATTCCCCTGCCCTGGCACTTGGCGCAGCACGTGGGGTAGCAGCAGAGGACCTTCTCTTTTCTGCTTCTCCTGATGTAATAGCAGCAAAACTCCACTTGGCACGAGCTGAACCAGTCAGAGTAGTTTTCTGTCAGAATGGCTGCTTGCCTGCAAGGGAGTTTGCCAGGGTAACAATCCCACCAGAAAATAATTTAGCGACTGTAGCAAAATTTTAAGCCAGGCGGTAGGTGGGAGCTTCCGCCCTTTGCGTATGAGCCAGCCTGCTGGCTTCCGTGAGGCTGATTGTCCAAATTAATGTTTATAGCGTTAGCCCCTTGACTTGTAGGGGTTCAAGAGAGGCTCAGGAATCAAGATAACAGGATGGCATGGCAGATGTGCTTCAGCGTAGCAGTAATCACGCGTCAGTGCTGTGGGTTGGAAGGAGATGGGAGATTGTTCCTCTGTATTTGTGGTTTGAACAAGACGTAACTGGGGGCAGCGGAAGGGCATGTGTAGGAGTTGAAATAAATGGCTCCAGGTGTCCATAAAGCAAATGTTGATTGTAGTACAAGAAACGGTGAGACTGCAGACAGTGCTATGATACCTGATGTATTGTGACCTGGAATATGATAGCTAACTTTGGGCTGTGTTATCTACATAAAAGTAGAAACAAATGAAAGGTGGAGAGGAACAGTAAGCATATTGCTAAGTAAGGGGAGAAATATTACGAGACCTTAAGCATCAGGAAACTCAGAATTAAGTTTATATGTGTGAAACATTTATAATAATGAGTACTATGAAAATACACCATTGAAATCCAAAGAACTTTAACTTAAAACGGCATCATGTAATAACCATTTGCTTTAAGTATATGGTATGTATTCTATTTCAGTTAAACAGATTTTTAATGCAGAGTTCTTCCGAGTAATATCTGCAGTGTTGTTAGGTGTTTAACGTAATTTGCAAATACATGTTACCAAACTTAATTAATTTAAACAATAGGATTTCTTAGGCCTAGTTTTTCTCTACACTAATTACTCAAGCTGGTTTTAGACTGGGTGTCAGTCTTCAAATCAGCCAAAGCTTGTGGACAAATCAGTCAATTCTCTTTTTCTTTTGTTGTTCACTGGTTTAAAGAACGAGAATTTAAAAATCAAAAAGAGGATAAAGTCTAAGTTTTGAGTTTCAGTCAGGGTGTCCTGTCATACTTCCCCCAGCATTATAAATAAAAGCAGTAAGCTATAACCTAGCTCTGAGTGTTCTTGACACATTGGTTGCTCTGTCGTACCAATAACTCTTCAGAAGTCTCTGTAAGATGGGCAATTACATAATTACTTAAAAAATTATAGAGGCTATTTATGAGTCTTCTTATGTGTTGGGGACTCTGCCCATAACCTGTATAATCATACTCTTAGATAAACTTTTTGTTAATAACTTCAAAAGCAAAAGGCTTACATAAATATAAATACTACACAGGATTTCAGTAAGTTTTAACTAAGGGAATTTGGATGACTGGTTGTTCTGGGGCTCTTTGTAATTTGTGACACTTCTCAAGAAAATTAGAGACAAAAAAATACTGATGCTGATTTTCTTGTTTCTGTACTTTCTTGTGATCCACCTGTTGTTTTCTCTGCCTTACTTTATCTGGAGGTGTAGGCTCTGTTTTATTCATTCAGTGACTCCTGGTTTAGAGTTTCTAGGCACAAAAGAATCAAAATTGGAAGTATATGTGGTTCTCTTTACATGTAGTTTCACAGAAAGATTGTTCTCTGAGTAATTCTTATCAATTTGTCATTATAACACATTTTGTGTACAGAGTAGGGTTGCGATTTCAAAGTACAAAGTACATTTTTTGCCCTTAACTAAAGAGCTCTGAACTATGCCTCTGACAACTTTGTGTTAAGTAGAAAAGTATATACATATAGTGAAATGGAGATTTTCATGGAAATAGAATTTCCTGAATAACTTTTTTTCCCTAATTATAGCAATTAGTAGCATTGTTTATGTGTAAACTCCCTAAGATTAAACACCTATAGGGTTATAGTGGTCCTCATGTTTCAAGGCTGAGTTCAGACCAGGAAGAAGCTTATCCCATAAAAGAGTAATGATCTCCAGTGAAATCTGCCTAGCCACGTTTTCTTACAAAATTCCCCTAAAAATACTGCTGTCTGTTCCTGTACTATATTTAAAAGAAAAGCATGTCAGTTAAATGGATCTGAGTAGGAGGCACTTATGTTCCAAATATAATATTTATCCCGATCATTTTATTTGGGTTTTTTGTGGGGGAGAAAAGTGGCTTGGAGGGGCGAAAGTGAAGGCTTTGATTTTGCATTAAGAAAAGTCTCAGAAAATATTACCAGATCAGTTGATACATCTGTGTGTCCACTCCCCTTCTGTGAAATGGGGATAATGATAATATCCTTTTTCGTTATCTACTGTGGGTTAAGCTCGTTAACGGATTATGAAGTTCTTTTTGTAAATCCTGTAGCTATTTGATTACTAAAAGGAAGTCTTGCAAAGCATACTGAAAAGGTTTAGTATAAAGTGAGAGCTTACCAAATGTAATGGTGAAGTAAAATAATGTTTTAAAAGAATATTAAACTATTTTAGAAGGTAGTGGATACCATAGCAATATTTTGGATACCCACAGATACCTAATATAGATACCTAATGGATGGATTTTGTGGAAAAACTGCACAGGCCAGGTTTGGTTTACCTTTTCCACTCGTACAAATTATGAAATAAGGTTTATGCAGAACCCATTTTATATTGGTTTTAATAATGACCCCAATTTGAGTGACCTTTAACAACACACTTACTTCATCTTTATTATGTGCTTTTTAATTTAGATGTTAAACTCCCTGGTGAGAAAGGATGTGTCATGTTTATGCTGTATATGATTACAAGGAATTATTTGCCAGTAAAACTTTTTTAATTCTTCTTCCAGGACTTCAGTGATTCTGGACCACTGTTACTGAAATGATATTACAGAAGGCAGCGATTGCATTGTCTTTGTTGGATGAAACCCAAATATTTACTTTCAGTCAAGTGGGCGAAACCCCCTAACTGCAGTTTACATGTGTAGGTCACTGCGTTACTGTGTTAGTCATTGTCTGTATGCAGCAATGACAAGGCTAGAAGAAGCAAACAGAGAAGTGAACATGCACTCATCAGTCAGATACCTTGGCTATCTTGCCAGAATCAACCTACTGGTTGCCATTTGCATGGGCCTTTATGTCAGATGGGAAAAAACTGCAGATGCACTGATTTTGGTAATATTTATTCTTGGGCTCTTTGTTCTTGGAATTGCCAGCATACTGTACTACTATTTTTCAATGGAAACAGCAAGTTTGAGTCTCTCCAATCTTTGGTTTGGTTTTTTGCTTGGACTTCTCTGTTTTCTTAATAATTCTGCCTTCAAAACGGATGTCAAAGAAGAAGCTACTAAATATTTGCTCCTCTCTGCCATTGTTTTAAGGATATTATGTGCTTTGGTTGAGAGGATTTGCGGTTGTATCCATCATCGACCAACTCTGCTGACAACAGTTGAATTTTTGGAGCTAGTTGGATTTGCAATTGCCAGCACAACTATGCTGGTAGAAAAATCTGTGAGTATTATTCTGTTGGTCATGGCTTTGGCCATGTTGATTATTGACTTACGTATGAAGTCTTTTTTGGCAATTCCAAATTTGGCAATTTTTGGAGCCATTGCATCCTTACTCTTTTTTCCATCACTGCAAATCCCCATAAACCCTTTTGCCTTGGCATGTTTCTTCAGCTGCCTGATTTCAGATCCCCTTCTCGACGTTTACTTCAGTGGACTTTCAGTTACTGAACGATGGAAGCCCTACTTGTACCGTGGTAAAATTTGCAGAAGGCTTTCTGTCATCTCAGTTGGAGTCATTGAACTAATCTTTTTCATTCTTGCAGCCTTTAAACTACGTGATTTGGATCTCTGGTATTTTGTGATACCTGGTTTTTCTATTTTTGGAATTTTCTGGATGATCTGTCACGTGATTTTTTTTATAACTCTTTGGGGATTTCACACAAAACTAAATGACTGTCACAAGGTATACTATACCCACCGTGCAGAAAACAACAGCCTTGACAGAGTTATGGCATCTAAAGGAATGCGTCACTTCTGTTTAATTTCAGAACAGCTAGTATTTTTTAGCCTTGTCGCGACTGCTGTTTTGGGGGCCGTTTCTTGGCAGGTAAATAATAATCTATTTATCTTGATCTCCCTGTTGAGAACGCTCCTGAGAATTGTTGGCTCCTTAAAATTCCTGTGACATTTGATGGTGTGCTGTGGCACAGCAATTCAAAGTTGGAACCCTTGGTTTCACCAGCACGCACTTTGAATTTAATACTTTGTGCTGCCTTGACTATGACCTGTTAAGGCAACTGGAACTTACCAGCTTCCTTATGTTGGCAGAATGGGAAGAGTTAATGCTTCTAGGGCAAAAGAAGTGTGCAAAGTATTTTACGTTTACCTACTTACAAAATTGTTTTGCTTTTGAATTCATTGTGCCATAAAATTTGTTTTCAAAGTAAATCATGGTGTTGAACCCTAGTAATGCTCACTATATTGAGGGCTTTTCTTATGGACTATTTTAATTGAATCGAGTCAAATTCATGTTTTAAGAATGTATTTTTCAATAATTTTGCTTTGTGTTTAACCATTAATGTGGAGTTAGAGATCAGCTGATAAACTGGTAAATTGTTGGTGTAGCATGTGCTCTGTGCCTTATTTTCAAATCTGGTTATGCACCACAGGATATGTCCTCTGAAAGACCAGTTCTTAAAATCACACAGCATCTTTGACTTTTCTTTCCATTTCTGAATTAAGGATGTTATCTTTTCTTTAGCAGAAAACATACATTTCTCTCAAAACGTTTGTTGAGTGCCCAAGTTAAAGTACGTTGTGTGTTGTCACAGTTGCAGCAGGGTGTTTGTTGTCTACTTTCTTTTTAAAGTTGATCTAAAACAAGACAACAATCATTTTCGTACCCATGCATCTCTTAAATGAATTACATATATATGATAATAATATATAAAAATTACATATTATTTATGGCAGATCTAGTATACAGAAATGTCTCTATAGTGTTTCCAAAACAGTTTCCTGCCCATTCCTGCAGATTTTCTTAGATTAAATAACTGCGTGGGTGAAAGGTGTTAAAGAACTTGGTGGAAAAGGAAATTGACAGTTATATCGTAAGGTTTTGTGCGTTGGTTTTTTTGTTTGGTTTGGTTTTGGGTTTGTGGCGTTTTTTGGTTTCAGGGGGTTTTTGGTGGGTTTTTTTTGGTTTTGCTTTTGTTTTTTTACATGAAGAGCATTAGAGGTTAACAGACAAGCCTGAGAGGAAGGCTGGGTGGTTATGCTCTTTCTTTGGAAAAGTATCAGCATGCATAGCAGTAGTGTGGGGGCTTGCAGAAAGGACAAAAGGAAGAAATAGAACCAAAAAGAAGTAGAGAAGAAAAATCCCCAAAATGTATTTACAGAAAGTGAAGGTGCCAGTGCACCGAAAGAAATGGGAAAATGGTTTGGGAGACAGAAGCAATAAAGGTGGAATATCAGCATGCTAATATTGCTAACTCCCATACTTTTTTTTCTGAGAATTGTGTGATTTTATCAAAATGCTAGTCTTTGATATTTATATGGTAGATGACTGTTTTTCAGTAAAAGCAATTTTTTACCATCTCTATCAGATAGTCTTATTAATTTCTCTATCCCTGCCCTCCTCCTTTAACATCCTGAGACACAGTAGTTAATAATTACATAGTTTTAAAATTACTTGGATGAAGTCATTCCACCTAGTTATACTAAACAAAGCAGTCGGACCAAATCAAGTGCGTTTAAGTTGTCCAGATAAGTCACTGGAGAGAGGCAGTTACTTTTGGTGGTGTCCAGAGCCTGTCTGCAGGGAGGTAACCACCAGACTTGGACAGGATCTGCTGCTGTACCCTTCAGGGGAAGGGTTCCCTCTCCCTCTGCCATCTCTTTAAAGCACACAGGCGCTTCCTTTAGAACTGCTTCATTACTGCAAGCTGTGTGCCTAAGCGAGGAGGATTGGATTCATACCCATCTTGTCACTTTTTTCTCTTCACATTGATTGATAATTCATAGTAATTTTTTTCTGTCTCTGTCCTCTGCCCCAAAATAACTGCAAGTGTTACTAGTCATTTTCAGTCCTCTCTCATTCTGAAGAAGTGCGGTTGTGCTGTGGAATGACTTGTGTGGGACCATTCACAAGAAGCAAACCGGCAATGCGGCTAAAATCTTAGTATTTGTTATTGGCTAATTTCAGTTTCTAGCGTCCTGTGTGTTAATAAGATAAACTGTTGCTCATCACCTCTGTCTGATAGGTTGTATATTTGCCTATTCAGTGGGAAGAGGAGTAATTGTAGTGGCAAAAGTGAAAGGCATCAAACCAAATACTTTCACTTGTCAGGAGATCCAGTTTTTTATTATAATAATTTATTTTTAGTATTATATTTACATTTCTTTTACTATATTTATATTTCTTTCCTCATGTATTTATAGTAACGAATTAGCTTAAGATTATGAACGCAGTTGTCTCCAACTAAAAGCATTTCTACTTCATAAGATGTTGTGATGTTTGCCTTGCAGATCACTATGTCTATTTCATCTGTTGTCAGAAAATGAAATACTTTATCAGACCTGGCCAGAACATAATTTAATAAATGGATGCATCATTTATTATAGTGATTGCAGGAAGCTGCGGCCTTTTCTGTATTTTTCTGGATAGTGTCAGGTTTCAAAATAATTAGAAGAAAGCAAGCAATGATGTTTATGCCCTCTTGCAGGGCATTTGGTTTTTTCTAGAGGTTTAAGGAAACTAGTGTTTTTTCTTCTTTGTAGGGGGAATTCAAGGCCTTAAGACTCTCCTTTAGAATCCTTTGCTGGATTTTTGAGTCTCCTGTTTCAGGAGGTCTAACAAGCTCAACAGTAATGCAGCAAACAAGCTTCTCCAGTGAATATATAATTTCCTCATGGTGATTTATATGTATTGTAACAGTTAAATAGACAAATCAGACTGTTAGAGATCACTCTCTGCCTTTCCTCTTTAAAAAATAAAAGTTCTTGCTAAATACCTGGTGGGTTGGGTTTTCGGGGTTTTGTTTGGTTTTGTTTTGGTTTTAGGAACACTGCTGCAGAAAAAACCTAGTGACATCAATATGTGATAGAAAGAATTCTTAGGGCTATGTTAGATGCCTTTCCATGAAAACATCAGCTTAAAGTTTATTAAGGGTCAAAAACCCAAATTAAATATTGGGAATTACTGGGAAAGGACTGGAGGTATCATTATGCTACTGTATAAATCTGTAGCTTCCATATTTTGAATAACACTGCAATGCTTACTTGCCATCCTATAGATGAGAAAACGAGGGAGCGTTCAGAGAAGGGTGACGAAATTCATTATAGACATAAAACAGTTTACAGGGAGGGAATGAATAAACAAGGATGTTTCAGTCAGGAAAAGAGAAAACTAAGTGAGAATATGATGAACATGTAAAATATGTGTGATGTGGGAGAAGGTAAACAGAGACAATAAATGATCGGTTTCAGGGCAAAAGTTGAGGGGAATCACGTTGGAAAGAAGCAGGTTGGAGCCAGACAGGTGGGAATAGTTCCTCATACAGTGCTGAGTTAGCTCCAGGGCTGCATATCGTGGCATGCAGTGTGTGCCGAGCGGTTACACAGGCTCAGGAGGAAGCTGGACAAGTTCATGGGAACAAATTCACTGAGGTTCACGTAGTATATGGAAACCACATCTGGCTCAGGAAGTCCTTGAGCCACCAGTGGTTGGAGTACTCTGGAAACTTATGTGCTTGGTCTGTCCTTACAGTCTTTCCTAGGCATCTATTTGACTTCTTTGGAGACCAGAGATTCTTCTAGATGGACCTTTGGTGCAGCCTAATACAGCTGCTGTTACATTCTTATACTATGGAAATTTTTTTACTTAAGTTTTCAACATATTTATTTAGGAATGCCAAGTATTCCTCAGTCACCAGTTCCTGAAAATGTGTTTGCTCTTTTTAAAATTGTTTAAAATATTTTTTAGATGTGTAAGATTAACAGTTTTCAGTCTTTGCAACTTCGGTTTGGGATTTATGTAGTCGTTTTAGTAAGTGTTAATTATATTTGAAATCTGTTAAGTGTCACCTGGAAGCTGAAGCATTTTTGATTTATACCTTTCCTCACTCTGAAGATGTACTGAAAGCTTGTTTAGTGATACTGCATTTGATAAGAGAGGTGGCTTGAAATCACTTCATGGTCTGCCATTTGACCTTCTGTATAATGAATAGAATTGGCTAAAAATCTGAGCCTTGGAAAGGTACTTCCTAACAGTCAGCTATAAATAATTAGCCATAGCATATAAAAAAATCTAGCTCAGCTGTGTGTGTTAGGTTACAGCCAGAAATGGGGTGGTGGAGGGGAGGGGTTCTGTTTCATGGAAAACTTTGTTACAGGCACAGTATATATGCTCTTTTAACATTTTTAATAACTGTAGTATCTGTGCATCACATAAATCTCAAGTGTATGAAAGGTCAAGACCTAAAGGGACAGTTGTCTGCTAATTGGTGGCTAGAAGTATCCTATTTGATTAAAATTGCCAGAAAAATATCAAATCTCCTTTTGTGGAAAGGCTTTTAAAGTGAGGTCAGTTAACTCGCTGTTGCACACACAGCGGTTTTCTGACTCATGCAGAACTGTTGAGGCTGGAAGTCCTGTTTAGCCAAGGACCTTTCTTTAAGGGGAGCTTAGCCCTTGTAATAAGCCAAGGTTTGAAAGTCTCTGTTCCCTGGTGCACCAGGGAAGAAGTGTGCTTCGGAAGAACTGTGGCTGCTGAAAGCAGAATCCCTCTCCAACAGATCAAGCTTTAAATGTAAAGAGCAGAATTGTCAGGTCTGTCTGAAGCTGGAGGATAAGCTCAGGAAGCACGAGAAGTAGAAAAGTCATTTGTTAAAGCTGGTTGCATTCAAAAATGGAGTAGCAGCTTTTCAGTGGGACATGTTTCAGCTGGGACATGGTCTGCTTCTGAGAATAAGCCCTGCTTTAGCTGGAGAGGAAAGACACCTTGCCTCGTCAGTAGAAGTACATGGGTGCTTTCCTTGCAAAATCCGCAGGAAGTGGTCTGCACCTGCCTTTATATTTGTGTGAGTAATTTCAGTCAGATCAATAGACTCCTTAGCTCCAGCTTTCTCATTTCAGCAATTACTCACGTGTCTGTCCATAATTAGGCCCTTGGATGGGACAAGATCCAGCAGAAGTCATGCAAATGACTCAGGCATTACTTCTTTCAGAAGCCAATAAAATGATGAAATGATGAAAAATTTGCAGATGAGGGTCTTGGAATTCACAAGCAATGATCTTGGAAAGGTTTAGGGTACTCTCTTTCTCAGAAGCTTAAAATCAGATTTGTTAAGTGCTCTGTGCCAAGGTAACTACAGGTTTTCTGAATTACTGGCCAAACAGAATTATTATCCCTGGAAGACCTGTATTTAATATTACCAAGAGATAAATGAACTGTGTCAGAGACAGGTAAAGTAATGGAATGAAGTACTTTCAGTACATTATTCTTGGTTTTAGTGAATTTTATGGGTTAGTAAAATAATGGTATTCATGATATGCTTGAGCACGTGTACTTAAATGGACAGTACTATTGAATTATTCATGGAAGAAAAGTTAGTTTATTGTATGTATGAGTATTTTCTTGTTTTGAGGAGAGTTAGTGATTTTGTAGTCTTTATTGTGATGTGATTTCCTGGTGTTTCTTGACAGCTCAGTCTACAATGCCATAATAAAATTGAAGATGGTGACTTATTTTTAACTTCTCTAAAACCAAGATTATTTCCTGAATAGTAAGAAGTTTTCTAAGTAACATTATATTTACTTGCACATACTTTTGTTAACGTCTCAGATTTAAGTAACTTTTTTGAATGCAAATCATATCCAGTCTTTCTCCTTCATTTTCCCCTGCTTTTCTTCCTGACTTGTATTTTTAATCCAGTCCTCCTCAGGCTTTGCTTGTCCAGTTTAATTTTTTTTTTTTTCCCCCCAGAGGCCCTGCTGCATCCTCTGGCCTCTCTCCATGGTTTCTCAAATAGGCATGCCACTCCTGCTTTTTTTTTTCCTCTCTGTCTGTCTGGTCATCTTTAGTTTCCCCTTTTCTTTTCCTCACTGACAGTTTTTCCCCTCCTTGCCAATTTGACTTGCATATCTGTGCCTCGCTATTTCTTTGTAGACTCGTCTGTTCAGTTTCTTTTGTAATACCTTTATTCCCTCTTTCCATACGGTTTCGTCATCTCTTAAGCTGGATGCTAAACCCCCCTTGCTCACTGTTCATCATTTCTTCTCAAACTCACCTGCTATCCTGTTTATTTTTGCTGCCCGTCTTCCTCTCTGCGGTAGGCACTCAGCCCTCCTTGGCTCTCGACCTCTCCAGTCCTGTCCTGAGGGCTACAACAGGTTGCCTGCTCCCATCCACGGTGGCAGCAGACCTTGCTGCTGTCGCCACCACTTCCAGAGGCCCTAGGTCATGAAGGGGATCTCTGGTGACCAGAGGAAGAAAGTGTTCATTGTTAGTCCAAAGAATCTGATTTATGTCTTGCTGTCAAAATCTCCTTGATTTCAGAATTCAAATTTTTATATTAAAAAAAAATCAGAAATCTATTTAGTATGCTTTTAAATTGACAACCACTTCTGGTTTTGCTGGGACAAATACACATTGATTAAAGAACAAGCTTTCCCGTGGTTAGAACAGAAGTCAGGGATGGGAAACGTAACACATTAAATCCGTCTGCCAGTGAACGTGACAAGTATTTTCTGCAAACTTTTTTAGATTTTCCCAGGGCTCTTTCAATAGTCAGAAGTAATGGATTATTTATTGTTCTCTAGAGACTATTATTTCATTCAATAATTTGTTATAAGGCGGTTTCCTCTGGTAGTTGATCAACACTGTAACTTTACAAATTTTGTCTTTAAGCTTCTTTTTACCTGTAATATACATATCTTGTTTTCATTTGGAATAAGCTATCCGTCAAATATTTGTAGATTAGTTATCACATTATCCTTTTTCTCCTGAGCCTTCTCCGTCATGAAGCGTATACTTCTTTGCTTTTGCAGAATCACTGCAGAGTAGCTAAGCAGAACTTTTTATTTTATATTTACTTACGTGTGTGTGTATATGGATATATAAAAATAGGTAAATATTATTCAGCTTGGATAATAGAAAGCAGGGCAGAATTTTTGCTTATAAATACACAAAGACATCTTTGTAAACCTCCTTAGTTGTTGGTCTGTTACATACAATCCTGGGCAGCCTGCTGTAGGTTGCCCTGGTTGAGCGTGGGGCTGGACCAGATGGTTTCCAGAGGCCCCTTCCAGCCCCAACCATTCGGTGATTCTGTGATCATCTCAGCTGACATCTGTTTAGGAATTTATTTCTATTTTAATCAGAAGGGCTTTTCTGTATGTCTTCCTAACTGGCTTCAAATTTAAACTAACATTTCTTTTTTTTTTTTTTTTCTTCCTCCTCATTATTTTTGTCAGTCACAAGTCAGTAATGCTCCATTGTTAAATACAGTTCTAGAATTGTTCCACTTCCAACAGTGGTTTACTCCTTGGGACTGGAGTTGTCCTATCCATCAATATAAAATTATATATCTTGGCTGTAAGATACCTCTAAATTCTTCTGGTGTTTTAACAGTTGCACTTAACAATAAGCATTATTTGGAAAGCTAAAGAAAGTGGAAAGATAATACTACTAGTGAATTTCACCCATCTTTTATTGTTTGTCATTTCAGTCATCAGAGGCAAGAATTACATTCTTTTACCTTTTATACATTATTTGAAATGAGAACACACTATGTATTTCCTAAATATTCGTTTAGAAGAAGACAGACAAATCAAAAATACCCCAAGATGAAGAGATAAGATGGCTTCTCATGTGCTCAGTGGGATTGCCGAGACAGTCCCTGTCTTCTGTTTGCTTTTTGTGCAGTCTGTCTGAAATCAATGGGCACCTCAACTACAGGGATGTACTGCAGGCTGAGATTGCCAGTGCAGTCAAAAACAGAATGAAAATGGGTTGAACAGGTGAAAGAACAAAATCCCTTTCTGGCTCTGCCTGTGCATCCATGGCCATCTGCTCCATTAAGGACCAGTCATCAAATCTTTTGAACTTAGTAAAGCACTGACAGTCTCCACCTGGCATCTTAGCAGTTGCCTTATAAGGGGGACCTATCTTCAGATTTACTGTAATTACCAACTTAATTAGATAATATTTTTTGCTAGTTCAAGTTCTTACAGGTATTTTAAAATGCCACCAGTCGTTTTTTGCAGTGCTGAATTAAAATATTTTATTATCTTACTGTAGAGCTGCTCTAAACATCATTAATCATTCTTATGTTTGTTAGTGATATATTTCTTCTAAATCAAAATGTTGAAGAAGTGCTGACAGCAAGTGCCAGCATCTTTACATTAGATAGATGTCTATACATGTAAAACATCCATACTAGCAATACTTTCCTACTCCATAGCATAAGATGGCCACTAAATGAAGACAAAATTTAAACTTCACATGGAGCTGAGTTGATTCATAACATTATAGAGCTTATTTCCTATTCCTCATTAATACTTGGTACAAATTGAAAGCAGGATACAGAGCAAGATGGATCGCTGAGATGATCCTTACAGTTTCTATATATTCTTGTCTCACAAGTACTTGTGAATTTTCTTGCCAGTATCTTCATATTAGTAGGAATACTTTCAACAATTAAATGTAAATATTTTTTTTTAGAAGTCAGACTCGATCAGAAGTTTGGTGAAAACTATTAATCTTTGTGATGATCTCAAGTTGTGTTACAGTAGAACACTGTAGGCTTAATAACTTGCATGTGGTTTAGGGGATTTGGGAAATGCAGGGAGTGTTTAGAACAACATGGCATGTTGTAAAAAAACTACAATAAAATTCATATAAAGTAATAATATAATAGTATTCTTTAGGATATTATGGTTTTTTTATGGGCAAATGTGTTTTTTATTTTATGATGCATTCACTGTGATCGAAACACTAATGCAATGTAAGAGCAGTTTGCTCTAACAAGATCCAGGAAAAGTAATATTTATGTATGCCATATTTATATAGGATGGAAAAGCTGAACTTGTCATAAAATGCATGCTTCCTGGTCCACGCATTATCTTCCCAAAGTTTAGAAAATCCTCTAACTAACTGATGATGAATAGGAAACTTTTCCAGACAAGCTGTTCAATTTCTGCAGGATCTAAGTATTCTTTTTTTTTTTTTGTAACTTAAAGCAAATTATCCTTCTGGTATCTACAGTTGCAAAAGTAAGTCTCCAAATCTTGAAACTAATTTAGCTGGAGAGCTCTGCTGTTTCAACAAAGTCTTATATTTTACAAGGTTTCTGTAGAACAAAAACTAACCAAATCTTTGTAAGTGTTTATTGCTGCTGCTCCGAGTCCTTTTCATTTTCAGAGTGCATTTGGGAAACTGAGCAACAAAAATGAGCACTTTCTGCTGACATATTTGATACAAAAGTTATATTGTCTTAGTTACAGGATTTTTTTCCTCCTTATTGACAACAAAACAAGTTGAGGTTGCACCATAATTGTTAAGGTGTTTTAAGCTTTGCTGCCTTCTGGTGATTTCAGGTAATTTGGGGGAAATTATTCTGAAAATCCTTATTCTCTGACACAGAATTCTAGAATCACAATATGAATGCTTCTCTGCACTTGTCCTAAATGCATTCCATCTGCTCACTCATTGATCCTGACCCTCTGAGCGCAGGCAAGACTGGGACAGGGAAAGGATTGTATCTGGAAGTGTGCAAGGTATCTCCTGAGATGGCTAAGAAAATTATGTACATAAAAGTGATTGTGAATCTCCTACAATGTGTGTGCTTCATAGGCACACATTGCTCCTTGTAGATTCAAATTATTGGCACCAAAACGTCAAATTACATTATACCACATGAAATCAGATTGCAGTATTAACACTAGCATTATCACCTGTTGATGAACTGGTTATATCCAAGCCAGTTTTGTAGCTCCAGTGTTAGCAAGTCAATAAGCATATTAATTGCACTTCTGTGCTAAGTTGTGCAGAGCTGTGGGTAAAGGGAAGCTCTCCATGGTTGTTCTGTAACATGATTTGATGTCTGCTCAATGTCACGTTCTCATGTCCTTGAGAGCTAGAAGCTAAATAAATAAACTTTTCATTTGTCATGAATTGTATAAAGCTTAGTAGGAGCTGGATATAGTTTTGTAGTGGTTTCAGACGTTGGAATTTGAGAATAATGCTATCAGTTAACAGTAACCAGTTAATTTGAGAATAGTGCTATCAGTTAATAATGCTATCAGTTATCAGTTAATATCAGATTCTGGTGTTTGTGGTTAGAAGTATTGCTGTCACCATTTCAAGGACACATAGGTGAGATCCTTCCATCAGAAGTATAATGGGACACTTTTTAAAACTGGGACAGGTAGCAAACAGTATTCTTAGGTCAGGAAGCACATTAGATGGGTAAAGCTGTTCTTTCAAACTAAGTCATGTAATATTTGTGTTTAAAAACTGAATATAGTTGAGTTGATGCCATGTGCCAACAAGAACTGAGTTGGTTTGGGTGTCATTTTTTTCAGTATATTTTACTTTCCAAATTATTAATAGCTTTGTCTATATGTTAGGCTGAACTACCCGTTCACATCAAATCACTGAGTGTTAAACAATACGGCAATATCCAGGGTTTTAAAAAACATTAATATTGTAGATTTATGCAAAGAGCGCGAATAAAACATAGATGTGGTCAGAGGCCACAGGACTCTTCTCAAGACAGAGATCTGAATTTATTTCCTTTGCTACATAACAAACATTAACAGCTGCACCACGGATATTAAAGGTCTTGGTTAATTATATGTTGTAATACTGTTTCTACCTTTCCTAAAGCATTTAATGCATCATTAAATCCATTCACATCATATTAAAATAATTAAAATTAATCTGTATCTGTTCTGCCTCTCACTGACAGCTGGCATTTCAGAAGTCCATTTTTATTTTACTGGTACTAGTGGTTGAGACTTAACTTTTGAAACTCCTTTTTTTTTACAGAAATCATCTGTGTATCAGTGACTGTAATCTTTTCCAAAACTGCTTTTTACCTACAAAACAGGAAAGCTCAATGTAGGATATTAGCTGTGTGAATGCTTCAGAGTCCCTGTAGTGGATGTCCCTTCTCATCTGATGTTTATGTAACTGATAAAGAATTGTCTTTTTAATTGCAGTAATGTTCACAGATGTTCTCAGAAGTCATCTTTCGTGTGATACATAGTATTCACAAAGAATATTTTAAAAATATTGCATTAAAAAGCAAGAATAGTTAAATCTATATTTTTAATGATGCAATATAGTATGCTATCATTTGATGCTAGGTACATAATATTATGTGTTCTACTTTACTGATTAAGGCCTGATCCTGCAGATGTTTACAGATGTACTTGTTTTATGCACATAAATAATTTTGTGGCATTTTATTTTCCTGCTTAAATGGGTAAAGCTAAGCTCTGATCAGGGCTTTTAAACCCAAGTCCTGTGCTGTTAGCATTTTCAAATGCATTCCTTTCAGAAGAGTGATCCCTGTTTACCAGCCGCTTTCTCCCCAAGCCTTTCATTTGTCTTTAGAGTACTTCACTGTGTAATATGTGGAAAAATAAGTATATATTATGTAGAATAACTTGGTGTTTCAGGACCCAATTATGTGTGATCAAACACAGGGAATTATTCATAAAACTGCAACCAACAGACTGGAGGGATTTTTCATGCGATACCTAAATCTCTCTATTTACTTTTTAGCCAACCAATGGGATCTTCATGAGTGCATTTCTTATCGTTTTACCTCTGGAGTCCATGGCTCATGGGCTTTTCCATGAGCTGGGAAACTGCTTGGGAGGAACGTGTGTTGGGTATGCTGTTGTGATTCCCACCAATTTTTGCAGGTATAGTTACCATGTATTTCAACTTCACGGTTGTGTAAGTGCAGTGTTAGCTGCTAGGGGCAATGCAGTGCTGTCGCTTGTATTTTTCAATAATTAAATACAAATTTAAATAATAGGCAGATTTTGTATTTTTCCTTTTCCTCACCTTCCAAAAAGAATGAGTAACTCCAACTCCACCTTTTTATATGTATTCAGTTTGCTTTTGGAAAGCTAATAAATGCTTTTATGCATAGGCAGATTCCACAGTCCATATCTCACTCAAAGGAGGATTGGGGCATTTGACTGAGTACAGATACTTTACATGAGGAGATTTGATAAACCGAACAGATCAGTTCAAAACAACTTTGAATTCTATTAAATGGATGGTGTCTACATTTAAAGGACGTTGAAATTGGATTTGTGAATGCACTACATGTCAGTTATTGGTATTGTGAATTTACAGCTGATTTTTTGTTCCAATATAAATGTTACCATATGAGAAATGCTTGCGGTGGAGGGATCGTACTATTATTATTTGCCTGTGTTTGTGTTTCTCTTATAAGCTTTAAACTTGCAAATGATACTTTAGTCATATAATTAAAATTGTGTGTACGCATTTTTTGTAAATGATAAACAAGAACTATGTAAGTTATCTATTTGAGTTACAGGAGAAACAGAGTAGTAAGCTGAAGTGACAGGCTTAAAAACAGAACTGCATGGTTTATGAAAACTGCCCAGCTTGAGTATGTGTAATGGATTCAGTGGATAGGGAAAAAAATTAATGGGCAAAGAAACAGAAGGTAGCATGCTGATCTTAGATAAGTGTATCTTAAATAGTGTAAAATGCTGTAAAAAGAAATTTTCTGAGCTTCTGATCTACAGTCTTCAGCTGTGCACTCTTAAAAAAAATCCATATAGTCAACTATTGTTAGGGATTAAAAAAATAAATTTTCAAAATTTACATTACAATATAAATAAATTCTTTTTGTTTCCATGGCAACAATTTAATACTTTCATTGTATTATATTATTCTGGCTCTGGCAGTTCCCTCTTAATTTTTGAGTGAATGAGGTACTCTTGAGCAACTGTTTAGGACTTCACAGAACTAAAATTTCTTATTAACAAAGCTTGACTGTTTCAGTGATGGGCTCAGTCTTCGCTTGCTGAGACAAACAGTAATGATGATGTATTCAATATAACTGTAGTAGTGGAATGTTATCCTTCGTGAAGGCACTAGACAGGTGAGGAGGTGCAAAATTTAATCAGCTAGACTGAAAGAAACCAGGTAGCTTTATACACTGACTTGCAAACAAAATACATGAAGTATACATACATACATGCATATATATAAAAAACAGAAGTCATATTTTATATTAGTAGAGTAAGACTATCTTCATATTTGCACCCACAAAACCTCTCCATGTCTGTAACTGAGCATAAATCAGGCCAGTTTGGTACAGCTGTCAGTCACACTCCTTATCATTACCATTATTACATTGGCTGAAGAGTGATGAATGCATTTCTTTTTCTGAAAATACATCCTGAAGAGCGCTCCCATAACTGGGTGTCTTGTAAGACCAAATGTCTTATTGTCGTGATTAATGAATAGCTATGTAGACTTAAAAATAGAAGTGTGTGTGTATTTTTAGATATATATGTATTTTAATATATATTTTTATAGAGAGTATATATAAAAATACAAATAAAATGCATTTTGGAACCCAGGGACTCTATTGTTATATGCATATTCATACATATATATATACACACGCACACACCCCATATCTATATATACATGGTTTGTTCCAGGTCTAGTTTGTAGTTTTCTTAGAACTTTAATTTTCTAAGCTGTGAATACCATTATCTGAAACGCATTTCTTATGCTGAAAGATCAGCATCTGAACAGCATACACAAGTAAGAATTACTGTATTTGTGTGAGTACCATACTAATAAAGGCTAGTTTGGAACAGAGAGAAATTAATTCAAAATATCTGAGCAAAATGTGTACTTAGATTTCTCTTTAGTCTATTATTGGAAACTAGTTTGCATGATGTTTTGTGCAGATTAGAACTCATTCTCCCTGCACTTCTTTCCAGTTGTGTGTGAAAAAGTGCCTGTCTGAAGGCAGTGCTCTCTCAGTGGGACTTAATGGAATTGTTGAAGCCTACCTAGCGTGTTCATGTTACAGCTCCTCTCTCTCTCTGTCTCTCAGCTGCAGGAATAGCATGGGGTTGAGTAAGGACTAGAAGTGAAGTGTGGCAGAAAGGAGGGGGAAACAGTGGTCCCTCACTCAAGTACAGTATTTTGAATTGTTTATAAACTGTATGTTTCGAGTCAATTTGAATTTAGAACAGTGCTACTTTATAGCAGAGAAAATATGCACAGGGAAAAAAATCACTAGTTGCTAGAAGTCCACTAAGCACGAAATAATAATCATAGCTGTTCTTCTTCTCTTTAGTCCTGATGGCCAACCAACTCTTCTTCCACCTGAGCACGTACAAGAGTTAAATCTGAGGTCTACTGGTATGCTTAATGCCATCCAAAGATTTTTTGCATATCACATGATTGAGACATATGGTTGTGACTACTCTACAAGTGGACTGACCTTTGATACCCTTCACTCCAAGATCAAGTCTTTTCTTGAACTTCGGACAGCAGATGGACCCAGACATGATACCTACATTTTATATTACAGTGGTCACTCCCATGGCACTGGCGAATGGGCACTGGCAGGTAACTGGTTTGGGGATTTTTTTATTAGTAGTTTTGGTATTGATAAACTTTCCAAATCAATTCATTCATTCTTTAAAAAAATCAATACTGTATTGTAAAACTTTGAAGTTTTGGTCACATTTATTATCTGATAGTCCAGAATGGCAAAGAGCCACCAGTCTTTGGAGATCAGGTTGATACAAGCTGCTGGCAGAAAAGGAAGAAAGGAAAGGGTAATGTACAGAGCACAGCTGTTAAGAAATTCAGAGGCTACAAGGAATCGTCAAAACAGGCAAGGTTGCAGGCTAACTACCTCTGTTAGGGGAGAGAATGGAGAAATGCAGAAGCCCATTTTGGATGTAGTTGACTTGATCTAAAGCAGCAGCATTTTCCTTACCTTGCTCTGTATGACAGTCAGGTATGTTACTCTATGAACGTCCGTGTCATCTTTAGTATTTAGTCACTTTGATAAAAATCCTTGTGCAGCTAACTATTTTAGTTGTTCTCAAAATTGTCTAAATATTGTTGACCCCAAGTGTGCACTTAGAACTTTAAGCATGATTTCTTATTCCCCTTAGAATTCAACAAGGTAACTTGAAGGATCACTTTTTTCCTCAGAAAAGTAAAGTGGAAATGACCCCCTTCTGCTCTAAAGACAGATTTCCCTTGTATTTTGAGGAATATTTGTTCCCTGTAATGAACAACCATAATCTTTTCTCATTCCCTGGACATGGCAAGAGCCCACACACCTGCCTCTGAGTGAATTATACAGCATTTTGTGTCACTGAGTGAGCTAGGCTGTCATGAAGGCATGCATGTCCTTAATATGTGCTCTGGTTTTTGTAAAAGATAGAATTAATAAAAGAAATAGGAGGCAGGTCTACAATCCACACTAGAAAAGCAGGTCTTCAAACATACAGCAAACCTTGTGTCATGAAAACAGCTACGGTTTACTGACATCTGAGAGTTCGGGAGTCATTGTGGACGCAGTGTAGCCTCAAGACTATGTAAAGGGCTGGTTTAATGCCTTGTCATGTGCTTGGCATAGACTTCACCGTTTCCCCTTTTCCTGGCTCATTTTTGATCTCTTTATAAAGGGCAGTTCTATCTCAACTGTATTCTTTGGTAAACCTACTGAAGTTTTCAAATCATTGATAGGTTTAGCCTTGCTCTCCTGTTGTATGGAACGGGGCTTCTGAGGTTGCTGTGTGCAAAAGGTGAATCTTGTAGTAAATACCTTGAAAATTTGCAACTGTTTTTCTTCCTGGGACAGAATTAATTCTCTTGGATAGCGCTCTGCCTGCAAGCTCCTGGCTGTTCGTCAGCAATCTCTCTCCAGGGGCATGTGCTCTTGAACAGTGTAGACAGGTAACTAGCTTTGTGTGTGGTCATGCTGAGGTGTTCAGGTGCAGGTCAGTTTTCATCTGGAGGCCGTATACCTGTTTTGGTGCAACTCCATGCCTGAACTGTTAGACCTGCTGAAGAGCAATGCATAGTTTTTTCTCAAAAAAGTTTCATCTGTATCAGTGGGTTAAAAAAGCTACAGCCATACCCTGAGCTCAGCGTGAGTGATGTACCGCAGTGTACGCCAGGGTGGTGAATGACTTCTCCGAGAATAGGGTGCTCTTGTCCGTAAGAGCAGCTGCCACCTGGTGCATTTGCGGAGTGTGTCCACACACTGTGTGGAGCAGGCTGGCAGTGAAACTCTGCCTCCCACCTGTGCTCCAGCCGGCAGCATAGACGTGGTTGGCTTTCTAGTGTATATAGAGCCAAATGTTGCTGCAAAAGTCGGACAGGCTTCCAGCCCAGTCCTGGCTTAAATCTGGCCAGCCTGGACTGTGACAGGGGAGCTCAGGTCTCTGTATACCTGTTCAGGTAGCTGTAGCCTAAATTAAACTCTGTTTTCACTTTTAGGATAAAGGCCAAGGTAACCGTTAAAATAAAAAGAAAGTTTCTGTGCTAAAAGGTGCAGTGTGTAAATGCAGTGGTGTTCAGCTTTCTCACAAAGCTCCTTTTCAGTTCTCTATCCAAGCGCATCTTCAGCTTTTACGTGGAGATATGTATAGTCACATAAAGGAGAGGAACAGGCAGCTGTCACATGCCTTGCATCCTTTTTTGTAATTAATTTTAGATAAATCATGGAGTGTAACCGGATACTTCTTCCAGATAGCACTGCTGAATGTAACTTGAAGTGTAAACTGAAAAGATGAAGGCTGTTTGACGGTGTAATTGTACTGCATGCATTGGACAGTGGCGTTTCATGACAGATGGAACATTTGGTCATCAGCTCCAGTAATGCGTACTGTCCTCTGACCTCTGGAGAGGATGAAGAGAAATGGCAACAATGAAATATAACATTCGGATCTAATAGAAGAAGTAGTATCTCACTGCCGGCTTATGCTGTGATACAGCACAGCAGTAGTGGTGTAGTCTTTGCTTTGTAATGACATCTTTTAAAGGAGGCTTACTGGATTTATTAGTTCACTAATGATGTTCCTCTGTTGTTGGAAGCTGAGATGTAACAGAGTGGTATAAAAGAAACTGTTAACTAGTCATGCATAAAGTATGAGCAGTGAAACGACCTGGGAGGTCATGTTCTCTGAGTGAAGGCAAAGGCAAGAGCTGGGCTAATGAAGCTTTGTCTCTGTTGCTGAAACTGTCGGCTTAACTGCCTGCGAAACCTGCCAGAGAACAAGATGTGGCCAGATGCATGGATTTCTTACACAGCTTGGTGCCTAAATCTTGCACTGGCTGATAAGCCCATGTGTTTGAGGTCAGTAGGGTTAGAAGCTGAGCATGTGTTTGTGTGTGTGTATGAAGGATGAGATGGTTTTCTTTAGGCAGTTCTATCCAGTACTGTTTTGAAATCACCTGCACCCCTGCATAGTTACACTAAAATAAAGTTTATTTATAAGCCTTTAAATTGTGAACAAATAAAGAAATTTTTACTGCTAATTGACACAGAAGGCTTACCTAGAAAAGGAAAACTGCTTCTATATAAGTCTCTGCTGCAAATAACTACAGAAATTTGGGGATCATATACCAAGACAAGTCATTACTGTAAGTTTGTCTATTAAGATTTTCTTTGGTACTAAACTTTCCAGATTTGCATTTTTTTGGAGAAGGTTGTAGCCCTGTAATTTTGCTTTAACTGCGATAGCATACTCAAAGCTTTAACTCTGAGCTAGAGGTAGAAATGTAAGTGCTGAAATATGCAGCTATTCTGTTTGAGATTCATCTGGGCAGTTAAATTCTTACTAACAAGAGTTTAAACGCTGCTAGATGTACTTACATTCCACAATGAAAATCACTATGGAATTAAAATGCAGTTATTTTAAATCACATTTTTCTACCTTTCTTCTAAAAGTCTTCTTTTTTTAAAAAAAATAGTTGACATTTTCAAACTACAGTGGTTATGTTATAAGTCTGTATCATAGCTCCAACCTGCCAACACCTAGACTTACCAGTTCTTCACATTAGTAGTCATTATGGAGCCAATGGAAATTCATTCACTTGTTTGCAAGATGTTTTCCTTAGGCGCTTAAGTAGTCTGCTTTTCAAAGCTATGTAGATCCTGCAGTATCCATTACACTTAACCAGAAGGACTCTCCACTATAGGTAACTTGGTTTAATTACAATCTGCTCTTGCAAAGCATTGTTGGAGCAAGAGCTGAGATGGAACATGAGAAGTTGGACACTCTAGCTGCAAGTGTTTTCTGAACTGATAGGAAATAAATATCGTGGAAAAATTATTATGAGATTTTTGTTTCATTGAGTTGTAAATCCATACCAATTTTCTTGAAGCTCTGAAGACAACTGTGTCTATAGAGTGAATCTCACCATTTCTGGTCACATGAATTTTTAAAGCCAAAGCGATGGTTATGCCTGTAGGTGGCTTTCCTGTTGTGCTTCGAAACTGTTAGCACATGTTGTGTTCAAAAGTCCTCTCTTTTCCTTAAAAGAGGGGTTCTTTTTAATATTAATAAAAACTTATTAAGAAGAGTCCTTTTTTTCCCTTAAAATTACTAAGATTTAATACAAAATAAACTCTATTTCAGGTTTTCTTTCCCTATTTTGCTATATCCACATTTCTTCAGTAGGCTGTAATTTCTTTCACTGTGAGGGAATTCCTTTTTTTTTTTTTTTTTTTTTTTTTAATCAAGGGTGAGTTAATGGCCTCATCTGCCACAGCAAGTCAGGTGGAATCATTTAATACCTCTCTGGAGATCTGCAACATCTACAAACAGGGAGGATCAGTTGAAAAACTTCTGTCATATCTGTCCAGGTTGTTAAAATAAGGGATTCTTGGAACCCGCAGTCAAAATACTACGGAGGTTTCTGTTTCTTCATCCTAATATTAAATCTTTTTTTCCTTGCGGCAGGGGGCGATGCTTTACGACTTGACACGCTGTTGGAGTGGTGGAGAGAAAAGAACGGTACTTTTTGTTCTCGGCTCATCATTGTTTTAGACTGTGAGAACTCTCAGCCTTGGGTTAAAGAAGTAAGAAAAGTAAATGACCAGTATGTTGCCGTGCAAGGAGCAGAAATGGCCAGAGTTGTAGACATCGAGGAAGCAGACCCTCCACAGCTTGGTGACTTCACCAGGCAATGGGTTGAGTACAACTGTAACCCTGACAGCAACATCAGCTGGTCTGAAAAGGGACGTACAGTGAAAGCGGTGTATGGTGTGTCAAAACACTGGAGCGACTACACTTTGCATTTGCCAACAGGAAGCGACGTTGCCAAACACTGGATGATATACTTCCCACGCATCACCTATCCATTAGTACATTTGGCAAACTGGTTTTGTGGTCTCAATCTGTTCTGGGTCTGTAAAGCGTGCTTTAGGTGCTTGAAAAGACTGAAAATGAGTTGGTTTCTTCCCACAGTGCTGGACACAGGACAGGGTTTCAAACTCGTCAAATCCTAATTAGCAACCAAAGAGAAAATGAAGTGAGAGCTCTGGGAACTTTCTCACTGTACCGTACTTACAACTTTTTATATGACTATTTTTCTCTGAAAAAGTCTGCTACACTCACTTTATTCAGCTCTGAGCAGCTACAGTATATGCAACAGTTAGAAACTGCAATCTTAAACAGAAGAGGGTAGGACTATGATATTTGAGTTTTGTTACTGCTCTGTATGTGCGTATGTAAGAGACTTATTTAATATGACCATGCATTTTGGAGACAGTTCGCATGTTCATACACATTACATAAAGCAGCCTTTGTTCAGAGTCACCAGTCTGATGGACAACAGCTCCTGCAAATGTTACAGCATGCTTGTGATTTATATCCACTGTAAGGTTCAAATACAGGAAAGGAACCAAGCTAATATTCAAATCAATTTATATGTCCTTGAAATTATATGCTGGGGTCAAGGGTATTATAAAACAGCACTGAGCCAAAAAAATAGAAGAATGAATAGCCATTCTAAGTAAGTAGCTACCGAGAATCTTTAGTTTCATTTGCTTTTACATCTTCAGCCCCTGCCTCAGTTCTCTACTGCCATCAGTGGAAACTAGCCACAGAAAACGAGGAAATCAGACAACCCTCTAATGTTCTGATGCTGCTCAGTCAATGTTTTCTGAAGTGCAGTTTGAAAAACTTTCAGTGTTAATTTCAAAATTCAGTATCTTGCTGGTAATCTTTTTTAATTAGTTAATTCATATATGGAATAAAAAGTGCACTGAGAGTTTTTCCCTCACATATTAGGGTAGTTCTGTCTTTTGCAGGCTCTAACTAGTTTGTATTTTGAAAAGCTACCCTGAAGAAAAAAAAAACCAACCCAAGGAATTTAACAAAGAAAATAATCCATAGATAAAAAATGGAAGTACAAGTGTCACGTTGCTTCCATGTTTATCTGAAGTCTTTGCTGTGCATAAGACCTTGATTCTGTAAAATGCTGAGTACAGGATTGGACCGATGAGTTCATTATCTATTAAAACCACGAGCAAAGTTTGTCAGAAAGAACAGATTATTCCTGTAGGACAGAAGTGAATCCTGAGTATTCCTCACCTCTGTTCTCTCAGCCACAAGGTCCTCATCTTAATCCTTCCACTTAGAGAGCTGGATGGGACTCTAGAAATCCTGTCATGGCCTTTCCTCTTCAGTCAGAGAAGCTGCATAGCTTTCTGATCTCATTTTCTCAAGTACAGAAAATAAGGAGTGAAAGAACTAAGCGGCTAAGACAGTACAGTTTGTGGTGGGTTTCTTGCATATGTGTGTGCAATCCAGTAGACCTAGAGTTTACTTTTTTATGTTTCCATCAGTATTTTAATAAAAATGTTAGGCATTAGCTGATATTTGTCTAAAATATAACTTATTAATATTTTTTTTATTTAAAGACATGAAAATACTTTAGGAGCTCTTTAAGTCTTTGCCATCAAGGCTTTTTCTAATTCCAATTCCAACTGAACTTTTTAGCCAGCTAAGTTAGAAAATCTGCTAACACTGATACCTGTTAGTAACTCCTGAAAATAAAATGTGTGATTAAATTATGAGATCTGCAATAGCCAGAGTAATTTGCACCCAGCAACTTCAAAATGGTGATTTACAAGTGTGACAGCCATTAAGTTTCTTCATTAGTGTGTATTACACAACTTTGTTTAGCAAGACATCGCCCCCCACCCCACTTTGCCTCTCTCTATCCCCTTCAATAAAGTGAAGAGGGGATAAAGAAATGAGAGATGAGATGAGGTATCCTAACAAAACTCAGTTCCATTGGGTCTTCTCTAAGTAAATGCTGTGATTGCAGCTGTGTCACAGATTCGAGAGGTGGCTGTTCTCAGTAAGGAGAGAGGGTAATCGTACCATCTAACTTCAGGTATCCAACTTAAGTTCCTAACGTGGGAGCCTGAGGTAGGAGTCATCTCATTTCAATTCAGATATCTGAAAGCTAGACATCTGAGTCCGTGCTAGTGACCTGAAGTGCTCCACTGCTCATTAACAAAGAGAAACAAGTATTTCCAGAAGAATACTCATTTGATCTCTATTTTAGGATGAATTTTCCTGTGATTGTGTCTATTAGATTTGTTTAGGTTTTGCTTTCATAAGCCAAAGGTCAAGCAGACAAATCCCTTCTGTCTGTTGAATGACCTTAGAGCTCTTCTGTTCTAAGTCGTCCTCTGGAGCCTGGGCTGGGTACATAAGCTCCTCGTTCAAGCACATAAATTGGATACTTGAAGTTAGGCCGAACGAGCATATGTCTTGTCAGGTTGCAGAAAAGCAGCACTGCCTCCTTTGCAGAAGTCATTTTCAGCCATTTCTGGTCAACAGCCCTTGAGTATAGAGAAAAAAGATTGCATAAAGGCAATCATTTGGTTTGTAAAATCACCATTATTTTGACTGCTATTTCAGTAAAAGTTCATCTGATTGCACCATAAGCTGTTCCAACTTGAGCACTGGAAATTTTTAACAAAGTCCTCGTAAAGCAACACTGTAATACCTGATAGTCACCCTGGGAAGATTTGAAAGTCAAGAAGTTAGTCCTTTCTGTTTTGGAAAAGCTTTGAATATCAACCATAACACTTCCTACTAATTACAATAGGTAAATCTTACTCTGTACCTGCTACTGTTAACGTTTTTACAGACATCATCTGTATCTTTCTTTTTGTACATCAAGGGGAACAGGAAGAGTGTGGGACTCCGGACCTGTCCTGGGACTGTGAGCAGTATCTGCTCTGCAGTGCGGTGATGGGCCTAGCTTTGGGCAGAACAAACGCAACAGTTGGTGCTGATCTTTTGCCTCTGTTTTTTAAATGGTTTCCATCTTACTTATCAACTGTTAGGTTTTCTTTAGGATAGACTGGGTGATCATGAGCAGTTTGCTGAAAGTTAGATAGAGAGTCAGCTAAAAATATAGCAAAAAGATTATTTGCAAAACTAATCGTGTTTCAGTTTTGTTTCAGTTTTCTCAATTAAAGAACTCTAGTTTTCTGAACTTAAAATAGTTTTAATATGAACTAAGGTATTCCTACTTTTGATTTTGTTGGTTGTTTTAAACAGCAAAGGTATGGTAAAAATCTGATTTAAACTAAAAGAATGTTTACAGCCATTCAAACTATGAGGCCTTTTTGGACAGAGACTGTCTTGTGTGTTTCGAAACACAAGAAAACCAGGGCTGTGGGGTGATGAGCCTCAGAAATTCAACAGCATTAATTCTCCACTTCTACACTGACTAATATCAAGGGGTCCTACTGTGACCCACATTCCCAGGTGGAATTTTTCTCCAGCTCCTGGCGCTCATGCACCTCCACAAGTCTCTGCCCAGCCCCAGGTGCGTACCTGAGGGACAACGCACCAGGAGCTCCTAATCCCAGTGAGGAGTTACCCCTCTGCTGTTCCCTGTATGAAATACTGGGGCAATGCCTGAAAGAGAAATTTAAATCTAATTCCAAAGAATGTTACATATGCTATCAGTTACATACAAGTTGTTTTTCTTTAACAGGAACATGCTTACAAGTTGTCTGGATGGAGAAAATCTAAACTTTTTTTTGAGAGGCTCATCTCTGTACTGTTTATTCAGACATTTTTTTATAAAGGTTGTTATAAATTTATATCACAGTAGTAATTTTATGTTGACTTTGTTTCATTTACCTCCTGTATAGTATCAGCCTTGCTGAAACATGCAAATGCACTAAATTCTACAAATTTAAGTCTTTAAAAGGAATTCAAATTGCAAATGCACAGTAGTATTTTTCTCTGAACAAGTATTGGGGAAATAAGCCATTCTTCTTCATTTTTGCACTACCAGAGTTACATATTTGCAGTTCCTTATGCTTTGTATGCCTTGTTATTGTTGTTGTCCAGCCTTCAGTTCAAGTTTTTCCCAGAAATAATTTCTTCACCTATATTGTTTTCCCTTTATTTTACAAAGGCATAATTAATGCTATGCTAGCTGTAAAGCATCTCTGTTGCCAGCAGTAGACAATGTAACTGGGGTAATTTTCTTGTTTATAAATACCTTTCTGTGGGAGGATTTTTACTGGATGTACTGATTTTAGATCTGTAAATAGATTTTTGTGTGTGTGTGTATTTGTGATATTACTTAAATATATTTTGCTGGTTTGGATGCTCATTTCCAGTTCATGTTTTTGTTTATGCATTGATCACTTCCCAAATTTCTGTGCTCCCTCTTGAATTACATGGGATTTTTTTCTGTACAGTTTGTTTCAGAGGGGGGGTTTTTAGCTATAAATTGCAACAGGGTTTACTGAAAATCTAAGGATTATTTGTAGTTTAACAATTTAATAGAAATGAGAAATACTAGCTTAAATTATTAATACATTTCACCTTGTCATTTTTTTATCAGTCAACAAGCTAGTAAAAACGTTTATACTTTGCAACATTATTTTATAGAGACTTAATTGAAGACTTCACTTACATGAGTATTTGTATTTAGTCAAACTTGTCATGTCCAGTAAGATGAAGTTAATGGAGGGTTCCTGTCTGAGTGAGATCAAGCCTGGGAGACGAAGCAGAAGGAAACTGACACTGCAGGATGGCGAGGACAGAGCTGCACATCTGCTTCTCAAAAACTGCTGAGGAGGTTCCTGCACTCCCTCCCCATGAAACAGTCCCAGCAGTACTCTTAACAAGCCGGGGCTTGTTAAGTAAAGACTTAGGTGGGAAATGGAGGGGAAGCAGAGCGTTTAGCGTGGCGAGGGATGACGGGCATGTCAGTGGTAATCCAGGGTCCAGAGCTGCAGAGAATGGCGCTGCACCATTAGCAGTGCTTTTAACGCATTGACTAGCTGAGTACAATGAAGATTTAGTGGCACTTTTTTTTTTTTTAACAGAATGAATTTAATTTTGACTCATCCTTCTAATTAATGATTGAATCCATTACTTTTGCAACTTATTAATCAGTGTTACTTTTTTATTAAATTTCTGTAGATCCTTTCTGTTCAGTCTCAAATTCAGAGGTAACCCTAGAGAGCAATGCAGCTCACCCTCAGTGCTGCCCTGCAGCTATCCTAAGTCCCTTTGAATGGACTCAGGCAACCCAAGGTATGTCTGCATCCATGGCACTAGGTCTGGGGTTTTTGGAGGGGGTTTTGGTCAAATTTTTTGGTGACCTAGGAAATAAAAGTCAATGTAAATAGCCATATGAATGTTCAAATAATGTTTCTTCTTAGGTGCTGTTACATATATTGTCGGAAAACAAGCGTAGCAGAAAAATTCAAGCACATTGATTTGGAGCAAGAAGCACGTAAGGCTTTGATCAGTGTTACCTACTATGCCAGCACTGCACTCGGCTGGACTCCATCAGCTCTTTAATACATTGCCCCCTACCACTATGGAGTAAAATACAAGTACACTATTGCTGCTGTATTATACTGGAGACTGGAAAGCTGGATCCAATAAAGGCTCTCAGTATTATAGAGCTCACCTTTAGAGATTCAGGCCCAGAACGAGTACAACTTCCTCGCACAACCAGATACACACCTTGGGCACTTGTGAAGGGTTGGTCACCCTGCAAGGCAGCAGTCCAACTCTTCGGAATACTGAGTAGGAAGCTATTCCCAACAGGTGCCTGCAGCATCCAGCTGCTTACAACTAGTGACACAAATCTAAAATTTCCCTCCTCATCAGCACTGAATTATTTTCTATTTAGTAACTATATAGCCACTTCAAGGTGTAGTGAAACATTCTGGGCTCAGATAGGACTGCACGGAGCTAGGGAACTGCCAGTTCAGACTCATGCCTGTGCTGAAGCTGATGGAGAAACGCAGCCAGCTTTGTTGATTACAGACAGTTCTATAGTTAATAGCTGCAAAATAAATCACCATGAACCTGACTTTGCCATCCCACAAATGCAAAGCCAGGATACTGCAAGACAGTCTGTGTCGGGAGTATAAAACAGATGACTTGGCTTCCTTTGCAAATCAAAGAGAACAGCCTGATTCAGAGATTGGCAATAGCCAGAAGACAAGTAGAAACTTTTTGCAAAAAAAATGTTTGCTTTATAAATTGTGTATAAGGTCCCTAGATACCATGGTACTGAGTACATTATAAATGCATAAGAGATCCATTAAGAGAGATGGGGAGGGGGGGAAAAAACTGACAAATTAGGTTTATATAGCTGAAAGCCCTAAAGATTTCGTCTGTCTTTCAAAAGAGTATAAAGATTTTTATCCTTAGAGAAAGGTTAGTTCTTTTCCCAGGAAGGAAAGGGCAGAAGAAGAGGAAGAAAAGGAAGAAGGAAAAAAAAAGAAGCCAAGAGGAAAACTAATACTATCAGATGGGTCAGATTCAGCGCTGGGGTCACGAGAATGAGGTTCACAGACCTAGAATTAGGGAGAAGATTCAGAACTGATCAGTTTTGTTTCTTACAGATGTGGCCTGTGTGTACTGTCAGGCTGCCTTACCTTCCAAACCAGGGCAGCAGCATCCAAACCTGCTACTGAACATGTCCCACACCAGCTCCCAAGCCCTGCCAGGGAAAGCTGTCAGCCTGGCCAGAAGCATGCTGTGGCCCATCCTAACAAACCAACAGGATAGACAGGCAAGTTTCTATTCTGGGCTCATGTCCTGGCACCATTTAATTTACTGTTATAAAGATGGCTCCTGATTATTACATTTTTAATACGGTGCCTGAAACCAGATAATGCTGTACAGCTACAGCTGGCCAAATAGGGGGACTTTTATAGTACAAAGGCAGTAGTGGATGTTACATACCCTCAGGCATGTTCCCACAGGGGTGTTTGTGTATGAAAGATCTGTGGCACCGAAGAAGGTTCCCTGTCTTGGGCCGAAGGTTCCCTGTCTTGGGCCATTGCTAGTCAGGAAGATGGCTCAGACCACTTAAGCCAGGTCTCCAACTCTGTTTCATTTTTACTCTCAGGTGAGTCTCTAGATGCTTCTCTGGGTGAGGAGACGTGGTACCTTCCTGGCTGAATTTGAAGCAGGTTTCTAATATCTAAAATTACTCAGTGAAATAAATTGTTTAAAGATCGAGCATGTTCTGATAAGAGATTTGATGAATGCAGACAGAATACAGTGCTGGCATACTCAGACAAGGTACGTGAACTACATCCACAAGGACAGAAAGCGAGGCTGGAAGGGGAGCAGGAAGCCCTGTAAAGGAACCACATCCTGCTTGTCTTGCACCCAGACATACCACAAGACTGCTTGATTTGGGGCAGGAAGTCAAATATTTTGTAATTCCTGCTTGTTTGGCATAGGTGTATAAAAATAGTAAAACTAAGATAACTACCAGGAAGGATTCAGATGACTGACCTATAGCTTACCTCATCTACAAATACAGAAAGTGCATAACAGGCCAGCAGTCGGGAGTTTGCCCCTATCCGAACAAGCCACAACAGACTGGTTCCACCCACAGACAAGAGGAAGTAAGCTTTTGGACCAGTCTGGTCTTGGTGCAACCAAAAACGCGTACATACGCGTCAGAATTAGCTGTGGGAGACTTGTAATAGATGTACGGAGTCTTCAGGCATCTCCAGTTCTGGGTAAGCAATTTGTCCTGCTGGGGATGTCAGACTTAAGCTTAGCAAGTGTGGGGCTCCTGGGAATCTACTCCAAAGCTTCTAATGCATAGTACAAAACTGTATTATTTAGAGACAACTTCTGTGAAGCTGGGGGAAAACACCCAGAACCCAGCCATCTGAAAAGCTAGTGCTTTTCTGGAATTCATTGCTGTGTGTCAGCTGCCCTGTGGCTCTTCTGAGGAAACAACAAAAGGAATTGATGGCAGCCAGGAAATTGCTACACACAATCGCACAGTGAACTGTTGCCACTGGAAAGTTAGCAGCTCTCGCTCGCACGTACCCTGGAGAAGGTTTGTTGGTTGTTGCATGATGCTAGATATCAAGTTGCAGCTGGAGTACTGTTACCATAGTTCATTTTCTAATTCCCCAGCTCTTCACTAAATAACCTTAATAGAGAGTTAAGCTGCGAGTCCTGCCAGAGGGTGTTGCAGATGCTTATATGGATTAAAGAGATCTAGGACAGACTCATGGGAGACAGCTGCACCACAGACTCTGAAGCACAAAGCTAGTAACCGTCTCAGCTACCCTCTCAGTAACCCTCAGGACTCCTCTCAGCTACAAACCATTTGACCCATTCGCATGGCTCATCCCAATTTTGGCCAGTCCTAAGAAAAATGGTGCCGGACTGGATGGGGCTTTGACCAGACCCCATGCAGCTGCTCTCATTTTATGTTCTCCTGCCCCCAAAAAGACCACAGCCCTCCTGTCTACCCAGTGAGCAAAGCACAAAACGACCCCCAAGACCAGCACTGGCTGCCAAATGGTGTCTACCGTGTGTCACCTCAGGGCTGACAGAGTGTGAGAGGGTTAGTAGGTATCTATTTGAGAATCCCAGGATCTTTACAGTCAGTAAAATACCCCAGAATCATAAACTGTGAAAATATTTTCATCTCTAAGTCCATATTAGATTGTAGGACAGTCACAGTGTGACCCCGAATGCCCACAGTTGTGTCAGTATGCTGATTCGACCTGTAATGTCAAAACTGAAGTACCCAAAAATAGCACTTTGAGGAGAGAACTCATTCCCTTTTTGCTGTCTTTTGTCTTCTAGTTACAGTCAGTGCTCTTTATATTTCCAGCAATCCAAGGATGGTTTCAGTTATGTTAGTTACAGTTTTGATGTCTTCAGAATTTATGAGGCACTCAGCTTTAGACCACAAAAAGGAAATAAGTCAAGACCAGTCACAAAGCTGTCAGTTCACAGCTCATTCCAGCTCATCCATCCTTCGCTTCTTATTTATTTATTTGGTTGTCTTTCCCACAGCAGAAATCCCCAGTTTGAGTGCCGTAGCTCAGATACAGCTCCTATTCAAGCCGTGAGATGTACCTCAAACCCCGCACAGATGAAGCCGTGACGAGAACGGTACAACCAGAAGGCTGGGGAATAACCACCGAGCTCGCAGGCAGCAGAGTGAAAGCACCCCAGCGCTCACGTGGGAGCATCCTGTATCTGCACAGCTCTGGACACCCACGTCAGTGCTTCTGCCAGTCCATATATCCTACAGTCTAATAAACATTGGTTTATCTACTGAAAAGTCAAAGGAAGACGTAACGTAATCCAAGAACTCCTGATTTTATGGGATACAAAGTAGGACCTAGCTAGCACTTTTCCACCAAACATCATCCTGCCACCTGTGCAAATCCAGCCCAGCTTTTAGCCCTCTGGTAGGGTTTCCTCAGCATACAGAAATGGCTCCTTCCCTCACCTGAGCTGTCTGCAGCCTCACATGCATTGCACAGCAAGCCTACGCATTTGGGTGTACACGGCGCTAGAGAAGAGCCACCCTCCTGAGAAACAGGGGGGGCCAGCCCCAGCCCCTCCACCTACTGTCGGTGCGTGGTGTGAAGGTGGGGTGCTGCTCCACACCCAGGATTTGAAGCCTTCATATAGAGAAGGCAAGGCGTGCAAGCAGGCCACCAGCAAGGCAGATGTGATTGATGAACTGTCAATAACAACAACTGAAAGCCCAGCCGCGGATGGGTAAATAGCTTGGGACTGGGAACTGTGAAGTCCGTTCTGGAGTTAAACGTTCAAGTTAATTTCTGGAGTCTTGTTTCACCATTAAAATGGTATTTCATAACCATACTGAGGGAAGGAGGCGGCAGCAAGAAGCCCAGCTGGCACTGCCAGCAGTAAGGCTGTTGGTTGGCACTAAAGTCACAGTCGGAGCAGTTTGCAGTGAACGACACAAGGTTCAGATCACCAAGGTGATTTCAGTGCTTATCCCTCATCTTCCCAGAGCCCCGTGTGAACTCTGCACCAGTGTCTGCATTTGTCAATGAAATGCTGGTGTCCCCTCAGTTCTGCTTCTGCGTCTGGCTGGAAGCCCACAGTCCTCAGGGGGCTGCATAGCAAACCACCCAGCTCAGGGTTATGAGCACCTCTAAGTCTGTAAAGTTTTACCCTGTTCATCTCTGTATCGGGTTTGCATGGCAAGGTTTTGGTAGCTGGCGGGCTACAGGGGTGGCTTCTGTGAGAAGCTGCTAGAAACTTCCCCCATGTCCGACAGAGCCAATGCCAGCCAGCTCCAGGACAGACCCGCTGCTGGCCAAGGCTGAGCCCATCAGCGATGGTGGTAGTGCCTCTGGGAGAATGTATTTAAGAAGGGGGAAAAAGTGCTGCACAACAGAAACTGCAGCCAGAGAGAGGAGTGGGAAGATGTAAGAGAAACAGCCCCGCAGACCCCCAGGTCAGTGCAGAAGGAGGGGAGGAGGTGCTCCAGGCACCGGAGCAGAGATTCCCCTGCAGCCCGTGGGGAAGACCATGGTGAGGCAGGCTGTCCCCCTGCAGCCCAGGGAGGTCCACGGGGGAGCAGATATCCACCTGCAGCCCGGGGAGAACACCACGCCAGAGCAGGGGGATGCCCGAAGGAGGCTGTGACCCCGTGGGAAGCCTGTGCTGGAGCAGGCTCCTGGCAGGACCTGTGGCCCCATGGAGAGAGGAGCCCACGCTGGAGCAGGTTTGCTGGCAGGACTTGTGACCCTGCGGGGGACCCACACTGGAGCAGTCTGTGCCTGAAGGACTGCAGCCCATGGGAAGGACCCATGCCAGAGAAGTTCATGGAGGACTGTCTCCCGTGGGAGGGACCCCATGCTGGAGCAGGGGACGAGTGAGGAGTCCTCCCCCTGAGGAGGAAGGAGCAGCAGAGACAACGGGTGATGAACTTACCCCAACCCCCATTCCCTGTCCCCCTGCGCCGCTGCGGGGGGAGGAGGTAGAGAAAATCAGGAATAAAGTTAAGCCCAGGAAGAATGGAGGGGTGGAGTGAAGGTGTTTTAAGATTTGGTTTTATTTCTCATTATCATTCTCTGATATTATTGGTAATAAATTAAATTAATTTTCCCCAAATTGAGTCTGTTTTGCCCATGACAATAATTGGTGAGTGATCTCTTCGTGTCCTTATCTCAACCCACAAGCCTTTCGTTATATTTTCTCTCCCCTGTCCAGCTGAGGAGGGGAGTGATCGAAGTGGCTTTGGTGGGCACCTGGCATCCCACCAGGGTCAACCCACCACAATCTCCTTGCAGAGCTTGACCTTGTGGGTACAATTAGACAAGATCTACAAACGTGCACTAAACAAGAGCTAGTAAGAGGAGAAAGAGACTTTCCCATTTAACTGGACGACTGCTTCCAGTACTCACTGAGGACATTGGAAACTGGCCTTAATTGCCAACACACCAGCTACTTTTAACAGTATTTAAAGCTATTTGGGATTAGGTTTCCCCACTCAGGAGAGTGGGATACTCTTGAGTACAGCACATCACCTTTCCCTGAGCCAGCCCACCCCACCATGTGAAGTGAAACACTGCTGCGATGAGGACTGGAAAAGATGCTCCACCAGAGACTACGGTAACACCGGGTGGGAGGTGCTGTTCTCACTGAGCAGCCACGGGAAGTGAACTGTGACCACCCACACCATGGGGGAATAGCTGTAAATACCAAGTTTTGGGTAAATAAGAAAATTCCTGTCTCATTGCCAAACAGCTGTTGATTTATTAGGGCAAGGGGGTGTAAGGTTCCAGGAGCAGCTTGTCCTTGTGTACAACAAATCCCATCCTGTACAGCCTTGTGGTGTTCGCAGGAAAGCCAGCAGTGGGTATTTACTTACCACCCTTCATCTCAGGAAACCATGCATGAACGCAAACACAGGAAGCTGCATTTTAAATGTCAAAATATGCTTTAAAAGCTTCATGTCAGCTATGCTTTTCCAAGCTAGAAAAATACCAACAGCTTCGAGAATAATACAATGCAAGAAGAAATTAGATTACTTATGTTTTTTTCTTTCTTCCCTTCATAAACCACACTCTCCTGAAGTCAAGCACTAATATATTAAAATGTTTTTCAGCAGTGGCATTCTGCACATCAGGAAGACCTCATAATTTTATTTTGAATTGGCATTTGCATATTCAGTTAGTCAAATCCATTTCCTCTCATGATTAAGCATGCCATATAATTGATATTCTTCTTCCCTGTAGCGTGACACAGCATGTGACGCAAAACTTGCCTTCATAAGGATACTCATTAATGCTAAAGCACAACACATGCAGAAAAGCATATTGCATTCCTGTATGCTCAGGCTAGAGGAAAATAGCTGTAGTGCTCCATAACTTAGCTTTCTTCAGAGGATTGGATGGTGCCTTTGATCTGAGAGAGAAATACTTGCAAGGAAATACCAAAGAAGCTCTCTCCACTTGTAATTTTGTTAGTTTCAGGCATGTTGAGGGAAATGAGCTGATCATACCGAGAATGTATCCATTTCTTATAAGGAGGACACCAACCCTGAAGACTATTTTAGGGTTTTTTTTCCTGTTTTATTTTTTTGTTTTGGTTTGGTTTTTAAGTATTGAATTCACTTTAGGAAACAAGCCAAACTTATACTTAGTGAGTTGCTCCAAAAATGCACAAGCATCCCTGTGGGTTTTTTGCCCCATGCAGAGTATGGGCAGCCAGAACAGAGCCCTGTGCTTCATCAAACATTTAGAGAGTCATCACATGCCCAGCCACCATCTGCCTGGATTTAAAACTTTCTTCCACCTAACCTAGACTTTTCAAACTTGTCCTAATTGAAAAGTAAGCCCCTGGCAAGTATAAAATTTTAATATTAAGCCACCTGAGACATCCAGTGAAGAAGAAAAGTTTTTAAAGAAATTGAACCTGAGAAAAAGATAACCACTGAAGCAACCACTGGAGTAACTGAAGAGCTTAGCAAGCAAGGATCCAGGTGTTGAACACAGGCTTAGAGGCGGCACACTGCTGCAGCGCTGGCACGGCGTGCAACATATTCTTCACATGCATATGTGTACAGGCCCTGAACGTCAGCTGTACATGTTTCTCCACTTCTATACAAGTCTTAGTTTCTTATTCAGATCAATGTTTCTAATTCTAAAGTGATTCATAATACAAGGTAATGTCATTGTATTACAAGACGGCTTCATTTGCAAGTCCATTCCATGCCAAGAGCAAGGCAGCAGAGTCCCCGATTCTAAATACAAATCTATTTCATGCCAAATACCCTTGCCAAAGCCAAATGAGCTGGCACCAAATGGCTTCACAGGAACATCCTACTGTGAGCAGTGCTTTCCAGGCATTACTGGTACCTTATGACAACTCTTCCCCCCGCCCCCCAAGTTGTTGTCGGTTTGTTCTACCCTTCTCCAAGTAGCAAGCATGAGAATTTCCTCTCTCAACCACCACACGCATTAAAAAAAAGCAGGTCACTTCAGTATATTGTACTTTGTGTATGGAAATATTAAACTTTACTATTAAATATTTATATGGTGAAGCAGTTCTGTCACTGACAGAGAAAGCAGTCAGTGTTGGAGTCTGAATCACAAACGTTAACAGTAAACCTCTCGTTCATACACAGACAGGAGAAAAACTTTACGTGGGATTCAATTGCTTCAAGTGCTTACATGAATTATCCTGAAGACTTTGCTCAGCCCAGATGCTCTTTGCCTGTGGAAAAGCTGAAGGTTTCACTTACTAGCCTAGTGGGAGCTGAGGATATGAGAATATTTTAAGGCCTCTCTTGACAAATAAGCATGTTCCTCTCAGGAGAAACCAAAAAATTAGATCAAAGCTCTGCCTTCTCTCTATTAATTTAATCATCATGAGCCAAATTATAAACTAGTTTCTTACAAACTCCCACTAGAGGAAGCTTTCCCTAAGAAGTAACTGAATAAACTCCAGAAGAAATCCCAGTGTCTCTCCCCACTGCTCAGCACACACAACACATCCCTGCAGCAGCAAAAGATACTGCCCAAGTGCTTTAACATTACAGGTAGAATATTTGTTACTCAGGAGTAGTTACACACATTAGTTGATATATTTTACACTGTATTGCCATCCACAGGCACTGATAGCCAAGTATAGCAAAACATTAAAAAAAAAACAACCCACCAAATAAAAAAAGAGAAACAACTCAGAAGAGAACCTTCTTACCTGATAGCTTGCTTACATGAAGGTCTAGTTAGCACCAAACTGTGGTTTTCAAAAGCAGCTAACACATCTCCACGACCTCCCTCCTCCTGAGATAGTGAGTCATCTCCAGGTCATTACCAGTGTGTCAGACACAGAGATCCACTCCACAACCCTGCTAACACCCACACAGTCTTGTAGAGATACACTTGGCAGCCCGCTCCTTACAGCCTCCACTCTGCTCCTCAATAAGCAGCAGCTTTGCCGACAGCTCCAGCAGATCACAGGTGAGGAGCCATGGCCAGTAACGAGTTTTCCTGGTTGCCCCTGATGCAGTGCAAAAAGGTTTCAGGGCTCAAGGAGGGAAAAAGCCTTCCCTCGGATGTGGGGCAATGTGTTTCCTCAGACCTGCCCTGACTGAAGAACCTCACCGTGAGACAGGTCATGCCTCTAGAGATAGAATAAACGACCAGCAATGTTGGGGAAGCAGCACACCAATACCAGATTCCTAATCTCTGCAAAAGCCAGTCACCAGGACCACCCAGAAAACTGCTGTCTCTGCTCATCAGCCATCATTTAGGCCTGAGCAAGTTACTTGCTGGCTGGTGATGGGATTGTGCTCTGCTGATGCAAAGAAAGTACAGCTGGTGCAGGTAGGATGTGATATATTTTCAACAGGGTGAAAACGATTAAAGAACCTTATCTATTCCTCCTTGCTCTTACATTATGTGTATGCCTTTGTTAGTGGAGTCCCTTACTTCGAAGCGTGGTTTAGCACAGCGATATGTTTGTCAGCATTAACGCACCATGCTGTAAAGCATCTACTTCTTCCCACAGCTAGTGTAATTGGTAGAATTGATGGTCTTCCCTCTGGGGACCCACCTCATTCTCTGCTTCCCTGATTAATAAAGCCTTTTCCTGAATGGCTGGTGAACTAATGTCTAATTAGCTGCAAAGTAAGGATGAAGTATGAATTTGGAAAACTGAAAGGCAAGTTTCAAGGCTGGAGACTTCCATTTAACAGCCTTTTAGTGTTGAGATTATACATTTCAAGACACAGAGGTAGAAATTATGAGCAACTAGAAAGCTACTCTCTCCAGAAGAACATTATGCAGCCTCTGATGAAGGCTGTCAGAGCAGCATTCCTGCTATGACAGGAGGGGGCTATTTTTTATTATTAATAATTTAAAATAAATTCCAGTGAAGCTGTGGCTGTGCTGTCTTCATGCTTTGTGTAATTTTGAATGGCTAGCCTGTGAATGGCTGGTAAGAATTTTAAGACCTATTTTGTGAACCTACCATGAAACATTGCTTGTCTGTCTTTAATGAAATATAAGAAAAAATGAAGCAAGATGTCTGTTCTCTTACAGCTCAGAAGGAAGTTTATACTCCTGTGATTTATTAAGCTTATGGCTGTGATTTTTTTAATGCTTTGTTTAATATTGTATGCACATTGCTATTAAATATCACGAATATTGCTATGAAACTTAATGAATATTGTAAAAAATGGGGTCTGAGCTATTCATAAAATGCAACATACAATTTCATGAAAACTGGGCATGTGTTGTCTTGGAGTCTGCCCAACTTACAACATATTTCACTGAGATCTTAATTATTTTCTTTATACACTGGCATCTATATTTCATGAAAACATCAGGGAATCCCTTTAAAATACTTTAGATATTTAATGAAAATTGCTGAATATGAGAGCAGAACTTTTTTGGCTGAAAGTTATACTTTTATAGAACTTTTTTCAATTATACAGATGTAAAATACTTCTTCATTTAAAAAAAATAGAATTCATTTTGCTGTAATAAAAGAGGAAAGCTTGTAAACTTAAGAAGAGTAAGTAATTAAATTTTGATGCTTATAGAAACTATTGCATGAATTTGTCAAAGTCCAAGAGATCACAAGTTTCCAACTTTACAATTAGCTGCCCACTTTGTTTCAGGTATCTTGAGGATCAGGATCTTGTGTGGGAGAGAGCCCTCAGCTGGATGTCCTGTTTCATATGGCCCTCAAAACAAACCTTCTGTTCTTAATGCCCTGTGCTACGACCTATGCAGAATATAAGCTGTGATTGGGGGGGGTTACCTGGGAGGGTGGGGAGCACCTTGTTTCAGTCTACTTTCCAGTGAAGCCATTTGCCTGTTATTTATCTGGGGGAGTGATACTCACTCATCTCTGTTTTCCCAAGTCTTGTTGCTTATGGTGAGATTTTCTTCAGTTGTAACAGGGCTAACCCCTCATCTTTCTCTTTCCAGCCTTGAGAGATCCTGAAAACAGTCCTCAAAACACTTGCTGTCAGCCTTCCTAAACTACTAGATGTTGTTCAAGCACTTCTTCCCTTGATTCATCTCTCCTTGTTCAGAATTGTGAGGAGGGAGGAAATTGTCCTTGACAGCACCGATGGCTCGTGTTCCACTACTGTGAAAGGCAGGTAGATTAACATGAACTTCTTGGATGACTTAAAAGATGCAGTCTCCCACACCCTTCAGTTAAGAGATGTTTGCATCCTCCCTAAACTGGAGACAAAAAATTGTTTCCCTGCCTTGTTTCCCTCAAGTATGATACCATGTCGTCAAGATTCTTCTCTGTATCCTCCCGTGATATGTGGCCAGTGGCGGTAGGTGGGTGCTTTTTTGCTGTGGACCATTGCTCAAGAAGAGCTGACTGTCAGCAGCAGTGGTTCCCATCACTGCAGTGGGAAAGGGAAGAAGAGCTTTCAGAGGACATCAGCAGGGAAGTATTTGGGAAAGCCATGGAAGAAATGTCGTGCTTTGAATGCCGGCAGGAAGTAAGCTAACAATTGTACAGTGGTTTCCACTGGCAGACTGCATCTAGTATTAAAAAGCACAGATGTACTTTTTTAAGAAGGTAAATGGAAACTCAGCAAGACACAGACAGATTGAATCCCTCACAAAATGCTGCTGGCATGTAAGGGTGTAGCTTGATGTAGTGGAGCAGATGAGAAAGGAGTGCTGCCTGGCAGCATTACAGCTGTACATTCAGTGTATCCTGCAGATAGGTACAAAGTTCATTCACTGGTTATAATAAACCCTGTAGGATTTCCTTGTAGAACTGCCTTGTTAGGCAATTAAATGCTCTATCGCCATGACATAATTCTATGAGTCATCTGTCATAAGTGTCATCTCAACAACCTAATGATAAAACTGAATCAAACTGCTTTAAATGATGCCTCGCTTCTAGACTGCTCCAGAAACTTACTTAACTGTAAGGTTTTATTGCCCTAAATCTAGTATGTGGCACACTAAAAACACTGCCATGGTAGACAGGTTGGTTGCTGATGCCAGAATCCTCTTGGACTTCTCCCTCGTCAGCCCTGTGAACCTGAAGCTGTCCTCAGCTCTGAGGTCCTAGCTTTGTCAGCAGCCCAGAGAGGCTCGCTGTGGGCTGCTCTCTGCCAAAAAGCCATCCAGCTTGTTGGAACATGAATATGATAAAAATACCACTGGAGGTCTGGGGTTTGCCCAGTTTCCGACGGAGATGACACATAATAAACCTGTGTGTGCATACGTATGTTCCCAGTAACTTTCGAACGTAGTAATCAATATAAACCTTGTTTCATGTCAGGCTAGAGATGTTAAAGATGTTAGGTTCCTACAGGTTTCATGAAAGTATCCAGAGGAGATGGAGAGAACCTCTTGAATGAAAGGCTGAACCCACTTCAGGTGCTAGTTACCGCATACAGAAGTGAATACATCGTGAATGTCCTTATTGCTCTAGCATAAATCATGGCTAGTGTCATTAAACACCAAAGACTCCAGCTAGGAGATTCAAACCCACAGGTAACTCATTTCCTTTGGTTTTTTTGCTACTCATGAAACCCGCTGTTTGTTCTTTGGGTCTTCTATAATTTGCTTTTACCTCACTGTGTTAATAAAACAGGCTAGCCCAGATGCCTCATGGTTCAGGTACCCCTTCAGGCGATACTTCTCTAGCCCATCCTGAACCTTTCCTTCTTCCCCAAAGTCACAGAGATCCGCCCCTCGCTGGCTGACACAGTGCTGGAGTACCACAGCTGTATTCTGCTGCTGCTGATGCCTGGGATGGGCAGGTAAAAATGCCCACAATTTTCTCCACAGCTGGATAAGGCCTGAGGGCAAAAGGACTACTTGGTCCTGGTGTGAAACACCCTGGAAGGACTGCCATAGATTAAAAGTGTATCTTTGTCTGTACTACATCAATAAGCAGTGGACTTAAAGCACCTTCAAAACAGACTGAGGAACAAACACTGTCTTGGCAGTCAGTACACTCTAATGATTTTTGCATTGTTAGTTGTTAGCTGCGGCTGCTTTCATGAGCAGTAGCTAAGCTTAATGTGAAATAAATACCCCTGTGAAGACACATCTTTAGTTTGGGGCTTGTCATCTCATCCAAACAGCTGCAGTGTTCCAGGAAAACAGCAGTTTTTAAACATTCATTCTCTATACCGCTTTCTTGAACTGTTTTGTAATCTTCCAGACACGTTTGTGGGGCAGTTAATGGTATCCAGTGAACCGACTCAGCCAAAAAAACCCGAGTACCCTCAGAGGGGGAATTTTCACAGAGTGGGTAATGCAGTATCACAGTCCAAGCTCAGGAGAGCCCAGAACAGCCCCCGTATCTCCGCAGCGGACCCCTGCCCTCTGCCCCCGCAGCTGCCTGGCTGCCTTTGTGCCGAGCACCTGCAAAGGAAGCAGGAAGCCGGCGCCTGCCAGCATTATTCTTTACTGACAAAACAAAAAGTGGCTGGCAAAAGTTGAAGGTTGCTTTGCGGTGTCTAATGCCCTCCTCAGCTCGCTCCAGATGGAGTCTGGGACAAGAAGATGGAGGTGATTAGAGGGTAAGTGGCTCTCCTAGCCTCTAAGGTAAGAGGCCTAATGTCAGGTCTTGCAGAAGGACCCCAGGTTCGCAGGCTCACGAGAGATGAGTTCCTCCAAGATCCTGGTACACAGTAAGAGGCAACTGACCTCTATCTCCTCTAAACCCGGTTCCTCCTACTTCTCCAGTTTCACCCCACCAGCGATTCTCCCCAGAGTTGCCCCAACACTTCAACTTTTCCCATAATTTGCCTTTCTCTTCATTGCAACCCCAAGTTTTTTCCTCCCCAGCTTTTCATCCTGTAGTCTCTGCCCCTGACAAACATTCATGGGTCATTTCTTTTCTGAACTAGCTGAACTGCAACCCTTGTAAAGCAGATAATTTCATAAGATACTTCCTTTAAGTAAAAAGAAGAGAAACACAGTTTCCTGCAACAGTCATTTCTAAATTCAACACTGATTTCTGTCAATGACAGGCATGAACTTTACATAGACAGGATGGTGTTGCAGTTCAGTGGCCCCAGTATGTCCCCACCGGAGTCATTCTCAAATGGCAGCTTCACAAGGCCACATTTTATTGGCCCAGGAGCCCACCTCCAGTCTCCCTAAAGAGAGAATTAAGCTCTCCATATAAGTCCCTCAGAGATGTACAAGGTGCTTTGCTCTGGCTAGGATAAGTGTGGAGTAACTAAGAACATTTGAGATATAAATCAATTAATGATTTGCAGGTCACATCTTCCCAAAAGATGTGACCTTCACTTGCTAGCACTAAAAAAGCCCTGTTTTATGAAATGGAAAATTAATTTCAAGACTCCTGCCTGAATTTGAGTCACAAGTGTTATTCCACATCAGCACAGGACATGCCAGATTTCAAGGTAATCTAGAATACACGTGTGTACTTTAGACTTCCAAAAGAGCCAATCTTTACATTTGAAGGGCATATCAACTTCACTGTAGCAAAGTCAGCACTGTAAGATGATCCCCAGATGAAGCTGAAGGCTGTAATTCATGAATGCACAGAGATTACCTAGGAATTCCTGTTGTGGTGACCTCAAGCTCTTGGAAAATCCTACCCCAGCTTCAGGTGTGCCTCTGCTGCTCTTGCAACAGCTGCTAAAACGTCAAAGATTTACAAAGATTACCCATGAATTGCAATGGTTCAGTTGCTGCGACACGTACATCTGAGACTGCAATAAAAATGGAAGGAGTAGGGCAGAAAACAGGAGCATGACGATTCCTCTGCATTACAATGAAAAACTAGATTATACTGGCCAAAGGGATACATGCATTTCAAAGAGGTCTCTTTGTAAAGCTAGCACGGTGCATTGCGAGCTATTCTGCTTGACCTCATCATAGTCTGCATTTTGGTTTTGTTTAAAGGTACAACAAATCACTGCAGTGAAGTAAATAACAGTCATGGACTTTTCTGGAGTATACACCACTATCTGTTAAAGCTGATAAGGTAAACTGCACTGCTATTAAGTCGTCAATACCTTGGATTAAAATGAGTTTTTAGTAATTGCACTGATTCAAAGCTGCTTCTGAACTCATTAGTCACAAGGGGTCTCTTTAATTTCTCCCTGCCGTGTTGGACTAAATGGGATTTTGCTGTCCTCTTCTGTCTATGCTACTTTTTTTTTTTTTTTTTTTTTGCTTTCAGTAACATCCCCCCACAACCTTTTAAACAGAGAGGTTTCCTGTAAGGACTCAGTTGTATGAGTTGTATGCACATGAGAGGCAGGTAAGTCTCCCGTTACGGCTATACAGAGCATCTAAGTTGAAACATAGATTTTGCATTGAAAAGGGAAGAAATACTGTCACCAGTGTTCCTTTAAATGCCTCCTCTACATTACAAATGTAATCAGTATTTTCTTAATAAAAAAACAACTGGGTCTGTAGAATCTCTGAAAACTAAGCCACATGTTTTAGTAACTAAATTTAAGAATGCAAATACCATCAGTTTAACTTAAATTAGCCATGAAATTTTACCTTCTTATACAAGACAAGCCTAGCATAGACCTACTGTCCTAAGACCACCTTCTCTGGCTGTATTTTTTGAAAACAGGCCGACTCAGGATTCTGTCCAAAATTGCTGCAATAGAGTTTAAAGTTTCCCAGTTGTATCTCTGAGATCCCCTCTGGAACAAGTGAAGCTGAGTAGGAGGTTATGTGTGCACCAGCAGGACATATCCTGGTAGAACAGTTAAGCATTAACCAACACATGCAAAAGAGCAGCTAGACTTACTTCATGCTGTGGTGCCCAAGACCTCTAATAGAGTTAGGCTTTTCTCCTCCTGATCTCACCAAATCAGGCTATGATGCACAAAAGGAAAGAAAAGACTTCATGCCTACCACTTTGTTTTATTGATTGAAATGAAAATTAGTCTGCTGGTTTGGTTTTATCCATGCAGTACCGAATAGAGTTATCTACAGCAAAACTCAGACGTGCTGTTTCCATATGTTAAAAGCTATGAAATCTGCATGTTATGAACTCTCTGTTATATATACAATCCTAAGATTGTCCATTTTGCTTTCTGGAGTTTTTTTGAAATCAGAACCGGTATGCTTCAGGACAGGAAATTGGAAACCAGATCTTCTCCTTATGAGACAATCAACTGAAAAAGTTGTGCAGGGAGTTAGGTTAGGAAATGGCTTCTCCTTATGTTGTCCATAGAGATATAAAAGATGAAAATTAAAGAGTTGAGGAAGTGAAAGCAAGTGTCAGAGCTGGCTTTTAAACCTTCAGATGAGAGGTTTAAAGTCCAGGTCTAGATCAAATCCCCCAGAACACTCAAGAGGAAATCAGGTATGTAAATTCTACTATTTCGCATAGCTCTGGATGTCCTTTGTGACTTACGTAAGAATACAGAATAGCTGCTTAGAAATCTCTTTGTAAAGCCCATCTTTCTTATTTCTCTTGCCTGAAAGACTTGTACCTCACTATCCAAGAATAAACACTGTAAAACCTGAGTGAATGTGGAGAGACTGAGGTAAAGGACAGCAGTCCTGCAGAACCACAAAAACTTTCTGAGTTTGCTGGCTAGGTCTGGGTAACATGTGTGCATTGTCTGGGGAGCCAAGGCTTGTAGCTAGAAGGGTCTGGATTAAGCTTTGGAGGACGAGGGAGCAAACTTCAGGCTCAACCAGGTTGCTGGCACATAAATTCCTTCTCAGACCTACGGCAAGTCCAGGTTTCGTGCTGTGGATTCTGCTATACAGTGCTTAGAACTAGGTGCTGCAAGATCATTTTCATTCTCTTTATTTTTACCTTATAATCTTGGGAGGATTCAGATCCCAAATGTTTTACTAATATTTTCTGAAATATACTTCATACATCAAGATTTATTTATTCTGGCAGAGTAACACTTTATCTTGTCCCCAGTCTCACCATTCAGGAAACTGATCCTTTTTAGTATCAGGGGCTGTAGTCTGCAAGTTACAAAAACCTGACCCAAACAGTAAAGAGCAGCTCTTCCTGTATTCCTGTTGGTTCTGGGAATACCCCAGTGCAAATGGGCTTTCTCTACATTCAAGGAGCAGAGTGAAAATCCTCAGTGTACGCATCTCAAACTGAGCAAGTCAACAGGCGATCAGAGGGCATTTTATTACAGGTTAAACAGGCATGCTGCAGGAGGCATGGCTAAAACATTTTTTAGATGGATCTTAGAAGCTGACAAGATGTAGATGTCTTGCAGCTAAACTCGGAGATGTCTGACTGCTTGGCAGGCCCAAACAGGTAAAATGCCATATTATGTGTACCAGAAGCTAGTGATCCAGTGAACCAGGGCAGTAAAGCTGCCTGCAAAGGGGACAGTGCAAAGCCATGTCATCAGGCATTGGGACCAAGACCTGCCGAGTTCGCGCAATGCCTGTGTCTGAAGCAACCAGCTTTGCTGAGAAGATTCAGTAATGGAGTGTTATGCAATTGCACAAAGTTATGCAGCTGGTCAAATGCTTCTTCCTACTTCTACTGCTATTTATATATTCCCAGACCGAAAGCTGGCATGCAGACACTAGCTGGCCTGAGAGTTGTATGTGCTTTGTTTTCTTAAAAACTGAGCTTAGCTTCACCTCAAGAGCTTTGGAAACTTCCTAGGCTAATAGATCTGTTAAATTTAGGCTCTGAACAAAACTCTGCAATTCTGTTTTTTTTCTGGGCACTACAGCTATCAAGCAATGTTGAGAATCAGGTCATATATTCTGTAGCCTTTCTTTATATAACCATAGTTTAAAAAAATCCCCACAACCTCGGCATTAATATGTCATACCATTAAAAGATAAAAGGAACTTCAATGTAAACTAAAAATGCCTTTTGAGACTGTTTTTAAAAGACAATATTATGATGCTATGACAAGTTAGATTAAAGCCTGAAACTTAAAAATAATACTAAGACAAAGTCCTTTTACTATGAAGTTTTACTGCTGCTTTAAAAATAAGCTAAATACCTGAAATGCATTGAGGTGATACACTAGGTCTGCTCATTTTTTTGAATTATTCACAAAAGCATGAAAAAGAAAACTGTGCCAAAATTCGATTTTTTTTTTTTTTTTTTTTTAACTATAGGGTTGCCACATAAACAAAACTGGTTTCTAATCTGTGCATAAAGGACAGCAGGAGCTTTTTAATGCAGAGACGAGAGACATGCAAGCATCTGGAGCAAAGGCAGTAAGAGAGCTCTCCAGAGCAAGAGCAGGGAGAGCACAGAGGTCACTGGTCCTCAAGACCTGCAAGGAGCAACTGTCCCTGCAGGATCCAAAGCAGGTACCAAGGTAGCCACAGTACTTGTCTGAATTATTTACACTGAGAAAATTGAAATCAAATACTCTGGTGCTACAATAATGGCTCTTTTTAGCAAGCTTAAATAACCACTAAGCATGTGAAAGGTTGACAAGAAAAATATGAAGACACTTACTTTATTGATAAGGCCTTAGTAAATCTGTTTTCTTTACATTATTTGTCCTCTGAAGGAACAGAAGATCACCTCCAGATTTTGCTGCATTGTGGCCATAATTATGCCAGTTAAAGCAAGGTATGTGCAACTAGGCTTGGGTAAAAATAAGTGACTGAGATGTTTTTCTTGTTTAGTATCATCGTAGATGGACGTGCTGTCACAGGGACTGTTAAATGCAGAAACAATATTCTGGTTTTCTGGTTAAAATCTTTCATTCTCTACTGAAAAGGGAAATTTGCAAAGATTCTAGAATATATTTTTTAAATTAGCAGTAATTCTAAGTACTCTAACAGTGATCTAAAACGAGTAAATATAATGCTTTAATGCTTTGAATATAACGAGTACAATGCCTTTAAGAGACCAGTTTTTCACGACTGCTCCTCCTCAGTCAGCTCGCCCAAGTTCAGTAAGAAAAAACAGCATTCAGTGCCTCCTTAGGAAGGGACGCCCCACAAGGTATACTGTAAAATACTGGGAATACTGTAAAGCACTAGCACCTCCCAGAGGCTGCTGACTGCTATTAGCTCTGTAGCACCCCAAATAGTCTCTTCTCCCAGCTAGTAGTCTCATTTTAGAGGCGCGAATGTTGATAAAGGTGTGAGTTAAGATGTGAGGTATCTTGCAACTACTACGCAGCAAGTTCTCAGCTGAAGCCCTCCCAGAAGTTACAGTCACACTGCCTTCAATCACAGCCAGTCAATAATCTGGTGAAACAGAGATCTTCCTGCTCCAGGAATGAGACCTAAGAGCTGCAGAAAGCTGGGGCATTCAGCTCCGTTTGGAATCAGGAATATGAAAGCAGTTTCATTTTCTAAATGGAAAAGGTTTTAAAACAAATTTCAACTAGAAAGGAAATCTAGAAATATAGATATATTTAATGGGAATGCAGACGTTGAAATCTCAGCATTCTCACGAATTCTTAGTTTTGATTACGCTGCTTAATTGTAGTAATATTGGCTCTGCACACTGAGGCTGAAGTACTGGATCATAATACATTACAGCAGTGCTCTCCATTCAAGGAATGGACAGAACAGAGTACTGAGATACATCTTCATCACACAGCAACACACTGGTACCTTTGATCTAAAAGCTATCATCCATTCTTGTGAAATCTGATTCACTCTCCATTGAGATTAAAAGAGAAAGACTTTTGTGGCTTCAGTAGCAGCTAGATGTGGTCCCTGTTGTCTACAGAACCATCATTGCCACAGAGAAAGTAAAAGAAGCACCAATGGAATTATTAGGCTTTCCCTTTTTATAGTGAGAGTGTAATAGAAGATTTCCAGTCCTACAAAAATCAAGGGGAGAAACAGATTCCAAATCCCTGAACAAAAGTGGTTCCTGAATAAACACAGGGAATGTCACTGGTAAAAAAATTATATGCGGAGAATAAAAAAAAAGTAGTTAACACAGAATCAGAGAATATTTTTAAAATAGAAGTATTTTAATATGCTCCTTAATCAAACATATTGTATTAGATCACAAAAGAACTATAATTTAGGCACTAATGCCTTAAATGTAAAAAAAAAGAAAAAGAATGCAAAAGAATGCATTCCTCCATTCTACTATATTTATGACAAAGTATGCAAGCAGTATAGGAAGATATTATTTTGAAAATCCATTACACAAAGCCTCCTGTCAAATATTTCAAAGTGACTTGAGACAAACACAATTTTTTTTGATACTTTAGTGAAACAAAATACTGTATTTAGAGAAACTTACTATGATGATAAAGTTTCACTGAAGTGGTTTTGGCTTCCTCAGAAATGAATAAATACTGGCATTGATGCTCTCATGATTAGATAACCTTTGACACCAAGAGCTGCGACACAGTTTAAGTTAATCTTTAGCAAGGATAACTTGTGTGAATGCCACCAAAATGAATACCAGAGACATAAATATAATACACCACTTAAAGATACATGCTGCCATTCCTTAGACTCTCCATCTCCAATATGCAAAGCTGCTTCTCCCTGCCAAGTCTGCTGCTGACTGCTCTGGAAAGTGCAACTGTCTCAATTTTTACATGGATGCAAAATTGTTCTAAACAGCTACACCAGACAGCCAGACCTCTGCTAAACTCAACAAAAGCAAGGCACAAGGTTCCACCAAGGACAGCAATCCTTCTTCAATTTTTTGATAAGTAACTATACCTTAACTCAGGAAGCCTGGTCCCTCAATGCAGGGGCACAAGCTTGCAATTCCAATTCTGCATGGTACCAAAAGACTTCAGAGGAACTTTTGATACTCCACATCACTTCAGTCCTAGTTGTACTACAGACCACCAAATTCAGACCATTACCTTTGCAAAAGTCTGAATGTGTCAGAAGTTAAATCCTCAAATTTGGAAGGAATTAGGCTCATTAAACTGCATTTCAAACTGATATGTGACTAAGCATAAAATAATCTCAGTCCAGAACTAAAACTGATAGACATTTCTGCAGAAAATTTGTTTTATTTTGCTAGTAATGAGTAGACGGAACAGTAAAATGTAATCATTTATAATCCTACAATTCCACAATATTAAAATATCTTCACCAGATAATCCATGCCAATAATCCAGGAATTGGTTCTCCAAAAAACCTGCATGATCGTCTTACTTCTTTAGCTGACTGCTGGCACTGTACCACACATGTCAACATATTCTCCTCTTTGTCTGTGTAACCAAATGGATCTAAATGAAAACATAGGCTTGATGAGATTAATGGAGTATTACCTAACCCAGAGCCACAGGAAGCATATTCTATGGTGAGATAACAAAGACTTCCTGTTAGAGGATGATACGTCCTAAGAGTTAAACCTATTAACCTTTAAACAAGTATTTTGAAAAATAGCTTGGAAAGCCACCAAAACCCAATCAATTTAAAGAAGTTCAGGAAACTCCTTCTTTAACATTAAAGAAACAAATTTTTCATAGTTCAAACAAAGCATGTGAACATTCCTATTCCTACAGCCATTGATTTAAATAGAAATAAGACCCAAGACTGAAATACAAGGTGTACATATGCCGAAGGGTACAAGTTCACAATAGCTTTCTCAAACTTGAAGTTAGGTAAAGGAATGAAAATGTCTGATGCTGATTAATCAAATCACATGCTTGATCTAAATGGAAAAAAACAACGTGAGCTTATAAATAGTCCCAAAGTTCATACATGTGTGCAAGACAAACCATCACAGTATTTAGGTACCTCCACTATGTGTGTTCAGTGCCAAAAAGTCCAACATCTAGATTCTAAAATGCTTGTTCAGCTGTTGCCTACGTTGGGAAGCATTTAACTCCAGTTTCATAGAAGGATGTAGGTGCCCAAAGTAGAATTTAAATCGAACACATGCACTTAAATCCAGCAGTGACAGTCAAAACAACAGACCTCCACATTTTCACCAGTAGAGATGCACACAGTTCTTGATAGAAAACACTGAAACAATGAAATGATTGGCGATTAAATCCAAAGTCTCACCTTGTACCACACATTCTCTCTTTCCAGCCCAAAGAATATTTTCTTTGGAAATCTTTGGACTTTGAGAGCACTCTTTCACTGAGCTAAAACAGCCTACTTCAGGAGTTAAGTCCTATGACTTCAAATCCTCTTCAGGAAAAGGGAAGAACTGAAACAGTCTCCAAATCCAAAGTGAGTGGCCCAAGCCATGAAATAAAACATTTGACATTTTCAAGAAAGATTGCTTATCACAGCATTTCTAAGAGTATTGCCAAAGATATCAATTTCTTACTTTCCGGGAAGCACACTTTGTTAAGTAAATGTAAGGTTACAAGCATTTACCAGTGCTCAGAATGTATATTGTCTTAGAAAAATCACTTAATTCTTCAAAACCGAGTAAATTAAGGATAAGTGTGCCTGCTACAGAAACATCAAAGCTACTTTAAAATAAGAGCCACAGCCCTCATTTAATCTAAACTGAGAAAGGCAGAATGAAATCTCATGCTAGTGCAGAAGGTCAATGGGAGGAGGTCCAGAGAACCTGAGAGAGTAAGTCAGAATAAGTCTGCATGTCAAGCAGACAACATTAAGCCTTGGAAAACCCAAGGTAACGCATGCAGAAAGGAACAATGTGTCGAGTCCCGAACTAACTGTACCTCTCACCAAAGAAAAAGTCTTGAGATTAAAACCACAGTTGAATGTGCTGTGACAGATAATAATGCAAACAGTGTTAGAAACAATAAAGATGCTGGGAGGAAATAAGAGTATATTTCAACATTTTTATATATCACTGAGGTGTTCTCCTACGATACTATTCTGGACTCACTAAGTGAAAGAACACATAAAGAACATACATATGCAAAGACAGTCAGGAGAATGATTACAAAACAAAGTTGGGAAAGGCAAGTATGAGAAGACAACCAAAAGACTGCAATATGTTGATTCAGAGAAGAGTAAAAATACTATAGAGGGACAAAAAATAATGATACAAAGAAGGAAAATTGAATGCTTCTGCCCACTTTTTCTTAAAAATACAAGAAATAATATATAATATATTTTTAATAAATATCATCTACAAGGCTTCCCATTCTGATTTAATGTACCCCAAGTGCTTGTCAACATATCCTCTTTGGCTTGCAGCAATCATGAGGAACCTCAGCTAAATTCTCAATGCCCTTATGCCTCATGTTGGAGCAGTCCCATTCCTCCTGCAGTATATAATGTTCCACAGAATTACAATAGGAAGCTGGTCTGGTCATGGAATCCAAATTGGAAACACAACTTGAATCATCATCCTTTCTGTAAATTATAAACCTATTCTTCCTTTTCCGAGTGAGTGAGTTCCTTCATGGATTACAAGATGAGCAGAAAGCAGCTACAAAACTGCTGTTCAGATAAGATATTGAAAAAAAAAAAAAATCTAAAATTTCGCTTATGTTAGTGAATCTACAGAAGCAGTCTGAGTTATAATGGAATGGGCTATAGTCTGCGTAATTAGATCAGTTGTCTCATAGTAGTATCATCTACCACAGTGAGATATACATTTAAACAGTAAAAAATATAAAAATCTTGACATCTAATCCATTTGTAACAGGCCACAAAGCCAAAGTGAGCTCCCAAGGGTTCTGTCTTGTCCAGGTTGTCTTAAAGATCCCTGATCATGTCACTGGTTAGAAATTCAGTGTTTCCCTAGTTCAAATTAAGCTTGGTCAAAGAAAAATGAGAAAGTTAATTAACAATGAAAGTAAAGATTAAATAATATCTTTGGTAAGATACAAAAATACTAAATTGGTAAGGAAGAATCTGTTTTTCAACTAACAAAGTTAATATAACGTTATGGAAAAAACTGACAATCATTATATTTTCCTCCTTTAACTATATATGAATCAAATCTTGTATCAGCATCCCTCATTTTGCCTCAGACCAATATCAGAGAAGTCTTCATTGTTCTATAGAATGCTTCAACTAATAAAATAATTAAAAGGTGTTACTTATACCTATAAACCTTCATTTTCTTACATCCTCAGGCTACCACCGCTACAGTAACACTACTACTAGATAACCCACTCTCTACAGAATACACTGTTATCTTTAAAGAATATAAAGTTGTAGAGTCAGAAATACAAAAGAGCTTGGTCAAGTTGAAACTATGCTTTAAGAGTTGGAAAGAAAAAGCCTGAATACAGAGAGCGAGAGATGTTCTAACATCTCACCGGGGTGGCTGTGGGAGGGAGACGATGGAGCTTTAGAACTGATACAATAGAATCTCATCTGCATTTCAGAGCTGCACATCACAGCTGCAGTGCTGTTGCACTGAACAACAGAGTTACTTCATTGCAATTTTTCAGTGGAAAGAGATAATTTATGTTCAGAAAATGGGTATAAAGCCCACAGAAACAGTACCTGGAACATATTCAGGAGAGCTGAAAAACCACAGAGATCCAAGCGTTTTGAGCTAATCAAATTTCAGGTATTATTTTTTGTAGTGTGGTTGTTCCATATGTTATTTGGGTAAACAGATATGGACTAGTCTGCTTTATGCCTCTTGCACTGATGATTATATCTAGTCACAAATTCTGTGCTGAGATATACAGTTCTTGCTTAAAAAACAAGATGGAGCAATAGAAAAACATTACTCTCTCTTCCAAATTACTTTTGTCTTTTGAAGCCAACATAGATCTGGTAAGGAGTCTCAGTCAACATCCATGCTTATAGTACAGGGGCATCTGGAGAAGCCGCATGCACTACAGCAAACCTAAATTGTCATGACTGATGTTTACATCTAATCAGCCCCACAGATGTGACAGGATAATTCTGCCCGAGTTGTTTACTCTCAGCACTCTGAGTCATATAAGGTGTCAATTACACTGAAGTTAATAAGAAAATATTTAATTTACTGACTTCAGGATCATACAATGAATCAGCCTCTGCAGAAACAGGATTAGTTAAAAACGAAAAAACCAGTAATTGCTTGTAATTTATTTTTTTAAAAAACCAACACTATAACAATATAAAATCTAGTTCAGTCTTATTTTCCACGTGCAACTCAGATTATTTAAATTCATGAATAATGGATACATTTCTTTTATGATGTCTTGTTGCTTTCTATAGTGTAAAAAGACAAGCATTATGCAAATATAATATCTTAAAAACAGCCTCTTGTCAAATAGGCATCGTTTTCTATTTTTCTGTTGCCAATATAATTGACAAAATACTTGATACCACTGATTATGCTTTTTCTTGTAAACCACTTATTTTATGGGCTTAAACAGCTGTGTTTTCGCCTCTATGAGTTTGTGATTGCATTATAAAGTTGTAACCATGCTGTGAAAGAGCAATAGGCAAAGTCTTAGGCATACTATCCTACCAGCTGGTAAACAGCATTTCATAGCAATAAAGGCATAATTCAATCAACATTGATACATTTCTAAAAAAAGGGAGAAGGTTAATATTATTCTCCCCTCCTCCTCCTCAAGTAGTCAAACCCACATGAAATGAACAGGGACTTAATTTACAAATCTGAATGTAGATGTTCTTGATTTATATAGAATGTCTTGAGAGATCTGCAAACATCTGTCACTATTAACAATTCTAGGTCTCACCCTGGGACATCTTGAGTTAATTCAGCTCTCTTCAAAATTTCTTTTAGGATCCATTGTATCTGCTATAAAATTAGACCACAGGCTAATTCAAAACTAGTGGCTCCAAGATTAGAGAAAACAAGGTTACAGTTAAGGCATAAGTCTTGTTCATTCCTACATTACACCATTTCTGCAAATGAAACCTGACTAACTTCTACAGCAATAAAACAGTTACAACAGAGAGGCAACTTCTGGCCGAAGATTTTGTTCAGAAACACTTATTACAAAGTTATTTGCCACTAAAGTACTTCAAACTTTTCAAGTACCACACCAGATTAATTCAACAGTGTTACAGCCATTGAATGAAAAACACCGTTCTGAAAAATATCACTTTCAGTTCAATGAGATACTGGGATCAAGCTAACAGAAACTTCATGAAGTTCCATGAGAAGTGCAAAGTTCAGCACCTGGGGCAGAAAACTCGGATGTATCGTGACAGACTGGGAACCGACTGGCTAAAAAGCAATGCTGCTGAAAACCTCCTGGGGTCATCATGGTGGATCTCAAGTTGCATATAAGCCAATAGAGTGCCCTCATATAAAGCAAACCACCACACATTAGGACGATTATGGCCAGCAAACTGCAGGAGGTGACTACATCTCTTTCTGCTTGGCATTGGTGAGGCACACTTGGAATGGGGTATCTAGCTTTGTGCCACTTACTTTGAGCAGAATATGAAGGTAACTGGAGAAAGTACAGGAGAGGGCTCTTGAGACAGAGAACAAAGGCCTACAAGAGGAGGTTGAGGGAAAAAGTCTTGTTTAGTTTGACAAGGAGGAGATGAAGGCTGCGAGGAACTAACTGCAGCCTACAAGAACTGACTGAAAGCAAGTTACAAAAATTATAGTGTCAAGCTTTTCTGACAATGGCCTCACATTGAGGTTCATACTGAGCATTAGGAAAAACTTATTCACCAGGAAGATAGTGAACCTCAGAAAGGTTACCCAGAAAGGCCAAGGAAACTCCATCCCTGGAGATTTTCAAGACTCAGCTAGACAAAGTCGCAGCTGACATGACTTAGATTCAGCAACAGTCTTGCTACAAGTGAGAGGCTGGACTAGCTGACTTAAAGATCCATTCTAACCAATATTTCTATGATTCCATAGAAACTGAAACCCAGCATGTAGTCTTAAACATGCTTATCCTTGGAGAAATAACAAGTCTTTTTATTTTTTTTTAAACTATAGAAAAAGAACTGCAATTTGCATTACACAGCAAATTGTAATTAAATAAGTGCCAGTTTTAGAGCCACCTTTCATTTTTTTCAGCTACGCTAAAACGAAGCTACTTCAGCAGGGACAAAGCTGAGATCTAAGAATCCCAGCTGGAGGCAAGCACCTTTGAGAAATGGAATTCAGACCTTATTTCTCTCCTCTGCGTTTCTCCACTCATCTTTGCAGTTTTGTTGAAGTAACTTCTAGAGGCGCTTCATTTTCCCTGCTGTGTGTTAGGTACCTGTGCTCTTAGCAGTAACTAGTAAAGTTAAGGCCTGCAACAACCAGGCAGTATTTGCCAATGCAGCTTCTGCACTCTGCAGTACCTCTGCTGAAAGAGATGTGTTGAAGACATAAGGGAGAAAGTGGTTTTACTTTTAGCTATTTTGTAAATACAAATAATAATAAATTGGAATACACTATACAGTAAAGATTCACAGGATGTATTTCATACAAAGGATAGTCTAATTAGCTGCCAGCTCTTTCACTAGTGTTAAAAAGTTGCAGGACCATCCTGGTTTGGTTTCCTTTCCTTCAAGCATATACCATGGCTGGAAGAGGTATGGAAGATGAATAATAAGCTTAAAACCAAGAAGCCCTTTCTCGTTTCTGCTGTCAAAAGTATTTTTAAAAAGCACATAGCTCACAGTTGTTGGTGACAACCAAAATCTGTCACTGCTGACTGTGGCACAAGGACCAATGTTTTGCCATCATTTGTCTGGCTTCTGAATGTTAAAATGTTCCTTCTACCGGGGAGGGTCTTTTTCCGTAATGATGAAGGAACACAGTTTTGTCCCTGCACATGTATGTATGTACATTTACGTATACTGACCACAGCAATTTATCTAATCAACATTTACTTCACAGATCTGGAACTAATGTTTGCCATGCAGGATAACTGGTACTTTATCCCTGCGATGACACTTCTACTGCTATTACCATCTTTGGTTTTTTCTTCATGGAACTAAAGGCTTCCTTCTCTCCTGGCCACTCTGAAGCAGTCTTGGTGATTCACAGAATCCTCCCTGAAAACTCACCTTCTGAAGAAAATAAGGCCAGGTAATTTTATGTTTGAACATGTTTGTACCTGGACAACAGTTTAGGAATGAAATTCAATTTGAACTGCTGTTGTACATTTTTTCATAGAATTCTGTCTGTTCCAGTGTTGCACTAAATTGGGATATGTTTCTTATTCTAGTTTTTCCAAAACACGCTTTTGTGTTAAGTAAATCTCATTTGTATTTAGTTTTATACTCTTGGTCTAGTTGAGCTTTAAGTACAGTGACACAGGGCATGCTAGGACTGCATCAACAGCTCTGAAGGTCGCTTGCCTTTACCACTAGCCTAGGTATGGTCTGACAGCACAGAATCAATGCCAACACAGGTACTTTGAGGCCATCTTGAATTTTGTCTGGCTTCCCAGCAACAATCCTTAATACCTACAGAGCTCTCTTGTGGTCTGAAAAGATTGGCATGGATTAGAATGGCCCAAAGTTTCACTTTCTTCCATATTTCATGATGGTAAAATGCGGAAGAAACATGGGGAAAGGAATCGTGTAAAACTGCTTATGCTAACACTGGTATTCCCTCCCTTGGAATAGCAAATTTTGATGAGGCTATTTTAGCCTCATGAAAACAAAAATCTCATCTTACCTTCACATTAGTGCTTAGATAAACAAACAAAACAAATTACAGAGAAACAACAACCAGAAATGAGTTTACATTTGCACTTCAATTAGTTTTAAAATTTCTCCCTGTGTTGTTTCACTGTTTGACCTACACGTGCAAATATACTCCATATTTAAAAAAAAAAAAAAAAATTTGTTTTGAACTTTCCCTGCGGGTATAATACTTCTTCCTTGTGCCTCTAGCCAAAAAGTGTTACTAATCTTTAATTGTTTTTAGTCAGTTTAATCAATTTGACATGTTTGAGGGAAAAAAAAAAAAATCTTTCTTGGCAATTCAACTTAATAAGAAGAACCTCAACCCCTTCTAATCATCAACCCAGTATTGTTGGCAAGTATTGCTGAAAAGCATTAATTTAGGTGTTTCTAGCAAGAAAATAAAAATCTATGCCTAGATTTAAAAAGTCATAACTTGGTCATTTGCCTGCAGTAATTTTATTTGCAAAGTTTTGCACATGTAATATTTTACAGATTAATCAGCAAATGTAATCTACGTAACTGTCTTCAAACTCCACCACTCTAAGCCTTTCATTCCTTACCTGTCCATTCTTTCCATATTGTCAATTAAAAAATCCCCCCAAACCCAGCCCACACTTTGGGTAGGGACTAAATGGAACTCTGCTTTATATTCCATAAAAGCACTATGTACTTCTGTATTTCCATAGAAATGCTTCTCAATAAAAATAAGAAAACAGAACATTCTAGAGGAAGAGAAATAGGCCTTTGGGATAGATTTTCAGTCAATAAGAACGGATATATTATTACCTCCTGATGTTGCATCCAGTTCCTTCACTGTCTCCATATCTGATATCCTCCTTAAAAAGGCAGTGTTGTCTGGATATCTAGTTGGAGTGCCACACCTAAAAGGCTGCACTTTTTAATTTGGAATTGATTCAGTTGCATGCACTTTCCTTAATGCTGCATTGAAAGAAAACAGACTTTCTCAAAAAATGAAACAATTTCAATATTTTAGTAAAGGAAGTTTTATGGGTCAGAGACACATTTCTTGAAAAATTATGTCATAAATTCTTGAATGCATTCAGAACAACGGCCTGTACATAAATAACTATAACAATAGAGCTGAGAACATAAACACACTGATAGGTATGGAAAATGTTAAGTACTGTAAATACAATGGTATTTTACACTGGCATAGTTGTAAGTCTACCCCTCTCTAACCACTCCTGAAGGCCTGCCCCCCCCACCAGAGCTGCTTGTGCCCAATGATCCAAGGCCGAGCTCTGATACAGCCAGTTGTGTAAGCTTAGCTCTAACTGCTAAGCAAATTGCAAGGTGAGAAAGAGCAGTGAGAGGACCTGTAGAGTAAAGCCAGGCAAGACAAGAAAGGTAGAACTGCAAATAGAGGATTAGTGAGATAGGGATCCTTAGCAGTTTAAGGGGAAAAGAACAACAACATATAAGGGTATAAAAGTTTTCCAGAAAAAACAGGGAATCAGAGAATGGCAATTCAGCATCACCAAGGATCTCTTCTAAGGAGGAACAGAAGTCAACCTTCCCCCACTTGACTGATACCTGTCCGGCCAGCAAATAGTCTTCAGGTGTCTTATTGGGGTGGGGAGCATACTAATGCCTGAGTAGCTCGTTAATCCCAGTGAACTTTTGTGTGTCTTAGCCAATAAGACACTGATTTCTGCATCTGACTTGAATGCATTCTGTATGCAGAGTGCTCTTGGTGCATGGTAAGAGGTGCCTGAACAAAGTGACTCCTCCGCAATCACAGGGGGAAAGTAACTTACACAATAAGGGATCTACAAGTACGGTGTACAACCTAGCTGCAACAGAAATAAAGAGGTCTGGCTATACACGGTAGAAATATCTGAAGTTAAAATAGTGAGGGGGTGTTCTCTGAAGGTAAAACTCCATTTTTTTTCTCCAAAGAAAGGAAGCTATTCTTCTTTAAAATAATAATAATTGAAAAAAATCTGTATTTTTAGGCCTGCAAAAAATCTTAAGACAAACTAAAAGGTTACATGTCATGGATACTTGCAATTGCAAGGATCCTGATTCAATGACCCAAGATGTCCCCTTCCAGTCTTAAGTGCATATTTTTATCATATCTGGTTCTGTTTCATGGTCAAACAAACAAAAACCCCAAGCTTTGCAAAATCAGTCCAACTTGCTCCTCTAAATTTTATATTATCAGGTGTTAAGAATTGTAAGGCATGCATGTCAATTTTTGCTTTTGGCTTGAAGTTTATCTACACAAAAAGGACCTAAAAAGGAACAGACAGGTCAGGAAAGGACTACCAATCATGGTCAGTTTTTTGAAAGGAATACTTAGACAACTTCTGCATCTTTATTTTTAAGCCATGCATCCTGAAGCCAAGGAGAGGGGGCATAGGAACTAGCTCTGCTGCCTCAATGGAAGAAAAGGAAATGACTGAATGACTTATTAAAGTTAAAGTTACTAATCAGTGAGGAACATTTCATTATTTTAAGTAATAACAAATTGAAAGACTTAGGAAAAAAGGGTCTGATCAAGTCCATACTTATGTTATTCATAATCAGTATCTTAGGGTGAAGTCTGAGCGCCGGCATAAACATAATTCCCAGGCAGCATCCTGCAACTCATAGAAAGTCTCAAAAGCCTAGTCTATATTAGAGAATTAAACAGGGCCAGGACAGTCTCAAGCACTGTCTTGCAGTTCTTTATACTGTTTAACAAATTTAACTCTTAGCATGCTCCTTTACTATGGCTTCATTGTGTCAGCTACCACTCTCCCAAGTTATGCCATACTGCTAGGATGGCGTGGGCCAGGCACGTGCTCCCAACAGACAGTATGATATGACCTCAATGTTTAATGTAGACAAAAAAGAGAAAAGTTGGTCATATGAATATAAATCATAATGTGACACTTGCTTTAAGAGTCAGAGAACAGGTTCAGGTGTATTTTATTTAGTAATACAGACATAGCCCTATGTTCTGGACTAGCAGAGGAGAGGAGTTTTGCAGAGACAGCGTGCTGAGGACTGTATAAGAAATGTATCACATTTCCCCAGAGCAGGTTGTAGAGCTTTAGAGGTTAATATCCTTCAGTATCCCTAAGTTTCAATGAAGGCAATAGAAAGGTAGTTTTTTCATAGGGATAAGAAGTTGTAACTCTCCCTAAAGACAGTATTTGTAGGACAAAATAATTTTATTGCCCTATTGACCATAAGTAATTATAATGATCTATATTATAAGAAATACTGCTGATAAAAATATAGTTCCTGTTGAAGGTCTTATCTAACCAACAACAAAAAAATATCATTATAACTAAGTTGTTAAATTATTAAATCCCCACTACAGTATAAGTAAAGAAAATTCACATAACATGCTAATGTTGATATAGACTTTTTCCTCCAGAAGGAATGGCAATAAACCATACTGGTAATACACCTTCATAATATAACTACATTCACACTACAATTTGTACCATTTACCAACCACATTAGCTAAAAATAAAATCACGTTCTTAGCGGACATCATAATGGCAAGCAAGTACCCCATTCAACAAAACTGGCTTATTTTCTAAAATAAATGCTTGCAGTAATAAATGTTTCCTTGTGGTCTTGAAGCACCTGCTAAAGACCAAGTGAATGATCTATTGTAAGCAGTGTTCATACACAGGAATTTGGGGTACTTTAACTTAGATTTATATTCAGATCACCTAAATTCTGACTGAAATGGAATGCAGGCAAACTTTCAGTGACCAAAAAATTTTCACCAGTTTTGGGACACCCTTTAGATACTTATTTTGGGAAGGCAGGAAACAAGACAAATGTTTCCACCTTCTTTTTTTTTTCTTTTTGTCATCATACATTTTATAATGTCAATGGAACCTATAATCCAGGATTATAATCTGCCGTAAACATGGAGTGAAACTGCACTCAATATTTTTGTAAATACTTTGGGATGAGGAAATTAGTAGACACGAGTAGTCTAAAAATATAAAATGTTTCATAGTATTCTAAACAATTCATTGATTCTAGGCAGACAAAGGCAAAATATGGAAGATAATACACTAAAATAAACACTTTAATAATTCTTACGAAAGAATGATGACTGTGGAATAAATGACAGTCCAGCCAACAATAAACAATAATAAAAGTCTGTTCAGCCAACAAGCTGTTGGGTGTCCAGCCAAGAAGCTGGTTTCCATAATTGTGTGAGGTACACTTAGCGACCACAGGTGTCTGAGAAAAAGAAAAGCCATTGAAAACATTTTTGTTATTATGAGGATTTGGTTCCTCGCCACTCTTCAGACAAGTTTGCCTAAACAGAATGATTCTTTTTACTACAGCCCAATCCATTCTTTAAAAAGAATTTAGTCTTTCTTCTTCGAAAAAGTGCTGCTGTAAGAAAATGAAAATTAATCTTATTTGGTATTAACAAATATTTTAATTTTATATTCATTCATGGATAAGTCTTTGAAGGCATAGGTTTGTTCTCTTTGCATTTCCTTCTTACTTTTAAAAAGGTATTAGTAAGTACCAACTGAAAAAAGACACCAGTGTTCTGCCTATCTCACCTTCATTATTAGGTTGCTAGGATAAAACAGATGTTTTCTCAGGTGTTCTCTGCCTGATAAGCCATTGGTCTATGACATAACTTTCTAAAATATACTTGCATGTACTGTATATCAGATTAACTTTCCTGTAGAAAATCTTTGAGGTACTGCTGCAAAGTATGTCAATGTTACCATATTTTAGTGACTTTTTTAGAAGCAGTTCTTGCACGTCACAGAGGTTCACAAGTCTTTTAAAACAAAGCAGTATTTGCCTAAAACTTAATTGATAAATTAACTTATTCAATGTGAAACAAGAACAAGATACAAAGTATGGACCTATAGACATTTCTGTGTTTCAAGGAATTCCATCTGTTTATGCCAAATGTTACAATTCTTTGCCCTGAACATTCACTTTAATTAATCTCTCTGCTGACAGGATCCCCCAAAAAGGAAATGTTTACATATGCTTTTTTATACAAAGCTTATGTTGAATAAACAGATGTCATTAATTATTCTTAATTCCTAAATCTAAAACATTATTAACCTATAGCTAGATTAGAAGACAAATCAGTAGTATAAAGATTACAAAGTAGGAATCTGGTGGTTAAATAAATGAATAAAGACAAAATCAGGTAATTCAAAATTAAGGTCCCAGTTAGACATCCATCAAGTTGAAAGTATGGTCATGCACAAATAGCAGTGACCCATACATTTTCACATTTTTTTCAGGCACTGCTTGCCTGTCTTTTTTTCTTTTAGTTTCTTTAAAGTAACTGTAAATTTTGGATCAGGAATTCTTTCTTTAAGGGCTCTTTATTGAAAAGTTACTGCAACAGAACAGCAAATTTTACAACAGCACAATCTTGCTTAATGATTTTTCATAAAGATAATCACTGTAGAAACCTAAATTGGAAGACACTGTGCTTTTACAGCCTGAGAGGGGTATTAGAAATGTGTTTGCACTGCTTTTGTAGCTGATTTCATAACATATCTTTCCTAAACCAACTCTGAAACTATCACCAAGCTAGGCTTTCATGCAAGTACCATAACTTCCTAATTGGAAGTATCAGGTATATAATCTCAATTGTATGAAATCTGTCTGCTGCATAGAGAGGACCCTATTCCATGGGCATGGAATCTGCTGTGGAGTTGACACATGACTGTGTTTCCTTCATTAGAGATAAGAGAGTACCTGTAGCTTTCATGAGCCATGTGTGAACACGCTGTGCATCCACGCAATATTATCACTATAAATTTTCAAATGCCTTAAACGACAGCATTACCATCCAGAGATGGTAATTTCAATGCCAATATTTTTAACTGTTTCGCTACTGATAACTTTTAGCAACTATCTAATTAGTGCCAAAGTAGTGGCACAGTCACAGCTTCTTACTCCCACCTTCCCAGGAGCCAAAAACTATTCCTAGCCAACCTGCCAAATCTTCAGCTATGGCTGATAACATTACTACAGTTAGTCATTTTCAATATAAAATCTACAGTATGTCAAAAACCTCAAGGTACATAGAACATCATAAACTGATTCAAATTAAGTGTGAAAACAGATGACAAGGCCCCCTGTAGTTATGTTTCCACATTTAATTCAATAACTAAATCATTCTGAATGGCCTATTGCTGTGTATTTCTCCAGCTGCAACTAAAAATGCATCTGAAGTAGCTACAACATAACCACTAAAGTGATACCGTGAAGATCATGAAGAACACATCTTGTCTGACACCATGCATTGGCCCTGAAGTTGAATGTTAATGAAAATGCCTTTGATGTACTATCTGTTTCATGTGGCACTGCATATTTTTCCCTGTTGTGTCTGTCTTAATCCAGTACTTGTAAAAATCAAGCAGCTGAGGCCAATGAGTAAATTAATTCTTGTTATAGCTGAAAAAGAAGCGAGAATCCCAGGGTTGGGTCCTTGATTCCCATGGCTATTAAATGGAAAAGTGCACGAGCACCCTCTTTAGAAAACACGGGGAAGACACCTTAGAGATACTCTCTCTCCATATGAGTAACCTTACTACAAGGCCACAGAATTAAGTTTCCTTTTGAAAGCCATCGGTTTGCACTGATGTCAATGCACGCCAAGCAAGGAGTGGTCCGAGCTGACTAATGGATTTAGATTGAATCAGCCATTTAGATGGAATTCAGTTGCTTTGCTGCCCATTATTAAATCATAAGAGATCTTACAGAGGACCTACATAACTGCTTCCCAGGTTAGAATGCCTCTAGGCTTACTCTAGCAGCTATCCTGAGGCACTGGAACTTTGTAAACCAAGGTAGAAGAATGAAAATACTTGATTTCATTTGCCCCCACAGCTAGGCAATGCCAGAGAACAGTCAACCAATCTGTCTGAGACTTGACCTTCTAACAGTAAGATACAAGATACAAAAGGTGTTTGGGCAATCTGAATCTGCCCCAAAGCCTTGAATTCAAAGGGACTAGGAGATTCTTCTGTAAGAGTGTAAAGACCCATCATTCACTGGAGACATCACCAAGTAAACTTATCTGTGAGTTCAAATTCAAGAATGATGACAGCACTGTCTGAAGTACTGTGCCAAGAAATAATGACCACACCATCCAGGAATAATAAGCTGCAGTCTAGATCTTTTATTTCTAGTGCAGAATACATTTTATTAATGGAACAAAACAGATTTGTGCCATAACTATTGAAAGAATCCAATGGTAAACCACAAGATCAACACCTAAGTGATAGAGATGATTCACATGTTGGTATAGCTAAATTGTAAAAGAGGAGTATTCCAGATTTTGATATTTACCATAAGATGTTTTGCAAAACACTGTGTGAACTGTATTTTAATGATTGTTTTATTTACCCCAGAAGTGATACTTGTATTGCTGTTTCTTCAGAAAAGCATTATTTATAAGCTCTTCTCAAATATAGGGAGAGAAACAAGTGTACTTATTTGGATCAACATTAAACCCACAGAATACTCATTCCTAATTTAGCTTTATTATAATTGTTCACAATCTTGCCATAGTTTCTAGATAAAATGGCAGCCATAGCAACTACATATCATGTATCAGATGGAAATCGGTATCAAATCCATCCACCATACACAAAAATTTTAGGATAGAGCTAAGAGAAAACAACTGAGGAATATTCATGCATCAAATTTGTCATATTGAGAAGCTAAATTCATATACATTACCTCAGCAGATTATGTTTTATGTGTAAGGAACTGTTGCAACATGTTATTCTGATGATCAAAATTCAGACCTGAGAACAACTCTGAACAATAAAGGGTAACAGCAGAGGTACAGAGCTTCTCTTCAGGACAAAACAGCTTCTGTCTCCACCAAGTGACCATTTTACTAAAAAGTAATTTTACTTATGTAAAAGCACTGTCAAATATACATAAAATAAGATATACTAATTCAACCTCAGTGTGACTATACGTTTAAAAAAACCCATGAAACAAAAATGGGTTTACCTAATTCTGTTCTCAATAAACAAGTGCTACAATTTCAATTTCAGTGAGATATGACTACATTTAAGGCCAGCATAGTGGTAGATGCAATTTTATTGTAAACATTCCATTTTCTGAACAGAAATTCTCAGTCGTGGGAAGCATGAAAAGAACAGTCAGCTTAAACAGAACAGCTTCCAAGACTGTTCTCAAGGTACAAAAAGACAGAGTTTTTACCTAGCTTTATAAAATGAGCTTTTATCACTCTCTGGCATAAGCAAAAGACTGATTCTTAAACCCTTGCCAGTGTAACGGCTTGGCCTGGCTTTTTTCATAACACTATTCCTATGGGAGATCAGAGCTATTCATTGTTCCATTTTTCAGCCTCATTTATGGCCTTTTACCACAACAGAGAAGTTACATGAATGTTAACAATCATTCCTTTACTGAACTTTCATTTAAAGGTACCGATTAAGCAGCTTTCAGTTGAAGAGTGTGCTTGTTCTCAAAGAAATAATGCATTTTACCCAGCTAGCCAGCTATACAAAAACCCATCTCTGAATCAGGACTCAGTATCTCAAAAACTGAAAGGCCAGTTCTGACCTGCTACAAGAACTGAAGATGCAAATGCAGAGCGCAGCCACACTGAAAAAGCAGCAGGCTATTATTTTCTCATCCTTCTTTTTTGTGTTCATTTCTAATCACAATGCACATATATGATAGGTCAAATTCCTTAAGCAGCAAACTAAAAGATCAAGCCAATGCTCATCTTGGTCTAACCACATTAATGTTTGAAAAGTTCATCACATCAGCTCACAGGTGGTAAGTTCAAGTGAAAGCTTTCATAATTAAAAACAGTAGTTTTTATCATGACATCAAAGACTGTTTTTTTAAATTTAGTTCCCAATTATAGCATGTATTTTCACATCTTTGGACTCAAATAAGATTGGGACTGGTACTTTTCAAAAAGCTTTGGAAAAATTTACTGGCATAAACCTAAGGTTTCAGAGGTGACATTAATCTTTTTCAGGGAGAAAAGAAACTTTGACAAGTTACTACATGTCAGCTCAGCAGCAATTAATAGAATGTCCATTTCCACCTGAGTTGATGAGAGTCATATAGAGCTAGGTTTCTACCCCTTGGATTCAGTGCTTCAACACTAATATCTACCTGCTCTCAGAAGAAATTTTAGATAACCAGTTTTGCTAAAATTTCAATAGGTTACTCTTCCTCTGTGTCAACTTGCCCAATATGATTGCTGCATCAGTGCAATTTTATTAGTTTATTCATCTCATCTAATTCAAAAGACACTATCACGAGGGGGCTGGCATGCAGGTCATTCTTTTTTGAGAGGTAATGTTTACCCAAAAAAGCAATATGGCACACGAGTCTGCATATGCTTTGGGTTTTGTTAGAGGTCTGCTCAGTGAGCATAATCCCTTCTCCTGCATCCAGTAAAACACTAGCATTTTTCCTCATTCTGCCTCTTAGCATTTTTTATAGGGGAAATTCCCATCATAAAGGAAGATCTGTATAAGCAAAGCGTGAACTGTCTTCTTCAAAAACATTTGAAAATAGTGTGTAGCACCAAAGTCACATCTCTGTTTCCTCACAGGTATATTCTCAGTCTTTGATTATCCACTGCAAGATCTGCCTTGGAGAAAAGCGGTGTTATAAAGTTCTGCGTGTGAAAGAGTTATGTACATACAGACCCTGGGGGAAAAAAATCCCGTAGGTGATTCTACTATGACAATCCCATGGCCACTGGGAAAAAAAACTGGAATGACCAGGGGCTCTTATTGCCAAAAAGAAAAACCATAATAGATCAAAGCTTGTTCTGACTGGTCATTACAGATAAGCTCTTTACTTCTCTATACAATCAAATGAGTTCTCACTTATCATAGAAATATGCCATTTTAAGACTAGGGAAGTCCTCCACATCAAACTTTTCCACAATAGACTTCTCTTGGACAGTTGAAAGGCCTGTTAATGGGAAAAGAACTGAAATTTTAGCTAGATTATCAACAGTATAGAATTAAGTGCATAATAACATAGTCATGATTCCTTGAGGAAGCATGAGCATGTGGAGAAGCTGTAGATACCAGATTCCAAAAACCATCACTCTTGATTCCTTGATGGATTAATAACAAGAAATAGGTGTTCATGTGGCCAATTTTAATACACATGATGTCAGTGGTGATCAAGAATCACTTAACCTATGAAAACTAGCTAGTTGCCTGAGCAAATCTTACAGCCTTAATCAAGGGGTCCTCATACTGCACTGGCACTGAGTCTCAGCAGTCCCACTAAATAACTATCTATGGGTGCTAAGTGGACCTTACTTTTCCGTATCTTTTGCCTCCAGACCAAGGACAAAGCATATTGGAAAGGCATTTTTGGGAAGGCAGAATACATGCCTATTATGCTACATCTGTTCTGTGAATTAACGGAGGATTCTCTACAAATTTTCTGCGCTTTCATAGAGCATTAGAAGTAAAGTGTCTGTTTACTAATTGCACATTAATTACCAGAGTACTTGCAACACAATCCTGTCCTGTAATCAGCAGCATATGAAAATTGCAAGCTATCTAGCAAATGAACTTGAAACACTCCAGATGTATGTGTTGAAGTCCAATTGCAAAAGATTAGAGTTAAAACATTGGTTCCAGTGAGCATATAATTAATTTTAAGTCACACTGAATTCTATAAAATTACTTCAGTGTTTAAAATTAAGCATATTCTTCAGTGTTGCTCCTTCACAGCTTTAAGTCTGATCATCCAGTCTGCTTGCAAAACTCTTTGAAATCGTATCTTCAATTCCCAGCCAGCAAGGTGACTTCATTCCTTTAGCTTTAAAGAGCGATTAAGTACATTTCAGATACTTTGTCTTCATTGGCCATGTTGGTAACATAGAAACTGATGTTTTATCTGCCCAGTGTAGATATTAACAATCTCATAAAAATAAATTCGGATGGAAAAGGCTTATCTTGCTGTTGGAATGCCATGATCTGTCTTATAAGATCTGCTTGTAAGAACTATTCCAAAAATCAATTATTCATGTAGTAAAAGAAGTGTAATCTTCAGTAAACTAGCTTGAAGTTTTCCTGAGGGACTTTCCAAATTTTAATTTGGTGTGTTTCATATAGATGCAACCTGAATTTCTCACCTGCAAAAATCTCTATGATGTTATAATATTGTCCCATGCCGAGTAATTTGCATCTAATGTAAACTGAGTTGAAAAGACCTATGGGTCTTTTTTAAAACACAAAAGAAGGGGGGAAATGCAATAAAGACTTATCCTCATTTATTTCAAAATGTACTTTCTTTACTGATCCTCAGATGTGTCAAGAGATGATAAAACTAACCCAGGTTTGATACTTCACTGATCAAGCGTTTTACTCTGTGAACTGAAACATTGTCTAGAACTGTTCCACTGATGCTTTATTATTATTATGTGTGCACACACACTGCTCAGCAACCATAAATCTTCATATTTCTTAATAGTGTTAATTTTAACCTTAATGATAATGTTCCATCTACCCGTAATTCCTTTTTTTTCTCAAAACCAAAATTAAAACCATATTTAGTCATGCTGCCAGAAACAAAAGACACTCCCAATTTTTTGGCAGTCTCAATTTCTTTCCATCCTACTTCTTGTAAGTATTCTTTCAGTCACTCTAAAATGACTTCACCTTTGGAAAATATTGTGTGCCACAGTGGAGGGTAGTATCAAAATGACAGTTCTTTTGGGGCTGGCCTTCTTTCATTATTGATATTATCTCAACTTTTCAGAGACTAATCAGCTCAAATTTCAATACCTCATCACATCAATACATCCTGGGAAATCACTGTAAGCTTCCCATTGATTTCAAACTATAATAATTGTTCCCTTGGTCCCTCTAAAAGGCTACATTCACTGTAAAATCTCCACTGGTATCCCTCCTCTGAAGGACATCTGTTTTCTGAGAATGCCTGTGGTAATAGGAAAACATTTATTAAACAGGCAGATTACAGTGAATAAAATGGAGTTCAGAAAGCAGACAGTGATGGTCAGTAGTCAGCTAATTCAGTACAGCCCTTCATCAGTTGCTATATATTGCCTTTCTATCGTTGTTTTATTCTATGCCTGTTTTTATACCACATTTATCACAGTAGTATCTGAATGCCTTCCAGTAGTACACATAGCACTGTGACTAGCATCTGTCACACACTGTTTGTTCCCTTATCTTCTCCCTAGGGAGAACTGTATGTGCTGAGAAGCATTCTGCCTTGGTAAGGCTTGATTTTTTTTAACCAAGCACTACTAGTTACTACAGGAAGGATGTGGAATTGTTACTGAAAAGTGATCCAGAAACAAAGGTTTTACTTAAACACTCCACAATGAGAAGTTTAGATCAAATCAAAACTCAAAAACCAAAAGCATTTGAGGTCCATTTCAGTTTCAGCAGAAACAGTGGCTTAGAAAAGATATGCAAGTGCTTAAACTAAAGCCTAATTTGATCTCATGTTTTCTTTTTTTAAACAGCCTGAGAAGCAAAACAAACTAAAATTTCTGTACCTTTTCATGGTCTTCATTTTTTTTCTAAGGGCTGCAAGCTCCCTTTTGCCACAAGAATATTTATGATAACCCCCTCCTTATGATTAAAGCACAGACATGAGAATGATTGAGCCTGTGGCTGTAGCCTAAATCAACATCTCTTTTTTTGTGCTTTACAGTACTCCACACAAGGGCTCTGATACAGTATATATCCTGTAAAACACAGCATAACAGCAGGCTCAGTTTGCTCCATCCTGAAGGTAAGGGTTATTTTGCAGCACGTTTCTTGTGTGCAGACTGAAGGTGTAAAGATGCCTCTGAAGCAGACAGAAGCCTCAAAGAGCACCATCCAGCAGGTTCTTTTTAATGCATGAGTACAAATTAACAGAGCCAGGTCTGGTTAAACACAGTACACATCTGGCCAGTGTGTACCAAGAAGCATAGTGTCACATTTCTGACACCAAGAGGAGTATCTGTTACACTTTTTTAACTTAAATAGCAATATCCCAGACTACTTGTGAATGCTTTGTGTTTTATGCAGTCCTAGTGTTTCTTGCCATAATGGTTCAAGCAGTTATCGTGCTTGCTGCGCGACTGAGCCACTATAAATCTACATCAGTAAGCCCATTTCTTACATGCTGGTGTCACTCAAAGTATGTCTGCACCACAAACTCTTTTATGACTTTGTACACATATCCGTCCAAGTACCTCCAGTACCGGAAGAAGTTAAGCTGTGCAACTTGGAGTTCATTATAGGCTGGTGATGCAAAAATATATTAATCTTCTAAGCCTATGTTAAACCCTAGATTTTCATGTTTTTTCCCAGTAGCCAACCTCACTAGTTTGAAGGTGGCTTTGACAGATCTACACTACATAACCATGTTGATATACGTAAGAGGAAAATTCTTCCATCTACATGGGAAATTTGAGATATAAGAATTTAAATCTGCAAATATTTATCTATCAACATATTTTCCCCACTTCAAAATACCTTACATGATAAAAATATTTTACATGACTATAACTAGGCTTATTTTAATTACAGTGCCACTATTAAAAAGCTAGTCAAAGTAGTGCTCTCTTGTAACAAATACAGCAGACTAGATTAATAGTTTCTAGGAAAACAGTAATAGCTAAATGAATAAACTCAAGCATTAATAGAAATTAAATGTTAGAACATACAGTTCATACTATGATTACTTACAGGGTTTGCAGGGTCCAACTGGAAAGCTTTATTAGCATCACCTATTGCTTCTTTCCAATTTTCTATTACCGATGCAGAATAAGTGAGAGAAGGCAACAAAGAAAACTGTGGATATTTTTCTTACAATTAGATGGTTTTCACAATGAAATCAGAGCCTTTAATACATACACTATGAGTATGCAATATTGGCATTTTCTACAACAACATTTCCTTGGTAGTATCTGAAAGCCCTCTTCTAAAAATCTTAAGTTTGCTTTACCCTAATGAAAAGTACTTCTACTCTTTTTCCTGTGCAGCCATTATATCTAAGCATCTGTCTCCTCCAAGTGCCTCCTCTGAGACACTCCCAGCTAGTGTCTAACACAATCCTTTCAGATGGTATTTCCTCACTCAAACATGAAATTGTACAATATATTCCAAATGACTTTAACAACTTGCTGCCGCCAAGAAGCAAGGTTCCATTCCTGTCACGTTCTCCAACTACCATGCCTGGTTTCCAGTTAACTCATCTCTTGTAATTGGCTTACTTTTTAACTGAAGCATACTAAGTCCACTAAGTGAGTTTAATCCTTATAAGACAATACAAAGTCCCAGACTGAGAAGTGGCATTATAAATGCAGGAAATGCTGCAACCATAGCTTGTGCCATGTTAGACAGCAGAAAATCCACACAGAAATGAAGTTTTGGCTGAAAGACAGATTTTATGGTGTGCAAGACCCAAACTCCGGGTGCAACTTCTGTTGAAGTTGGGTACTCATGTCTTTCTCTCATGCCAATTCTTTCATGTCTAATAAAGGTTACACTTACACTGCCACCTTAGGGACCCTTTAATTCCACCAGCCTATTTTCATGAAATTTGTGGGAACTGAGTATCTCTGAGTTTCTGACACTTTGGCACTTGGCTGAAATAGGCCAACAGAATCAAATTCCTACATTAGGGTTCTGGAGTGTAATTGCATGAGTCACTTTTCCTTTTGGAAACAAGCTACAGCTACTCTTGGAAGAAGTCAGAAAAAGAATGAACCACAAGTGACAGACATTATTCACGCTGCCTTCTGCAATACCGGTACCAGCTTACGTACAACACTGACAGGATAGCCCACAGCAGAACTTGTACATACTAGAACAGAAGATGCCCAATTTTCACAGGCACCCATACCAGGCATATTGTGGCTCCAGCAAGATGGCATTATATACACTTGCAGCAAATTTTTACTGAATTCATATTTCAAAAAACAATTCCTAGACAATAATCATGGTGGTTTTGCTCACTGCAAAGTAAAATCCAGAAGGAAAAAAAATTAGGCATGTTTGAGCCAAATTTATAACCTGCATATTTTTAATAAGTTGTGAAATCTAGCCACCAATGTGGCTAAATAAATACTTGGTCTACTGCATCAGAGATATGGGAAAACACACAGTGAAAATGCACATCGTTCTTACCACAAAAGCTTACAGTTCAAATAGAAAAAGCAGACAGCTGGGAATAAAACAAGAGACCCAGAAAAATGCAGGTACACCTTCACGGTCACAAAATAAATGGAAAGAGAGCCGAGTGCAGAACTTACAAGCCCCAAGTTCCAAGTCTTTGGAAAGCAGAACAGCTGGTGTTGCAATGGAGTTTTTTACTGATGTATGGTTGTCCCTGGCCACCTATCTAGCTACTGATGCCTTTCTGAAAAGGTGACTACTCCCTTCTCTCTCCCCATTGCACCTTCTGCACATCTGCAATGACTTATAAAGCCAAAATATACAACATACCTCATCTTTCATCTTCTCCTTTACCTGGTTTTACCAGCTATTATTGTCATTGTTATTGTTTTTAGATTTTAAAAATACATTTCATAAAAAGACAAATAGATTTATACAGTATTTTAATTTAATTAAAAACATCAGAAAGACATGCTGAACAAGGTCAGCAAACATAAAATCACAAAAAACCCCAAAGAGAATAAAATCTAAAAACAGGTATATGAATACATGTTATCACACATAGCAAATACACCTATAACATATATTTGATTATGAAACAATACGGAAGATATATGCAAAATGCAGACATTTTAAAGAAATTATTTGCATAATTTAGTAAAAAAGTTACATAATGCCTTTCTGAAATGGACTGCTATCTGCAGGAAACACAGACACATGAATACTGATAGACTCTTTGCCACTGTAACACCAAAGGCTTGGTGAATGGCACAAAATATTTCACTTGCATCAACCCTCTGACCTAAATAATCTTGTAAATTCATATCTGAAGCCAGCCAAATAAATATACTTAACAGGATTAGCCATGACTGCAAATGTTAGTTTTGTTTTGATACCTGTAGTTTTGAGTCTTGAGAACACAAGTAGAAATGACAATATCACATGCATGCACTACTGTATTGCCTGAGTATATGAGTATTTAAAGGTAAGACTTTTAAAATCCATTCGAGCCTGGTCCAGCCCATTAGAAAAAACTGAAAACTGTGTGTCAAAATCAATCTATAGCACTGTCCAATCTGTACTTCAACATTTGAAAATCAAACTTCATTGCTGTACACATGTATTCAATGAGAAGCACTGAACTCACTCAAACCCCAAAGTAGACTCTAAGGAAAAAGTTTTGCCAGTTATAATAATTGTTGATAATGTAACGATTGTGTTTATGAATGAGAAAAAGCTGCACACAGTCAGTCAAGATTTCCACAAGATATTCCGTAAAAGAGCTGCTATTCTCATATACAGTAACAAAAGTAGATACCTGTAAGGAAGGATGAGGACAGAGACAGACTGAGACTTGTGTGCCTTTTCTGGAGACGTCCTTTCTTTCCTTAATTCCCCTATATAATCCATTATTAACATTGTAAAACATAACATATAAAAAGGTCTGTTCAACAAGCCTCTTATATAAACTATTTCAAAGTTTTATTGCTGCTTAAAAACAAAGCAAAATTAAGTAGAATTGACTTTTACTTTCAATAGGAACCCATGCCAATTTGACTTGCCCAAGCTGCACTGAAGTCCCTGATGTCAGAAGCATTTCTCCCAGAAACTTTTAGACCTCGTACTGATAGCACTTGTATCACTGAAAAGTAGTTTCGTATCCACACTTGCAGCACATAAACCTGTGTTACACACTGCACAAAGTCTAATCTTGCTCCAAGACTGGTTCGGAAAGTATTAAAAGAGCTAATACCATCAAATTTTAAAAAATGTGTTCTAAAGGTTTGGCTGCATTTATGCAATGAATATTTTGCTTTCATTTTTGCAAAATTTACACAAGTTGCTTTACATGCATGTTCCCCAGCATCTGCAATAAAAAAAAAAAATCTATGGAGGATCAATTTCTATTTTAAAAAATCATTTTATTTTTAAAAAATAAATTTTATTATACTGTTATTCATATGATATTGCTGAATTTATTCTGAGGGAATAAATTTTCTATGAAAAGATCATATTTTTAAAGTATTTTCTACTATGTAATTTGTACATGTTAAAAACAAAGATTGACAAAAATCCCTGAAGTAGCTCCTTTTCAGATTAACCGTTTCCATTTTGTATCTATCTTAAACTCATTCTTAATTCCCCTGCAGGTTAAGGAAGGAACAATAGCTTGGAGTATCAATGAGAATTAAGTACTGGTGAAGAAACTACTGCAAGAGAGGAAGCCCACTAGGCTGCCCAGCTGCCAAATTCACACCGTGCTCAAGTGCAAAGTGGTCTAAGACCCCTTTCGCACCCAAACAACAACACTGCTATATGTGGATGAATGTCAAATGAAGTATTTTTATTACGAGATTTCCCTACTCTTTCTAACACTCTGACTATGGTAAGAAACACGAAACAAAGAACAAAATTATCCCCATAAGCATATTTTTGTACCTGGAATTTCAATATTTGTTGACTAAATTTAACCAAAGTTCTAGAGAATCTTACCACATTTCACATGTGCATATGCTCTTCGACAAAGTGCTGGTGTTTGGAGGATAGATGTGGAACACAGCCAACCTGACATACTCTCTGAAGAAGAAGAGACGGGATCATGAACTATAAAGTTATGATTTAAGCAGCAGCATTACACTACATCCAATATCATTACACCAAGTAAACACTGTCATTACAAACTTAATGGTATTCTTGAGACATCCACATTAGCACCATTGGTCTTTTATTTATTTCAAATTACTGTTCTTATTTACCTCAGCAGGGCTCTATACGATTACTCCCCAGACTGCTCAGACTCCTGTGGGGATGATTTATGTTGTCATTCCAATCTAATGTTTCCCATAATTGTATTGTGTTTAAAAAACATTAGAACCCAAGGGGCTAGGCAAGGAGTTATGATATTAACAGCACACTCATATAAATCAATTTACTCCCTTGGAGGGGAAAAAAAAAAAAAAAAAAAAAAGAAAAATGTTAATAAGATTACAGAAGGACTGCAAAGCCAGTGCAAACCTACTGTTTTAAGTGTGTTTAATCAATAGCTGTAAATGCATCACAGATAAATTCTGGAAATGAAAACACAAGCAGGAATCCATTTACACATGTGTAGTATTATGTTATTGACATTAATAGACTGATCACAAAAAGTAAGAAGAACATCATTTCACTGAAAAGATTCAATCTCAGAAAGTGGCGAGCACCCCAAACGCTCTAAATGCACAGTATTTTTAAGAGCTCTCAGACTCTTGCAAGATCAACCTAACATTAGTGGCAGACATAATTTCATAATTGTGTAATTTTAAAGATTCCAAGTGTATTGCAGGGATCAAGAAGTAACCCATGATTTCAGAAACACTGACCATTAGGATAAAATCTAATGATAAGGATTATGTGGGTAGAAAACCAGGGAACTTCAGCCTCTCTTTTCCATTACCTACTAAAATATCTCATTTTATTTTTAAAAATCTCACAAGTCGATTTTTAATATGCTTAATGCAATGTGCAAGCATAAGATAACCTAATATGTTCAGAAGATGGATTACTTGTAGCTCAGTCTGAACTGAGCCTCTAAATGCAGTATTGTTTATTATAGTCACTGATCTAATTTTGCTGTACTGTAGCTATATTCTAAGATGCAGCTGTCAATCACTTTAGGATAAATTTAGTGTAATAAAACACTACAAGACTGAAACAGGACAACAAATATTAAAAAACCACCATTCCGATATACTCCCTGATTGAAAATGCAGCAGCTCACTAAACCTAGGATACTGTTCTCCCCACAGAAGAGCAGGCTGTCACGCAACTCACATACCATAAATCCCACTGCAGATGTACCTTAGGGATAGATGAAACTTCTATTGCTTTCATGAGTTCATCCGAAGCCTCTTTATGGGGATTCCAGTTTTGTGAGGCTACAGCTAAATGATCAGAATCACAAACTAGTTTTTGCAGTTTTAGTCTTGCTTTAGTTCGCTTTACCCTAATGAAAACTACTTTTACACTTTTTCCTGCGCAGCCATTATATCCAAGCATCTGTCTACTTCAAATGTCTCCTGTAAGGTACTCTCAGGTATTGTCTGTCTCAGGACAGACTCTTAGCTTCTGTAAAGCGGTCTGCTCTACAGGATTAAATGGAAATATGCCGCTTCACAGCGGCTGAAGATCAAACCCTTCAGTCATTAACCAGAACAAAGAAACTTGCTGCTGGTGGAAGAACTATATTATTATTTCACATTACAAAATCTTCAGTCCTTCTAATGAGGAAGGAGATGTTTCATAAATCTGACAAATTCATTTTAAATGCTGCAAACTTATCACAATACTAAGCCACAAAAAATTATTTATTTCAGGCTTGTAAAAAAAAAAAAAAAAATCAGTATTTGGAATTCCAACATCAAATTACACATAAGCTGCAAATTTAAGTGCATAGGTAAAGAGGGGTATTGTCATGGTTAAGTTTTGGCACCTGGAAAATAAGTAGGAGTGCAGCTGGTCAGAAACTGTATTACCAAAAAAAGTTCAATCAGAAAACATCAGGTGGTTCAGCACAAAGTATTTCATTTAAGCAGCTACTCTGGAAGTAGGAAGTCTGGAAAATCCAGGTAACGTACTGCAGGACAGGTTCCCTGAAGGTTTTGTCCTGGAGCAAATAATCCCTGCAAGTGCAAACACTGTAGCAATTGCAAAATGTGCTGGTGGGAACTGCAGCAGAGGCAGGAGCTCTGAATGTTCCGTGCTTTAAACTTACAGCAGAATAAAAAAAATAATAAATACAACTCACTCCCTCATGCACAGGGAGACCAGTAGCTGGAACTTGGCTATCGATTGCAACGCAATCGGACATTAGCACCTTTTAAGAGGTGTGGTAAGAAGAAAAGCAAAGACTTGGAGGGAAAGCTGAGAAGTAACGTGAAAATTAGTCTTCATGCTTTTTAAATTTATAGCCAGGCCTTTCGTAAGAATTTTCTCTTGCACACAGGAGGGGTGTCCTGCCCATTTTTACCAACTTTGGGGACAATAACATTGCCAGCAGTGGTGGCTGTATCGCCCTGAATGGACACTCATCAGTCAGGCTGAAGTTCTCCTCCTTTTCTCCTGCTGACCCCACCACGCATCCTCCCAGATTTTCTAGCAGCTCTCCGGGTCAGTGTATTTACAAAATACCAAAAAAGGGGGAGGGGGGAGGTTTAATTACACGCTTTGAATTACCGCTGGCAGGCAAAGATGTTCCTCTTTGGAGCCAGAGGAGGTAAAACACCACAGAGGATGGCGCAGGCCTGGGCTCCAGCAGCGGAAAGACATGGCGGCGGGCAGCGAAACCCCACCCAGCCCACGCTCTTGGCTGTGGCAGGGCGGCCATGGCGGGCGGGGCGGCCATGGCGACGGCAGCGGGGCGGCCATGACAGGCAGGGCACGGCGGGGCGAGGCTGCTGCCCACCCGCTGCGGCCCCGCGGGCGCCATGGCAGAGACCTCCCTCGCCATGGTGGAGGGGTTGGGGGCGGCCTGCGGGGCCTCCAGTGGGCTCCGGTACGTGAGAAATAGGTAGAACTATTCTGTCTTAACTGCTTCGCGTCTGCTTGTCTCTCGTTACGTGAAGCAGGAATGGAGAATTTTAAACAATAAAGTGTTAAAATAAAGTTAGTCCATTTTGGACATTGAATCAACAAACGTGTCAATGATTTACTTGCATAACTGGAAGTATCATAAATGTTCTAGGCTTTAAAAATTGTCCACTGCCATTTAATAATTCTAAAAATGGTATTTGGTGTAAAAAGACATTATAGTAATACTGCCTTTGCCAAATACCGTCGCTTTTTCAACACATCCAGTCTCGTGGCTGATGCACGTAGGTTTTTGTGAGACCTTCAGAGACCGGCGATAGAAGCCACCACTGAGGGAGTAATCCGAGACCCAAGGTAGGAGATAAATGGGGGCAGCACAAAAGCAGCATCAGGCAGAAGATGGGAGCAAATTAATTTCCCCGTGACCCGTCCACTGGGTGTCGGCTGGTATCAGCTGGTATTGGAGATCAGAGTTCTTCCCTCCTGCATGGATGCCTTCTGAAGTCAGGTTAACAATTTGGTGTGAATAAGGTCATCCTTCTGAACAGCCATAAGCATCACTGATCTGTGCCTGTTTCAGACTGGCACTGCCCTGTCTTAAGAAAAATGAAAGAACGGCACAAGACTAATAATTGTCATACAAAGTAAGTCATGCACATGTTGGTTGTTTGGCCATGTTACCTTCCTTAGGAAGAAACCAGGTCAATCACGTTAATTAAATGGATACGACATTTACCCCAGTCTTTTCATAGCGGGATTTTAATTTCTTCCCAAACCAGTTTTGAAAGTTAAATCCATTTATGAGCATGGCCCCATTCCTTGGAAAATACAGTTGTTCAGTGTTAGCCATGCGATTTTGTGTTTCCTGGCATCTGGCTCTCATTAAAAATAAATAAATAAATAAATAAAGAGCACATCTTAGCATGAAGACACATAACAGATAATTAAAATATACGGATAATTTAAAGAACATGACTAAAAGTTTATTTTAGGTTGTTAAAGTGGATTACATTTGTTTGATCATAAATACCTCAGAATTATTCTCTTTATTTTAAAAAGGAGCAAAAAGCTCAAAATTTCTCTACAGTGAGAGTGCCAAAAAGTTAGAAGGATATAACGAAATACCATTTTTCCACGTTTTTTTCTAACTTATTTTCTCCTGCTTCATGTAAGTGTTGTATGCTTAAGCATGAGGCTGCCATGGGTTTCCTGAGTGCAGCTGCACACTCCTATGACAAAGAGCTGCCACATTAAAAAAAAACAACAAAACAAGTCGTATCAGACAAATGATGGCTATTCGTTCACTGCTCACACATTCATTAGTGCTGGCAAGTCATGAATGCATTGGGTTTCTTCCCTCGTACATATTTAATCCCTGTAAATGTGCTATATCCTGGGTGCATCAGAGCTACTGCAGAGACTATGACACATCCAGGTGTGTCAGTGATTGCTCACAGCTAACTGGCCTGTGTAAGTTATCTGGATAATGCAAGAGGTTCTGCACTTTCTCATTAAATATGACTGGTGCAGTTGTCTCTAGCAACTGGATAGTTAAAATTAGAGTTTGGCATTGCAGAAACATAATCCAAAACCCCATATGCAGAAAAGGGCAGTCTGGGAATACATCTAAGGCATCTAATGCCTATCTGCTGCCAAAAGGGGCAGTCCCACCGCCTTTCCCAGACTGAGCAATCAAGCCTCTCACTTGCCCCAAAGCTGCCATTTATCTGACACCATGGTAAGGCAGTTCATGAAGATGGCTTGCCAGAAAATTGGAACCATTTCCCTGCAGTACCAGATACACATCAGTGCCAACACAAGAGAGACAACTGGAACACATGGATTAAAGAAGGGAGTAGAGGTGGGAAAACAAAGCTGTCCGGTTTTTGCAGCATCTGGTTCAGTTTAGCTGTACTGTAATACCACCCTGGAAGCAACAGAGTATCTAACACTAACAGGAAAGACTAAATGCAGATTAGGAAATCCAAAATCCTATTACCTCTGCAGAGTTTGGGCTCCTGAACTAGCTTTCATCTGTACAGGAAGCAGAGACTAAAGCACTCTCCTAAGAGCTGGCACTTACAAATGCTATTACCAAGAACAGAGCAGGGCTTATCGTTGTTTTTTTTTTTAAAACACAGTGAGAAAGCAGGCCTGTGGTATGTGGGAGACCAATATGGAAACCCCTTTTGAGCATGAAGAGGTTCAGACCACATCTTCCATTTTCTAAAATGATACCCTCTCTGTCGGGCCCTATGCAGAACAGCATAGGAAACCAGCACCTACAGCTCACAATTCACAGTGCCTAACATTGCAGGCCTTAATCACAATCACATGAAAAATCACCTTTTCTTCAGTTGGCCAGACTAGCAACTATAATACAAAACAAGCCAGTTCAAAACCATTAGCCCATCTAGGTTCAGAATAACACCACTGAAATAGCAAAATACGAGTCCTTTCAAACTCATGCTGTAGAATACATGAAAGTCTAACTCGTAACAAAATGCCATTGTACGAAAAATAACCTTCACCTTAGCTGTAATTTTCCTGCCCATAGGTGCTAGAATTACCCACAAAAGAGGTAGTTCAAATCGAGTTAAAAAGTGAGCAGCTGTGTACAGCAGCTACCTTTAAAGATTAAAATCCTTTTGCCTATACCAAAGACAGGATCTGTAGGAGAGTCACCTTCCCCCACATCGTAATGTAGAACCTGAGAGCACAGAAACAGATTGCTGTAAAACACGGAAGCAATTTGCCTTGGAGCAAAAATGGTAGCCAGTAATGACAGTCCATTTTATGCCCCTGTGACTGAAGAGGTGATTAAGTTTAAAAAAAAAAAAAAAAAAAGTGATAGCGTGGTTAACAGAGACTCTGAGACCTGAACTATACTTCAGGATACTGAAAAAAACTATTGCCAGGTTCTTTGAATTATCCCTTCTGTACTCCATTCATATTGTTCCCACAGAGAACAAAAGGAAACAGGCAAGTCCAAATGTTTTATGCTTTTTGCAATATTATGTGATCAGTGCTCCCAGTACCTATGCAAAGACATGGCTTAAATGGAATGAGTATTCAAAACTCATTTCCAAGTGAGGGGAAGGAACATTAGACTATTTTTTTTTTTCCCAAGAACAGAAGTTTAGGGGAAAAAAATCAGTTACCTTATATAAACGAGGAGAAAATTTTGATTGTTCCAATTCCAAATTGCTGACAGTTGATGAATCTGTAAGCATACTTTTCATTAAAATTCTCTGGTGAGACTTCAGGTAAATCCAGAAAGAGGATATAGGCACTAAAGCCTATACAAGCCACAGGAAGTGGTAGAGGTGCTCTTTTCACCATCCATCATTCCTCTTGAACCAGTGTAAATGTGCAGGAAATTCATGAAACCAGAACTGGAGAAGATGGGATAAGCATGACTCTCTAACTGATGGCTAGCAAAGCCATTTTGGAAGGAGAGATCATGTCTGTGCTCGTTGCAGCTAAAACTTTTATGTATTTTATATTACATAGTAATCAGATATAAGCAAAGAACCCTACGTGCAGAGACAAAGAATTTGGAATATCATCTGTCTGGAGAAGGTCCCTTACCTTGAGAGCCTTTCCTACAGTTGCACTTGCTTGATCACTTGAGGACTTTTGAATTCTTCTCTAGATGACAGCAGAGTTTCAATGAACAAAATAGGAGAGAGCCACACACAATAGCCTGGAGGTAACTGTGCTTTTTTTTGGAGATGAGAGAAAAAGTTTTAACATCTCTCATGTCTCAGCTCGGAGGGGCATATGGAATGAGTTTCAGCTGCTAAACACACATCACCTGTGCTTCAAAATACAGTAATTCTCACCTTCATATGCATTAAGTGCTTTATTACAAAGCTTTTTGAAATCAGCCCTTTTGGGGAATGAGGCAGAAGAGATCTTAATTTCTGGGTCCTGCTTGGGCTGAGGCTGGAGTCATGCACAGAGCTATGACACCTGGGCAGTTCTGACCACCTCTGCAGGCATGCAGCAGTTCCAGGTGCAGGCATCCTCTTCCAGAAACACAGTCTTGTGCTTAGGTGCCTAAATTCTTCCTGAGCCTCACTTCTAGCCCCTAAGTCCTATCTCTGATCTAGCAGTTTGTGCTACAAAGACGTACGGTCATAAAAAAATTTACCACAAAAACCAAGCATAAGTTTATGAAACCAAGAGTTATTATGTAAGTTATTTTTTGAAATTACAAAATCATTCTAAAAATTATAGAATGCTTTCACTTACAAAATCAAATATTTTAAGTCCTATAGTTCAGCTAAAGTTTGAGCATTTCTGATTGGCTGTATGAAGCATCCTCCCTCTTCCTACCCCAGAAGAATTAAGATAATCAGGCCTCAGATACAGAGTCCAGAGAACATAGAACCTACCAGAAAAAAAAAAAAAAGCTAATTCATCTTCTGCCTGAAAACAGCATAATAGAGCCTTGTGTTCCTTTCTATGGATCAGCATGTTCTCCTATTAAATCTTAATCAATTGAATACTGGTTCTGTCATATAAAATGGACTAAAAAATTACAATTCATAGTAGGGAGAGTAGACAGTTAATTTAAAAAAATGGAAAATAGTACCTATATCATTTTGAGAGATGTGGTACTCTAAAATCCAATATTAGGCATTATATGTTTTTGCTTTAAAAAATATAAACACCTTCCACCCCTCCATGATGTGATTTGGTGTGCTTCCTTGTCAGATTTCAAAATAGATTTGCATAGCATGTACCACTGATTTATAGAAGTCTGGTCTGGGGTGCAGTGAACATCATGTCTAGCCTATTTTCTGTATGAATTATAACTGCAAGAGCAGGGAAAATGCTCTTACAGCTCTCATCCAACAATACACAATAAACTTTTAATTCCTTCACTTTCCTTGTAAAAAAAATTGCAGAAGAGTTTTTAGATTGCCATTATCCACATAGACCTTGGAAATGTTGCCAGAGGCAAAAGCCATCTGTCCAGAGACCTTGTGTTTCCACACAGCCGCCCTGAACGTACTTTCTTTACTCAGAATTAGAGGACATAATAGGTACTGTTGTAGGTCCTAGGCTCCCTTGCCTTGTTTGTTGTAACAGAGGAATCACATAAAAGGATAGGGAAAACATTCATCCCTCATTCCTTTACAAAGTAGCAAAAGCCTAGTGCTGAACTAATAGACCTTTCTCTCCACCATTAGTTGTCACTGGATGTTGGTATTTTGCTTCCCTAAATGGACCCCTATTAATGAGGGACATAATCAGGTTGCAAATTTGAGAGCCCTTTGCAGAAAACTCTCAGCTGACAGCTCTTTGTGTTTTCAAACAACTACAGTTACACTTGTAGTGTTCTCACTGTCCCAGCCATTCCAGTAGTTGCATAAGGACACAGAGAAAAGTCCCAAGCTGACACAGGAATTTTTTAGATCAAAGCCAATGTCTCAAACTGTGTGTGGAAATAAATGGACATTACACACCGTGAAGTACTTTTGTTGTATGCTTTTGGAAAAAAGTAGGCTGTTCATTTCTTCACAGCATCACTTTCTTTTTCAAGACAACACAGTAAACAATGCATCACATAACAGTATCTAATGTTAGAGTTAGGCACCAACGTCCTCCTCCAAAACAAATATTCATATGTTACTGGGCAGCAGAAACAGAAAAATCCTGCATAAAACCTACCATGCTTAGCTAAAAGCAGCAAGCAATATGCAATTCTCCATAAACTTGAACTTTAATCACAGCTGGCAGTTACACATCTTTAAAATGAAGATATATTATTTTCCATGCCTTCCAGCACGTTTCCTCAACCTTGTACCATTGCCTCAGTCTAGAGTATTGAACTGCATCTGTTTCCCAGCTCTGTCCTCGTCAAAAACAGGTAATAGGTAAAATGATGAACAGCAGCATTAGTATAATATTACATAATGCCTTGTGAAGAAAACATTAACCACCCACTTTCAGTACTGGCTATCTGCTCTAATGAAAAATGGAAGAAGAACTGTTTCAGCCACACATACTGCAGTGGTTACTAGAGTGTGAAAATAGTTCAGCATGATTAGCTGATGAAACTAGGAGAAAATGTAGAAAACTACTGATTAGACAGCTAGGAAAGCAAACATACCTGTTGGCATTGCATTCCAGTCAAAAAGTCATTAAGAAACATCAGAATAGCAGTTATCTCCCACTATGCCTCTTTACTTTCAGGTCAATTTCTAGTATTGGAGATTTTTTCTTTCTTCCTGAAGAGTGTAAGATGGGCAAACCATATGCCAAATTTCAAGCTGATAGAATTTCATAATGTTAAATTGTAAAAAGTTCTCATCTTTCCAAAGTACTGGTATCTAATTAGATATAGATCAGATTAGATTACTTCTAGATTAGATTCAAAAGCATTAAATACTCAAAGATCTGATCAAGTGTAATGATCTACTTGTCTATTTTTTATGAGCTTGGTTATCAATCATTTCAGACTGCAATCATCTCAATGCACTATAAAAAACTTTGATTGGCCATGAGCTCATGAGGGCACTCATAGTCCTAAATGCTGATTCTTCCTTGCTTCCAGGTGCCATCTGCAGGTAAATATATTTAGTCATATACAACATTCTTCCTTCATGACACTTCTCTACTATGATTTCCCCAAGGACATCAGATCACAAGATTGTCACTCTTCAAATCAATCTTCACTTTGAAATTTTGAGAACCTCTGCTTTTTGGTCATCTGTATTGCCACCTAGATTAACAAGGCTCAAACTGAAAGTTGCCTCTCAAAAATGTAAGTAGTCAGAAAACTTCTTGAAGATTTAATGTCTACCTAATGAAGATTATCTTTAATATTTTAAAGACTTTCTCAAAAAGTATTTACTCTCTGAGAGGAAATTCTGCAATGATGCACAGCAATTTTCTTTCAGAACTCTGATTGCCCCTTTTCCTCTCCTCTCCTCTCTCCTCTCTTGCTTTCTGTTTGTGACGGAAAAGGACTAAACTGCAAGGTTCAAGCAAACGACTTGAACTTCACTTGCAGACTTAACTGCAAGGTTCGAGCAAACAACTTATTTGAACTTCACTTACAGACTTAACACACCACTATTGCAGGTTTTACAGATACAATGGAGGAATGCACTATTGCAATTTTTTAAGGCAAGAGTAGTACATTATTACAACCACAAGCGATTCACAGACAACCACAAACGCATTTACAAACTTAAAGCATAAACAATATTCACTTACCCCTCCAAGTAAGGGCTCTCAATCCCAGGGAAGTTACCTCAACCGGCATCCCGATCAAGGGGGGGGGGGGGGGGGGGGGGTGTTTCCTTCACAAGCCAACTGTATAGTTGGAGAAGTGACTCCCCCCTTTCCAAACTGAATCTTAGAGTTTTTATCCCCTGACTTGTGGAATGGTGTGTATGACTATGTCTGAGTGAATTATGATATATGCCTAAATGGATTATGTATATCTGAGTGGAGTTTCGCCTTATCTTTCCTTTGTTGGTCTGTGATTGTTTGAATACACAAGGTTGTCATTTGAAACCGAAGCTGAAACCCTCCGATTTGGGTTTTTTTTTTTTACCTTGCTTCCTCAGCAACTGGATAGTGGTTGGATTGAGACTCAGGGCATACTATTTGTTAAGGGATTTCAAGGCTCAGTTCGGGTTTTGGTTCTTTGAATGGTGCAGCCACTGCCCTGTTTACTTTAGGGTTTATCAGACAACCCAGGGCTAAGCTGTCTACACAGCTCCCCGTGAGTCGTCTCTGCAGAGAGACAGGGCCTCGAGGCAACCCAAGGCTGGGTCACTTTTGTAACCCCCCATGAGTCGCCTGTGTGCACTAGACATGGTGAAACTCGTTTGTGAACTATGAGCCGGACAATCCACACACTGTTCTATTAAAATTTTGAAGCAGGGAGACTTCCATTCCTGATGACCAACCTCTCCTTCAGAAGGTAAAGTGAATACAAATAAAACACCACAAAACAAATATGCAAGTTAGCCAAGTCATAATTCTCAATTCAGTGTTGACAAGCATAAAGATGCAAAATCATTTCAATTCCAACACACTGCATGGAATGTCTTTGCTTGTTTATAGCATACATAAATTTTGAAAAAGATCTATGTAAGTAAAAAGATCAATGCACAAGTCTTATCTTTCGGAGGTAATGCTGTGAAAACGGTAGAAAGTCAATCACATGCCTCTACAGAAGATCAGTCTGTCCACCTGGGGACCATGATCTCCATGCAGTTTTAATCCCTGGAGGTATAAATCACAGGAGAAGATGCATTCTTTGAAGACAGTTGTCTTTTTTTGTTCTGGCACACAGAAAGAAAAATAATCATCCAGCCATCAGCAGCAGTAGCAATAAATATTCAGCATTCTAATATCTCATTCCTAAGCATTTATAATCTAAACCATTGCTTTTACCAACAGTCTGTTTTAGCTTGGTCCCAATTTTTATCACTGACTTCCAATTTAAGATGAACCACCAGAAAACCAAATATATTACTTCTGGCATTATGTCTTTGTCATTAACAAAAATAATTGTTATGCTTTGCTGTGTATAAACCCATTTTCTAAATGTTTAAATGTTGAACAGGAGTGATCCCAAATTCTCTATGCTAATTCCTTTCTTTTTTTTTCCTCAGAAAAGGTCAGTTTAATCTCTATCTTTGTGATCTTCCGATTTGGAGCAGCTCCCAGATAGCCTCCAAAGTAGTTAAAGCAAATGACCTTAGGGCTTGGACCACTGCAGAAATACTCACCATGCAATACTTGTATGATTCTTCCAAAGCACCATTCTCATTAATGTCTTGCCAGTATGTTTAGATGAACCATAGTGGAATTATTCAGTCTATAATTACACATAAATTCATACCTTACTAAGAGGCACACGGTAATCATGATTCTTGAATCATTCTCACACTAGTGCATATTTTCCTAGTGTAATGCCATTAGTTCCACTGAAGTCATGCACATACCCATGGAGTGAAGAGTGTCCCTGGGGGCTGGAGGGCAGCCCAAGTTGTGGGCTTCTACCTTTCATAGCGTACCTCCTATAAAGGAACCAGAGTGTCATGGTTAGGGCTAAGTAATTCTATTTATACACACATGTAACATGCAATGCTAGTGCACGCATGCTGTCTGCTCTCTCTCACACACATTGCTGCTCTACAGGAAGTTCAGGATTGGAAAACTGTCCACAATTTTGTAATAGATGTTAAATCAGAAAGAATTGTTTCCACAAAAATGTTAATTCTACAAAGCTGCAAAGTACAAAAGAGGTTTTCCCCCTCTAACCTATAGTAGCCTAAGCAACAAGGAAAGGAGGGGTCAACAGTGTCCCAGGAGGCATTGGACAGAAAAGCCAATAGCAATGAGGGCTTACAATTCATAAATGATTATAAAAACAGATTACTACTAAATGTCTGTACTTTTCAGGTGGAGCTATCTTTGCAGTGGAAAAATGAACAAGAGAATGAACAAATGAATGTATAAATGCATAAATGAAAGAAACAAATGCAGACTTCACCAAAAATACGAAGACACAACCAAACTGGAAAAAATGACATAAACTTAGCTTCTTACATTCAGAACTGTATCTTGATATGAAAGTGGGTAGAGAGGAGTTAGAGAACTGAACACAGGAAAAGAAAGATGCAACAGACCATTCATACCACAGCACTGTAGAGTCCTTCTGTACTCAGTTTGACTTACATTTGAATTTAACCCAGAAACTAAACTTGCAGCGCTATTTTCTTCAGCACAGCAGTCACAGTAGGACAAAACTCATGTAAATTAAACTGGGCACTCATGTTTTATCTTGGAACAAATGTTGGCCATATTAGTTCCCGGTGAGATGTGATAGTCACTTTTTTGCGCCTGAGTGAACTAAATACTCTTCATATGGAAGTCAGGCCGTCCTTCTAACATATGAATTTTTCTATTTTTATGTCATGAAATAAAAGAAAACAAAATAAGTTAATTTTTCAGGAAATTTCCCTGCTGTGATTTTATTAGAGGAAGGACTGGTGTTTTCATTAATCTTCTTTCTTACAAGTTAACATAGTATTTGAACACATAAGTGTTTGAAACAGAAGTTCTTCAGAGATGCTCATGTATGGCTTCTTATCTTAGCTAAAACTTTGATGAACCATTTCAAAGCAAGAGGTAAACTCCAGAGAAGTCAATGCTGGAATGCTTTGGGATGTTGAAGGTCCCTCAATTCTTTAGCATGGAAAGATGCATTAGGGAGTCAGACATCTGTGAATACAGGATGTTGGAAACATAACAGTTGTAACAGTACAAGGAAGATATCAAGCTCTTAGATTTTTCTTTCAGTAGGTGAGAAACAACATACATCCAACACACAACAAGCACACTCATTTACAGTGGTGTGCACCTGGGGCCATGTGCCGGGTAGCATAGCAGGAAGCAACCAAGGCACAAAGCAACATCTGGGAAATATCTTTTCCTATGATTTAAGTCAGTGTGTGTTCCAGTGGATGACACCACATTAGTTTCAGTACACCACCACAGGCTCTCACAGTCATGACCCCATATGGCATACAATGATTTTTGATCGCAGGCTCAATTGCTGACTGCATCTGGTGCATGGAGTTGTTTAATAGAAGATGATCTGTCTGGCTGCCCTTCAGACAGCTGGGCTGAATCTTGTACTCAGTCTATAACCTCAGCAGTTCTGTCATTTAATCACCATCTAGTTTCAGATATATCTGGTCCCATATTTAATTTTTTATTATTTCCATCTCAGCTTTTCTATTGTTTCAGACTTTCAGTTAATTCTTAAATCTCAAGCAGTAGTTAGATAAGTCACAAAACAGAATTCTCCATGGTTATATATTTCTCCATTCATTACATGTTATGGGTAAAATCTTAATCCAAAGGGAATCAGTGCCAAAGTTTATATTGATACCAGTGGGTCTGAGATTTCACTCTCTAGATATTTTGCATGTAAGAAGTCATGTCAGGAGAACAACAGCATTTCACTATTAAGCACCCAGGAAGTCAAATAATTAATAGTTTGACAAGCAGAATTCAAGTTGTTTTAATTTCAGCCCCTTTGTGTATCACCTACACTATCACGTGCCCTTTAGCTACGGCAGAGGAGTTCAGTTGGCGCAGCTCCTGGTAGACTTCTTGCTATTCTTCTGCCTGCTGCTGCACCTCCTTCACCTGCTTGGGCTCTTACTCGTAGGATAACTCTCTCCACCTCTTGCTCTTCCATCAGCCTTCTCAGCCTCCCTGCTCACTCCAGCCCTGCTGAAGTTTGACCTCCCATAAAAGCCGTGCAAAATCTGTGGGACCAGAAGGAGTGTGATCAAGAGGAAATGTGATACTATAGCTCTGGGGCTCCCAGCCCTTTTTTGACAAGCACCACCACTACTTCTGCCTTCTCCTTTTCTGTGTTCCTGCCTGGTCCATCACATTCAGACTTCCCTGGACTAAAAATACCGCCTCACTTTACCCGTGGGTAGCCAGTTCTAGAGCACAGCAAGGAGGACCAGGTTTCTGGGGATGTTTCTGCCACAAGTTATCTGTAAAAATGTGCAAACAGGTTTGAGGGTGGAGACTGGACCATACAGCTCCACATCTCCCATAGCAATTAGGCCTGTGTATCCCGTGTGGTCTTAGGCAGGATGTGAGTCCCAACTCTCCCAGGCAGAAAATGTGCAGTAGCAGAAATTCAGGAACAAGAGAAACTTACAGGTAAATTTAGGTGCTTATGGGCTTTGATCAGACAGGATTTGTGTAGACTGTTCTACTGACATCTTCTGGCTCTGCAGGTTTCTGCCACGTATGTACAAACTGAGACCTTTCAGAAATACGATCAATCTGGAGCGGCGTTGCACTGCATAAGGCCATTCTGGCCACAGATACTGCTTCCTGCCCAATTCCAAGCCCTACTCCAAACTTAGGGAGGCAAGACCTGGTCAGAAGAAAAGTTTGCCAAAATTCTTTTTAACTTAGCAGAACGACATCTTTTCCTTTTGTCTCATTCTCAGAAACAGCTGAAACTTTAAAGAAAAGGGGGTGGAGCAGGGAAAGGGAAAATCCCGTGTGAATCAGGCAGCCAGCAGGAAAATTTTCAGCACAGCATTTCAAGTTTGGCAAAACTACAGCAAACAAAGTTTGGATCTTAACCTTGAAAGTAGCATATAGTTATATTCACTGGCACTGCTACCAACCCTGCTTAATTAGGCGCATCAGTATCTTTCCATCAGTGTTAATTATAATATTCCAAAATCATGATTTGTTCAAACAGATGCCACTTACTACAAAAAAAGTGCCACATAAAGGTTTCTTTCTTTCTCCCACATAATGTCTCCCTCCCATTATTAAAATAATGTGTGATATGAGATGGGTAACACTCAGGCCTAGTAAGATCTAAACAAGGCAATTCTATACCCGCTATCCCCTGTTGGAATAGTCACTGTTGTTTTAAGAAACCTATTCTCCCAAGAGAAAAAAGCACTTCATCTTTTCAGTATACTCACAATTTCTGCTGCAATTCACTGATCAGTATCACTATTGTTTTCAGCAGTGGGGTTATGTTTATAGGTCTGCTTTCATTGAAACATTTTCTTCTCATAAATCATTTAATCTCTTGCCAAGCTGCAATATCATACTTGGGCTGCCCAACATAAAAATAGATGGATGATTTGCAGCCAGCAAACCAGACATTTAGAGCTCTATATGCTCTTTCGTGAGTAGTCTACAAATAATTTCATCATTCAAAAAATGTTGCTTTTCTCCTTTTAGACTCTCTGCTTTTAAATGCACAAAGTTTAATATTGTTAGTCCCTCAAAATGAATTAAAATATAGGCAGATCCACAGATAATATTGTGTGTAAACAAATGTATCCCAGAAAATCATTTTAAGCAGCACATAGAAATAGAGTCTCTTTAAATATATGTATTTATGGGGCCCAGTAAGAAATGATCAAAATGCTAGGTAGACTATGTGTCTCCTTGCAAAATTTAGACCTATCTCTCACTGAACGAGTTTAATTATTCCAGAACAAGAAACATCAACATTTTAATGAATTGTATGGTAACCTGTAAAAAGACACTGTAAAAAGACACAGTGCTAAAGACTAATTAGAAAGTCTCACACTTGGGTTAGCTTTATCAAAACCTATGGCCTTGCAGTGAACACAGAAAAACATTTAGATAATAAGCATTGCAGAAGGAATGCAATTAGTATAGTTAGTTATACTGAAAAAGGCTCAAAGCACATCTGTGGATCATAAAAATGGTAACTTTATTGTTTGCATTATTTTCAGCGGTATGCACAAGTTAATGCTGAAAATCTTAAAACTGCAGTCCATAATCTACATGTTGTCATTTCTTCCTCAGAAAATAGTAAGCTATAAGGACCGCTATCCTTGTTGAGAGACAGATACATCATACAGAAAACATCTTCTACTTCAGTAGAGGCAAATTTAATTTTTGCATTAGAAGATTATCAGCATTAGAAGGTCTTTATTCAAATAAGAACAATACTTAGCTTTAAATAAAATGAAATCCCAGGAAGTGTCTTAACATGATCATATGTAGAATATACTCTTCTGACCATTTGGGACCTTTTTACCATTTGACGATGGAAAGTTTCTGTTGCTGAAATGTGATTGCTACTAGCGAAAGTCTATGTTTTTCAAACTCTAACAATTTTTCTAACAGAATGTTAGAATTTTGACCTAAGATAAAATGTGAAAAGCAATAACTTTAAAATGTATGTACTAAATGCATACAAGCACGGGGCTAGATCAGCAGCGGAGGCAGCACTAAGCTAAAGCTCAGATGAGATTCAGAATGCAGTTTCCACAGCACATTCTAAAAAATGGTTAGAAAGAAAACAAAGGAATTTCTTTCTTGCAGTTATGTAGTGTGGATAGGCATTAGGAATGAGAAAGAAGTAGCATAGTTAAAAGGTAAAGAGAGTCCATATCAGCATATTTTAGCTTTCTCTGCACTGATCTCCCAAGAGTCCACAGTGTTATTCATGAAAATAGGACATGACTTCTTTTGGTTTTGACCTGATGCTCAAGTCATTACCCTATACTTCCTGTAGCCATCTCTCCATTTTGAACTCCCTTTGCAGAAGTTTTAATTAGCTGTTAGATTGAGTGTTTTAGCCTTTCTGTATCCACCAATTATACAGGTCATGGTAGTGTTTGTGCTATGTATGCACTGGTCACCATACTTAATGGGTTTCTTTTTCATAAAACAGAAATTCAACCATTTCCTTTTTTAAAACAATTAAGATGCAACACTGACTCACCAAACCTGTAGCCCTTATTTTTTTACCACAGTTTCAATGCTTTCAGGATTTAGAAATAAATTCATCAGTTGCTTCCTGAGGAAAATATAATTAAATCAAGATCTATTAAGACTGCTTTTGTGCTGCATTAAAAACAGTATAACAAAGACCCAGAGTTTACACAGTTAGAATTCACGAATCTTGTGACCAGACCTTCGCTGAAAAATTAAATGACAATAAGTTATATAATTAAAGATTTTTTAAATGTTTGTGTATTCCAAAAGCATGATAAATTGTTCAGCTCTATCAGTACTGAACCATATGTGCGTTTTCTCTTGTCCTTTCAAGGGTGTGTTTAGAAATGTATATATGTATATTTGTATACAAATAAAAATGAAGATGTAAGCAAAATACTTTAATAGCTATGTCTAAAAGTCTAGGACAAGTAAACGCAGAAGATTATCCTCAATGGACTGAACAGATGAGATCCCAGGATCTCAGGTAGAGATGGTAGACCAGACTCTATGTTTGCTAATGCTTTTATTCCACTGAGTCACAAGCGACTGCGTTAACATTTTTTTAAAAGAGTGAAGAAAGCAACATGGTGCCTCATTACCGATTCTGATACAGAATCAGGAATCTGATTCTGTTCTCATTTGGAGATAAAAGCCATTTTTGGGTAAATCATGCATAACTCTCCTGAAGTCAATAGATTTAAACCAGTGTAAAACTGGGGTGAGGGAGAATACTTATATCTCTCAGCTGCATAGGAAAACAATTTCCATGATATATTCCATAAATTTGTAGGAAGCCTACATAAAATTTTCCATTTAGGCAATTTCCTGTAGCATAGCTAATTACTGTCATCTAACTAAAGGGAAACATGTAATTGCAATATGACTCACTAAAACATTAAAGTACTCAACAGAAGATATAGTTTGCATAAACAATCTCAGCAGCAAATTAATCTTTGAACAATACTGTTCTCTAACTATTTATTTCAATGTTTTGCAAAGAGATATTTAAAAACAGAAAAACTGCTTTATGGTTAAAGTTCAAGATCAGGAGGATGTGTGATGACTCCTTAATGTTGCTGCAAAGTTGCCATAGTAGGCACAAGATTATAAGCACAAGGTTTTCTACAGTAATGTCTCCTGGACACTTTAATGCCTATTTCTGGGCAGGCTGAGATGTGTCTTAATTTTGACAGGGACAAGAAGCTCCCACCTTTTGGGGACCCAGAGACCAGGCATTTCTTCTATGCTGTTCATAGGACGACTTGGTGAACATTCTTGACCACAACTGCCAAGTCAACACAAGGTTAAAGATACAATACTTCAGTGGGTTGAACACACTCTTGGGATGTGGGACACCTACCTAGACTTTTTCTCCATATCATGAAGAGAACTTCAGTGCATAGCTCCAGGATGAAGTTCTTCTCTGTGTAAGTTAAAAGTGTAGGAGGGCATCACTCTAAAGCCTGTTGATAGGTGTTTAGTTTTTCTTACAGGTTAGGTCGCCTCTCTCTGTTGAAATTCCCTCAGATCAGCACACAGACTTTTCTAGATTCAGTTGTGGCACTCTCAGCTATTCCAGCTGTATCTGGACTTTCGGTGAAAGATGTCACCTTTCCCTGCAAGCTTTGCCTACTTTACATGCCTAGGCTTCCTGGCTGTAACCAGTGGGGTATGTGGGAAGCATAGGAGCCCAAGACTGCAGAGCTTATTAGGTGGCAAAACACTTTAAAAGTTTGGTGATAGTCAGATAGATACAGTCAGAATACTACTGAAGTCCACAGACCAAAATTCCCTTCAATACTGGAAGGCAATACATTTGTCCTTTAGAGCTGTTGGATTCATTTTGATGCAGTGCACAGACTTTGAGAATTAAAAGTGTTAACACAGCTCTGTCACAATATGAAATTCAATAGTTGCATATAATCTGTCAGTTCTGGTACTGAAGCCTGCTTACTGTCGACTACCATTAAAAATCTTTTGTTCTCTTTATCAAAGGCACAGACAGCGAAGGGGGGAAATGAAAGCACTAGCAACTGAAAGTATTATGCATTAATTATATGCTTTCTTTTTAGTTGCCTTTTAGAGGGCAGTGGTTGTCCTATTTGAGGGGCAAAAAGGAAAAGTTACAGGGACTGCAACTGCAGCTGCTGCTATTGCTATTGAAATCTAATTTTGTTTTGTGAAGATAAACCAAAACAAGCATGTACAAAACAGGGCAGAAAAGCTAAGATAACCTGCAGCTTTTCATTCTGATATTGATTGGTTTTCGGTGCTGGAGACCTGGTCTGATGAACTTTCCTTCAATATTAGATTGCTCCTCTGATAGCAGTTCCTGTCTGCAGCCTCTTCCTGATATTTGAAGACAAATGTTGCTTTCTGACTCTAATTTCTGAACTGCCCATGTGACTATGGATCCTCATCTACTGGATGAGGACCAGAAGCATCCAGCTTTGCCTCATGCTTTGTACTAAACCTCTAACCATAAGCCATCACTGTTGTCCTCCCCTGCCTTCTTGTATCAGTGTCCGGAAGGACACAAGCAACTCGGACAAAGCCAGGTAAAGGTAAAAACTCAAAAAGAGTTTCAGTTAGTGACTGTCCTACATGTTCTTGGGTTAAAGGGCAGTCTGCCAGTGCAAGCGGCCAAACAGACATAGAACTTTTGTCTTAAGCAGGCGGCTAAAAAGGTATTTGTGAACTTCTTGAATCAGTATCCAAAAAGGCCAGGCAAACGAAGGAACTTCTGAAACTGTGCTGCATTTGGCCAAGGAGGGGATGCAGCTTTACTTCATTACACCACCCTGTGAAGCTGAGCTGGGGCAACTGGACTGCATCCTTTCCAACATGGTAGATATTTCTTTTATAGCATAACTGGTGGAGCAAAACAGGAGATTCTTGAGATGCTGCTCAAGTACAATTCCAGTAGCCCAATATACTGACACATACCTCTTCTTGTTTCCATTAAAAGGGGTTTTTTTGGTACTGAAAACTGTTTCCTTCTAACCCCATGCAGATTTGTTCATTACAGACAAACTAGTGATTATGCTTTGTTCTCTAGAATTACAAACACAGGAATGTTTAGCCTGTTGTACTCTAGAATTACAAACATAGGAATGTTTAGACTGATTTATAGATATACTTCGAAGCCACAACTGCTTTTCATGTATGAAAATAAGTAACAGAAAAAATTAAAAAGAGCACCAATTTCTCAAGCATTCCTACAATTTTATTATTAAAATTAACATATCCTATTAAATATAACCATAGAAAATGAATGTTTACATACAAGTAGGAAAAAGAGTTTCTAATTCCGCAGCCTCAGGAAGATTTTGGTAGAAATGGAACATAAGTCTAAACAGAAAAAATGTCAGCATAATAACAATTAGTTGCTACTAAAACGACTTATATTTTTCTCGCACAGATCTGAGAAGTGTGGGGGACAGCAGCTGTTATCTATGCATCTGCTAAGATGGCCATGAATTTTAATGGATTTCCTAATGTGATTAAACACTGCAGACCTCTAGCAGAAAAATACCAGGTTTCTACTTTTTTTTTTCCTGAATATCCTTGTCCTTTGAATAGAGGCATATAAAGGGTACTGGGAAATGACTAGGGATCAGCTCCTAAGATGACTGGTTAAGTGTCCAATAAAATTTAGAAAACAATATGAAGGGTTGTATTATGATCTCCTTGCTTACAAAAATGGGATTGAATCAATGCTTTCCTGGGAAAGAATGGCAAAACTGAACCTCGAGCACAAATATTGTCATATGAAGATGTTTCCTTTATTATAGGACCTTCTCTTCTCCCTAGCTCATACATATTTTACTTTACTTACATTACCCTTTCCACCTCAGCATTTCCCAAGGTGACCTGCATGCTGTGAGCATAAAATGGTAACAACTCCAAACGGTAACAATCAACATCCATTTTGCACTGGCCAAATGACTACAGCTTACACAGGTCAGTGAAGAATAGGCTTCGTTTTATATTACACATACTTAAGCCCTTCCCAAATTTTCTAGAGTGAAAACAAACACAACGTTGCGTATTAATAGACAGCAATCTCTTTTGGCCGTAGCCTCTCTGTTCAAATCTAGTCTTTCCACAGACACTAAAAGCACAATGCCCAGTTCATGCTTGTTACTTTTGTTTCAGTGCAACTCCAGTAATTCAGCCCATAAAAGTGGAATTACACTGGATGTTGCTGGTGTAAAGTGAATAGAGCCTGTTATTTTACATTTGATAAGATACAGCAGGTCATTCCAGGTGCTTTGTGTCACTGTGATGACACAAATCATTAGGGAACCCTACTTAACTGGTAGTTGATGTCTGGTTTGTCTTCCCAAAGTGGGAGTTTCCATGGATGGAACATCTTTCATCCAGCAATATCCTTGGGAACTCAACAGGTGTCTCCATGGCTGCTCTGCCCAAACTGTACTCAATGGAATTATTTGAGGAAGAACAAATTTGGGCTGGACAGTTACCACCTAATTGCCACTGAAGTCAGAGAATACATCAAAAAGGAAGCAGCTCTGGTATTAAAGGACAGCTTTTCCTTACAACATTTGTAAGGAAGCAGGAAGTGATACCAAAAATGGAATTTCCATTAAACTGTGCCATTTGCATCCAGACTGAGGTTGCTCAGGGTGTTGGAGATGCATGACATTTGCTGACCCTTCAAGCAGCCAGTTTAGAAATAGTTGGCATGGAGAAATAATAAAAATATAAAACTGACTCAGCTATTTTCATTTGTTTGTTGTTTAAAATTCAAAAGGCATTCCTAGGCTTACAGTGATGGAGCTCCTTAGTTATTTCTACATAAAAAGTCATAGATGGAAAAACACTGTAAAGCAATAACCTGCAGCTAAGTTGTCCTTAATGTACTCATCTTCTCTCTTTTGTAACAGTTCACATACTGTGACTGACTCAACGTCCTATTCTAATATAAATGCACTTTATCATTTGTAGCCAATAAAGTATAATGCAGTTTTGGATAAAAATCCCATAATACCAAAAATAGCAATTTTTTTAAAGTATATTTGAAAAAGTAGAATCAGTCTCAGCTTGCCTTAATTCTTTTTATTTTTTTTTAAATTTGACTAACAGTACTTCATATAATTTCCAGGACTTTCAATATACAACTCATTCACATTCATATATAAAGCCAAACCTTTAAAAATCTTTATGAAATAATTTCTGGCAAAATATCAATAAAATGAGAGCCTGAAACTACACTTCCAAGTGAGATTTTAGGATGCTAAAATATTCTTCACAGCACTGAACATTTTAATACATTCTTAACAGTCTCTGGATTTCAAAACAGCAGAAAAAGGGCAAAGGTTCAAACTTCAGATCTGAAGAACGATTTTATTTATACCATCAAAACATTTTTTTATTATTAAAACTTTCCCCAAATTCACATCAAAAGTGACTTGGAGGTCTTCCAGGACTTGAAGCCCTTGCAAAATATTCTTAACAGATGAGTGGGTGTATTGAGAAATTACTGCAAAGTTTGTTTTAAGTCTGTTCACATGATGAAACCTCCCGTTTATCCCAGTTTTCTTCTGAAGAGTGAATGATGCTGATATCCCAGATGAGAGCTGACAGTGCATAAAACAATTTGGACTGCACTGCAATTGCTCTGTTCCTCTGTTTCACATGCCTGTCCCAGTAATACAGTCATATTCTTCATTTCACCTTTTCTGTCGGACCCATTTTCTTTCTCCCTTTCCCTCTAACAGCGTTCTTTTTTTATAGCCCTCATGCCATAGGGCATCTTAAGAAACTGTAAATGTCGGCCAAGGACAGTGATCCAGAATACTATTCTTACCTTCCCTCAGCAGCTCTGAGGCCAGAGGTTTATGGGGTAAGCCTAGAAACTTTACTCCCTGCTGCTGCTGCAGGTACCAGGGGAGCCGTGACTCCGGGCAGACCACTCGCCCTGCCACCCATCCCCAAGGCAGCAGGACTCTCCCTGCAGCTACCTGTGGACTCACCCAGGGAACGAGGAGTGGGGCGGACAAATCCAAATTAAGCTCTTTGGCTTCATAGGGTCTGAAGCCTACACACGACTGAGTGCTGTCTCCACTGGGCTACATGTAATCTGCACAAAGGAACATTCTCCATCCTTTTTGTTGAAGCTGGATACTGCATACCAGGAGTGAATATTTCATGACTCAAATACAAATTCAAGATATAAGACTGAGAAGAGCATATAAAACAAGCAACCTAGAGCATTGCTAACAGGATATAGAAGATCCAGCTCTAAGTCCATTCTCCTAATCAAGGTTTTTTATGTACACTGCCTCAACTGACATTTTCCTGTGCCATTTACAGAATACAGTATTTCAGGCAGAACAAACATTCCCAGGAGCCACAGGAAGAATAGATTCAGCTTCAGTCACTGGGCAAGTTTCCCAGATCCTCCATGGATATATCTGGACCTAGCTCTAGACATAACTGGGTGAAAATTTCTGAAGTCAGTGGCAAAACTCCCATTGTATCCATTAAGGAAAAACATTACCTGAAGGAAGCAGTGCGCTCAGATGAGTACAAGGTTTTACTAACTCAGATGTAAGGAAGCAAAAAAAAAAAAAAAAGTAGTTGTCACCACCACGTAAATCTGCAGAAGGCTTGATGTAATCTTGCACTCAGTATTTAAGCAACTAATATCAGCAGCCCCATCTGTTCTGGCTTTGCATGATGGTTGGTGGCTGTGATCTTACATGTGACAGCAATCTATACAAAAAAGTCTCGAATTATTGTTGGTATTTGTTGAGAACCATTAGAACAAGCCAGAAAATCCAATGACTTACCTGTAAAGAGGTGAAAGTCATCCTCACTGTCTGCAGATACAGGTGTTTCTCTTCATTTACATGGTAAGATTAAGACCAGGCTATTAAATTGAAAAACAAACAAACAAAAAAGTTATTTGAATTGGCTTCATGGTAGCAAGAAAACTGATAGAAATTGGAAGAGGAGGTATTTTCAGTACAAGAGCAGGTGAAACCATTTCTTGTAATCATTAATTTAGGAAGCCTGGTAAGAGATTTATGGGATTCTGAACCTTGAAATACAAGAAAATTGTTCTTATAACGTTTTCAGTCTGCAGTTTCCCTTCATGTATTAAGTTCAGTGTCAGACATAACAGTTAACACTTGGAATTTGTCTCATGCTTACCAAGCAATCTTTCAGACTAGTGTAAAATTGCCCCTATTGGATAGAAGCATTTTTTAATAAAAATGAAATGTGATCACTTTTCCTAAAAAAGTGCATGTGAAGATTAAATGTTACATCTGTACTAACCTACACTGCTGGATTTTTTAATCTATTTTTGCAACTGTGTCTGTAAGATCAAAGGCATTTTGGCAGAGCAATAACTTTTTTTAAATTTTATTATTTTATGTGTTTAGATGTGTGTGAATTTAATATAGTTTGCATGCATGCATTTGGGTATGCCCATACGCATGCATATGTTTGTGTGTAATACAAAAAAGGCTATGGCAGAAGAATATTGAGGTTGCTATTTCAGATATTCAGAGATTAGAAAATGCTAGAATGAAAGCTGCCAGTGCACCGTCATTGGCTCCCTCATCCAGAAGTAAGAGTACAATAGATACTTCTTCACTTTTAAAATGTTATTTCCGCAGCTCCCAAAGCATCACAATGCTCTACACAGACACATATGCATATCTAGTGATTCCATTCATGCATATGCCAACTCTTAATTGTCAGCCTCTCAAAACACACACGCACACACAAACGATGCAATTGTATCATTATTATTATTATTGACCCATTTCATACTTTTATCTTCCATTCCACATTCATACTCTTATTTGAATAGGTACTACCATTTTCTGTTTCAAACATGGATAGCCATTTAGAATATAAGACTTAGGAGAGTACAATTATTCCTCCATCAAGTTTTCCTTCTCACTTTCTACCTATCCTTTGATCGTCTCCCCAGTTCATAGCTCAGAGGTGAAATTTCTCTTCTGCCATAGTGGTATGTATTACAAAAATCACAGGTCTGAAGCAGCCAGCCTGAGTGATTGGCTTTATAGCACTCCAATATATGAAGTGCTCTGTCCTCCAGGCATCTTGCTTACCTTGATCTCTTTCTTCTTCTTGCACTAAGGGAATTGCAACAGCATCCCATTACACTAATACATGGGTGTGTTGTACATCCTCCTGACTTGAATATCATTTGTTGGGTTTATTATGATACCTAAGACCAACTGAATTTGAATTTCCTTTGTTCTAGACAAAATACAAACATTGGCGAATCAACAGACTGGTGCCACAGCCAGGGGTTCCACTACTTAGACCATGGGACTCGCTTTGAGAAACCTGGTCTCCTGGGGGCTGATGGGGTCCATCTGTCAGAGAAGGGGAAGAGCACCTTCGGCCATAGGCTTGCCAAGCTGGTGAAGAGGGCTTTAAACTAAAGTTGCCAGTGGAGGGGAACCTCAACCCATCCTACTCCTACCAGTTTGATGCCAGTGCCAGCAACAGATGCCCACGGCCTGGAGAAGGATCACAGATCAGCAGGAGAGCACCTGAAGAGCAGCGCAAAGGAATTCCAGCCACTCCGGCCAGTAAGTCAGCTTCATCAGGGGCCCAACTTAAATGCCTCTATGCAAATGCACATAGCATGGGGAATAAATAAGAGGAGTTAGAGACGTGCGCATGCCTGCAGGGCTCTGATCTTATTGGCATCGCAGAGACATGGTGGTGTGGCTTCTATGATGGCAGTGTTGGAATGGAAGGATACAGGCTGTTCAGGAAGGACGGACAGGGCAGACGAGGAGGGGGTGCCACCCTCTGTGTCAGTGACCAGCTGGAGTGCATGGAGCTCTGCCTGGGGATGGATGAGAAGCTGACCGAGAGCCTGTGGGTCAGGATTGAAGGGAGGGCAGGGACAGGTGACATTATAGTGGGGGTCTGCTACAGGCCACCTGACCAGGAAGACCGAGCGGATGAGGCCCTCTGCAGACAGATAGGAGCAGCCTCATGTTCACATACCCTGATATCTGTTGGAGGGACAACAGGGCAGGGCATAAGCAATCCAGGAGGTTCCTGGAATGCAGTGATGACAACTTCCTTCTCCAAGTGATGGAGGATCCAACGAGGAGAGGTGCTATGCTGGACCTTGTTCTCGACAACAAGGAGGGGCTGGTGGGGAACGTGAAGCTCAAGGGCAGCCTTGGCTGCAGTGATCATGAAATGGTAGAGTTCAAGATCCTTAGGGCAGTGAGGAGGGCACGCAGCAAACTCACTACCCTGGACTTCAGGAGAGCAGACTTTGTCTTCTTCAGGGATCTGCTTGGTAGAGTCCCCTGGGATAAAGCCCTGGAGGGAAGAGGCGCCCAAGAAAGCTGGTTAATATTCAAGGGTCACCTTCTCCAAGCTCAGGAGCGATGCATCCCTACAAAGAGAAAGTCAGGAAAAAATGCCAGGAGGCCTGTGTGGATGAACAAGGAGTTCCTGGACAAACTCAAATGCAAAAAAGGAAGCCTACAGAGGGTGGAAGCAAGGACAGGTAGCCTGGGAGGAATACAGAGAAATTGCCCGAGCAGCCAGGGATCAGGTTAGGAAAGCTAAAGCCCTGATAGAATTAAATCTGGCCACGGGCATCAAAGGCAACAAGAAAAGCTTCTACAGGTACATTCATGATAAAAGGAAGAGTAGGGAAAACATGGGCCCTCTCTGGAAGGAAACAGGAGACCTGGTTACCCAGGACATGGAGAAGGCTGAGGTACTCAATGACTTTTTTGCCTCAGTCTTTACCAGCAAGTGCTCCAGCCACACCGCCAAAGTCGCAGAAGGCAAAGGCAGGGACTGGGAGAATGAAGAACCACCCACTGTAGATCAGGTTTGAGACCATCTAAGGAACCTGAAGGTGCACAAGTCCATGGGACCTGATGAGATGCATCCACGGGTCCTGAGGAAACTGGCAGATGAAGTTGCTAAGCCACTATCCATCATATTTGAGAAGTTGTGGCAGGCCAGTGAAGTTCCCACTGACTGGAAAAAGGGAAACATAACCCCCATTTTTAAAAAGGAAAAAAGGAAGACCTGGGGAACTACAGGCCAGTCAGTCACACCTCTGTGCCCAGCAAGATCATGGAGCAGGTCCTCCTGGAAACTATGCTAAGGCACGTGGAAAAAAAGGAGGTGATTGGTGACAGCCAACATGGCTTCACTAAGGGCAAATCATGCCTGACAAATTTGGTGGCCTTCTACGATGGGGTTACAGCATTGGTGGATAAGAGAATAGCAACTGACATCATCTGCCTGGACTTATGCAAAGCATTTGACACTGTCCCACATGACATCCTTGTCTCTAAATTGGAAAGACAGATTTGATGGATAGACCACTTGGTGGATAAGGAATTGGCTGGATAGTCGCATTCAGAGTTGTGGTCAATGGCTCAATGTCCAAGTGGAAAGCAGTGATGAGTGGCATTCCTCAGGGGTTGGTATTGGGACTGGCACTGTTTAACATCTTTGTTGGTGGCATGGACAATGGGATTGAGTGCACCCTCAGCAAGTTTGCTGACAACACCAATCTGTGTGGTGCGGTTGACATCCTGGAGGGAAGGGATGCCATCCAGAGGGACCCTGACGGGCTTGAGAAGTGGGCCCGTATGAACCTCATGAAGTTCAACAAGGCCAAGTGCAAGGTCCTGCACATAGGTCAGGGCAATCCCAAGCACAAATACAGGCTGGGCAGAGAATGGTTTGAGAGCAGCCCTGAGGAGCCTGTATCCTGGACTGCATCAAAAGAACAATGACCAGCAGGTCAGGGGAGGTGATTCTCCCCCTCTGCTCCACTCTTGTGAGACCCCACCTGCAGTACTGCGTTCAGCTCTGGGGCCCCCAACATAAGAAGGACATGGACCTGTTGGAGCAAGTCCAGAGGAGGGCCACGAAGACAATCAGAGGGCTGGAGCACCTCTCCTATGAAGACAGGTCGAGAGAGTTGGGGTTTGTCAGCCTGGAGAACAGAAGGCTCTGGGGAGACCTTATAGCAGCCTTCCAGTACCTAAAGGGGGCCTACAAGAAAGCCAGAGATGGACTTATTACAAGGGCATGCAGTGATAGGACAAGGGCTAATGGCTTTAAACCAAAAGAGGGTAGATTTAGATTAGATATAAGGAAGAAGTTCTTCACTGTGTGGGTGGTGAGGCACTGGAACAGGTTGCCCAGAGAGGTTGTGGATGCCCCATCCCTGGAAGTGTTCAAGGCCAGGTTGGATGGGGCTTCAAGCAACCTGGTCTAGTGGAAGGTGTCCCTGCCCATGGCAGGGGGGTTGGAACTAGGTGATCTTTAAGGTCCCTTCCAAACTAAATCATTCTATGAGTCTATGATGATAACAGCCCCTACTGCAAAGAGCTTACACGAAAAACAGACACAGAAAAAGGGAAGGTATGTACCACCTGGGAGTCAATTGCTACTTTATGTTGGGAGCTACCTAATCACATCAGACAAGCAAGAATGGATAAAACCCCAATTTCTTCAGATTGCTGTTTCTGTGCTTATCTCTTATCAGAGAAGCAGCTCCAATGTCATAGTGCTGTGTGCTAGAGGAATCCCTAAGAAGACTTTCCAACAAACCATCTAATGCTATGATGCATTCAGTGATGAGACTGTGATCCACAGTCTCCTGGGAATCTTCCATCCTGGCAAACCAACCTTGGGCCACCAGGGTTATTGGGCAGTGGCGTTGCCTCTCAGTGGTGGATCAAACTAAAAACCACATCACTGAAGACCTGTCTTGTGATACATGTAAGAATTAATAATTTGAACAAATGTGAACAAACAAGATCATAGGATAACTCAGATTGGAAGTTTGAGGCCTCAGGACATCTGTAGTCCAACCTTCTGCTCAAAGCAGGGTCGCCTGTGAGCTCAGACCAGATTGCTCAGTCAGTTTTTTACAAGCTCCAAGGCTTGTAAACCTTTCTAAGCAGCCTGTTCCAGTGCCTGAGTCTCCTCACGGGAAAAAAAATGTACCCTGTATCCAGTCAGAACCTCTCCTGTTTCAGTTTATGTTCCTTGTCTCTCGTCCTCCTGCCATGCATTGCTTTGAAAAGTCTGACTCCATCTTCTTGATACCTTCCCCACATGTACTGGCAGGATGCTGTTACATGCCTCCAAAGCCTTTTCTCCTCCACACTGAAGGAGCCCTCTTCCCTCAGCTTCTCCTCACAAGGCATGTGTGACAGCCACTGACTGTCCTGGTGGCCTTCTGCTGAACTCACGCTACTTTATCAGGGTCCTTATACTGGGGGGCCCAACACTGGATGTGGTGGCTGGATGTGGTCTAACAAGTGCTGAGTAAGCCTACATTAGACTTTACAGAGAAGTTATTTAATCAAGGTTGCAAATGTTTTCACATATGCTCACTGGTTTACAAACGAAACTGTAAGCTGCGTACATATAATGCGATTACTTAGAACTGAGTTTGCCCTGAACCCTGAGATTACAATCACATTGTGGCATTTAATATCATAGACTCTGAAGCTTGTCTCTTTTGCAGCCAAATGCCTGATTGGTAAAGCTCTGTGAACCCTAACTTAAAACTAACTAGCGTGGGTCCTCAGAGAAATGTAGCTGTTACAATGCAACATTCAGCGCAGGCTTGCCCCACGCTGCTTACTGTCTTGGGTGAGCACTACAGTCTGAGATGATACATGTTGCTGCAAGTGTGCCCAAGCCAGCTGAGTCAAGACAATTTAGTGTTGATATATTCCATTTTCATGATGGGAAGCATTTGCAAATGAAGCAGTACTTTACCAGGACCGTTAAAAGGCAAATAAAGTCAAAGAGAAGTACTGTAACTTCTGCATTTTAATAATATTGTCCTGGCTGGAAGTCTGTGCACAGAGAAGAAATGGTTTTGATTGCTAATGCGATTCTGTGTAATAGAAGCCTCTAAAATAACCTTTATGTAAGTGATACTATGCTTTTGAGGGTGAAAGATAACATTGCAAAATGAGAGACCTAAAATTAGGTGTAGCATTTAATGAATAATGGATTTCTGGAAATTATTAGAGAGTATCTATGGAATGCAGAGCTTCTACTCCTTATATTTAGGCAGGACAAAAAAAAAGGCTGTCTTCAATTCTTCAAACAACTTAACTTTTTGAATGACACTCCAGAAATCAAATAAAAAGGGAATAACCACCTCCTTTATTAGCATTTCCACTGCAATATTATTTGCTGTGGTTATCAGTGGTCCATAAAAAACATCCAAGAAAAAGAACAAAACTGTTAATACGAGAAAAGTAATCTAGTTATGGCTGTATTTGTCTAAGTATTGCTAGTTAACTTGAGATTTTCTGTCACTCATTGCTATAGCACTGCATTTCAGTTCTGATTTGGACTTCCCATTGTAATGTATATGTAGGCAGCATACTTGTTTGGTTAGATTTCAGCTGAGCAGCAACCAAATATTCATCTCAAAAAAACCCAGAAGAAGTGTATCAACTTCAGTAGTCACCCAAATACATGAATGGCTAATTCATGGAAGAGTATTTTACACTAGTTTCAGCATAACCACTGTATGCTCCCTTATTTTTTGGCAACCAGGCTGGAGATAAGTGTAACCACATTTCCTGGCACAATCACTTTATCCAGGGAAAGGACAGATGATGAGAAGGGCTCTTAAAGTAAACAGAGTTGAGCAAGCCCTCTTCTGGCTACCAGTACCAATGTTGGAGTTCATGGCCATTCTCTAGAAAGGTGCTAACATGTTTTCTGGTTTCTTTTCCACTTGGCTGTGAATTTCTTTTTCAAAATTCTCCTGATAGTACCTGGCCACATTAACTACACAGTAGAGCTTAATTTCGTATTCCACTAAGCATCATAAAGGCAACAAAATGGCCTTCATATATATGTATATATATATGTATACAAAGAAACGCTGCTATTTCTAGAATTTGTTATGTATATTTTTAATTATTTAGCCAGCTAGGAACTTCACAAATCTCTCTCTGCTGCACAGCATGAGCATGAGGTTTATGGGATGAAGAAGGACGCAACTTACTGGTGGCTGTTTCCTGTGCACTCATCTCTAATGGCAGAAGTACAGCAGAGGTAAAATGACCCGTTAGTACAGTAGGTCACTCAGAGCATTCCCATTCCATTGTACTGAGTACAGGGATGCAGAGGCAAGCCTGTCATTAGACTATTTGCAGTCGCCATTCATCCTATCAACAGCAATCTTGAAGGTAATTTTTAACTGAATGTGATACATGTATAGAAGACTGTGAGAGCAGGAGGAAAACTGCTTTGATGTTCTGCAAATGACAAATATAACAGATACTGTAATTTAGGAAAAAGGTCTAATTACTATATACTAGTCAAGATATTTACCTAAGATTGATCCAAATCCAGTCCCTGACTGGACAAAGTAGGAGAAGAGAAGCAGCAGAAATAAGATTGATACGGCCAGAACTAAATCCAAGAATCCAGCCAACAATAGTGCTCAAATAAAAATACCCGTCTGGACAGCAGGGCTGGCACTCTCTGGCTACAACGTTACTGGGAATGAAGCTAGCCTAGTTCTGCACAGCATCCCTGCTTGTGGCATCGCTACATAACCGCAGTCAGAAATCGCTGTCTGGCTCTGGGAGGAAAGGAGAGAGGTAGATAAGAAGGGGAATGGTGCAGAGACAGGTATTTCTGAAGATGGCAGGGGAAACTTTGCTGATTGTACTTCGGAATACAAGATCTCAGCTATTCCACAGATCGGTGGGGTACCCATGCAACATGTAGGCTGCTCAGAGATCAGACAGACAGGCCAAGGAGAGAGGTCAGATGGCAAGATCATATTCCCTGGCAATGACATGAAGGAGTAGAGTTGGTATGACCCTCACTGACAGGATCAGAAGAGCACTGATTAGCTGCAACTCATTAACTGAAGGCTTATCCCAGTCCTCTGAAGAGGTCAGCCTTTTAACCCCACGACAAGCCACTTTTATGATAGATGCCAAGAAGAAATCAAGGAATTCAACAGCAAGATTAAAGTCTGTCTATGCATAAATGGAGAAAGATTTCTGTGTGATGAGCAGAACTCAAGATTCATAATGATAGCACTGGGTGGAAGGATATTAGGGCTGCGTTTGGACCCAATACTTCTCCAGGACACAAGATGTAAACACTGGTTATAATTTATGAGACTGGATGTTTGCAATATAGGGTCTAATTCAATGGATGAGAAAGCAAACTCAGCATGCTCAGAATGACATTAACAAGAACATGATTTATTGCATCCTGTTCAATAAATGAGGGGCAAGCTCATTATCTAAATGACAGGTTCTTTAAACCAGGTATCCCACCATCTCTTCCCCCCCCCCCCCCCCCCCAAATGGTGTGTTGATGACTTCATTCTATGGGATATGTGAATTGCTACTGAGATAACAGCCATGAATTTCAGTGAAAAGAGTAGGTCCTCAATATCTTTGAAAACTGTGTCTGTGATAGTTGCTTTCATCTTAAAACATGAATCATATGTCGGGTATGGCTTGGGAGTAGCTTTGAAGGGAGAAGGGTGGAATAAAGTCAGCAGCAGTTGTCTGAAAAAGAAGCAAGTGACTTCGCAAATCCTCGTTCCTTCTGTGATGTTAGCACCAGAGCATGTGCTTTGTCTCTGCTGTTCCAGCCACGAATTATGCCAAGAACAACAGAAAATTGTGTCATTTTCAAATCTGTTGTTGTTAAATAATTGATCGGTTTGCTGCCACCATGAGGACGCCTTTAGAAACAATGCTTACATGGCAGCGAGTCTTGGGCTGTGGGAGATCTATGAAGCACGTTAATTAAAATTACTAATTTAAAAAATATATTTTGGCAGTTGAAAATAAATAAATGCATGAGAGATTTGTTTCCTGACTTCCTATGGTCTGAAATTACAGATGACAGTCCTTCTATAGAGGGTGAGAGAATTCATTTAGATTAAATTATCCTTTCATTTCCTTTTCTAAAACATCAGAAAACCTCCCTAACTGACATTTTTGCCTTTGTGTCAGGGATAGCATTAAGAACAATTTTCTATGATTGTCTCTTCGACAGGCAGAGAACTCATTTTAATCGATACATCGTAAGCTGTTATTACAGCTATTTTCTATCTTAATTCAGCCTGCCCTTCATAATTATGTGGGGTTTTTCCTGTTTTTTAAAAGCTCTGGATGGTGGCGGATTTCCACCACCTAGTGGAAAAAGTCCGTATTGTCTGCTGGAAAGCTTTGCTCACATTTCTCTCTAGTGTCTGTTTTAAACCTTCCCATTGCAAACTCCCTTTTAACAGCACTTATTACCAAAGTAGTTTTCTTTTTTCCACGCACTGGTGAATGTGCCCAGGTGTATGCAGCTCTCCTTGAAGGTGTCAGACATTACATATTCCACAAACCCTACATCTCAATATATAGGAATTGTATGTCTGTGTTTTTAATTCAGCAATTTGTAATGTGAAAGGGAAACTGGAAAGCTTAAAAAATGGAGCAAGACCTGGCAATGAATGTCCTTGCTTCACTGCAGTCCATCTGCTTCGCAGGGAGCCCTGATCCCCACTCAGGTGCATACTCCAGTGCAAATTATGCCAAAACCCACCATACTTGTTCAGGCAATGTTCTGTGTCAGGATGCTCTGCGCTTTGGGTGCCGAGACTGAAAGGCCAAATCAAGTCAGGGGAAAATTTCCAGAAAGAAGAAGATTAAAGAAAGATAATGCAAGTGGCGCCATTACCACCTCTTCCTATTCCTGCCAGGAAAGTCTCTACCCCTTGCATCGGAGCATCTTTTCCCTTCCCACCTGTTCCAAAGTGAGCAAGATGCTTCCTTTGGCCTCAGAAGAGAAGAAACTACTTTTCAGATCCAGCTTTGAATGTGAATTGCCAGAGGTAAGAGCAATGGGGTTAAGAAGGTCTCTTCCATTCACATTGTCCAGGTAGAATAATGACAGAGAAAAATCCTGTCCCTGTTGAACCCAACAGGATTTTTCCTATTGTTTTCCCTGGAAAAAAAAAAAGATGCCATTATCTGGTTCTTATCACTAGATGACTCACATTATTTAGCTTATCTTCATAATGCCTCTTTGAATCAGGAAAATGTTACTACCTCCACTTCACACCTGGAGATGTACAACTCAGGGTGTCCTGGTTTAACCCCAGTCAGCAACTAAGCACCACCAAAGCCACTCTGTCACTCCCCCTCCTCAGCTGGACAGGGGAGAGAAAATATAACAAAAGGCTCGTGGGTTGAGATAAGGACAGGAGAGATCACTCACCAGTTGCCCTTACAGGCAAAACCAGACTCAACTTGGGGAAAATTAACTTAATTTATTGCCAATCAAACCAGAGTAGGGTAATAAGAAATAAAACCAAATCTTAAAACACCTTCCTCCCCGCTCCTTCCCAGGCTTAACTTTATTCCTGAATTCTCTGCTTCCTCCCCCTCAGCGGCACAGGGGGATGGGAATGGGGGTTGGGGTCAGTTCATCACACATTGTCTCTGCCGCTCCTGCCTCCTCAGGGGCAGGACTCATCACACTCTTCCCCTGCTCCAGCATGGGGTCCCTCCCACGGGAGACAGTCCTCCATGAACTTCTCCAACATGGGTCCTTCCCACGGGCTGCAGTTCTTCACAAACTGCTCCAGCGTGGGTCCCTTCCACAGGCTGCAGTCCTTCAGGCACAGACTGCTCCAGCGTGGGTCCCCCGCGGGGTCACAAGTCCTGCCAGAAAACCTGTTCCAGTGCAGGCTTCCCACGGGGTCCCAGCCTCCTTCGGGCATCCCCCTGCTCCGGCATGGTGTTCTGCCTGGGCTGCAGGTGGATATCTGCTCCCCCGTGGACCTCCCTGGGCTGCAGGGGGACAGCCTGCCTCACCATGGTCTTCCCCACGGGCTGCAGGGGAATCTCTGCTCCGGCACCTGGAGCACCTCCTCCCCTCCTTCTTCACTGACCTGGGGGTCTGCAGGGCTGTTTCTCTTACATCTTCCCATGCCTCTCTCCAGCTGCAGTTTCTGTTTTGCAGCAAGTTTTTCCCCCTTCTTAAATACATTCTCCCAGAGGTGCTACCACTGTCACTGATGGGCTTGGCCTTGGCCAGCGGTGCATCCAACTTGGAGCTGGCTGGCATTGGCTCTGTCAGACATGGGGGAAGCTTCTAGCAGCTCCTCACAGAAGCCGCTCCTGTAGCCCCCCTGGCTACAAAACCTTGCCATGCAAACCCAATACACAGGGACATTAAGGCGTAGATTTGCAAAAGGCTGTCATCATGACAGTTAGTCACCTTTAGGAGTTATAGGATTCATAACACCTTTAGGAGTTATTGGGATTTGAGTGCCACAGATCCTGAGAGATCCTCCTCCTGTTTGGTTATCTTCCCAATCCTTTGGACTGAGTTCCAGGATACAGCTTTTTTCCAGCAGCTTATTTCCAGCTAACTGCCACTTCATTCATCTGTGCTCAAAACTGAGATCTTCAAAACTCCAGCTCATTTGCCATGTAACGTTGGAAGCATGCAAACACATCTTTGCAGCAGAAAATTTCCCTGAGCATCTAAATACCCTCTTCTGGCAATGCTGATCAGTTAGCATCTAGTTCACAGCTAAGGTCTGCCAGGATTCAGAAATGAGCTGTTTGCACGTCTCTCTCCTACAGTGCCCAATCTGCTCAGTTTTTTAGAGCACATCTGATGAATCATGGTCTACACAGGATAAAAAAGGTAATGCTAGCATTACTGTCCCCTCTCCCACTTTGTCCAGTAGCTCAATGAGAGGCTGCTCAGCTATCATGTAGCAGGCTTAAGGAGATTTCAGCTATTGCTTCCTATTTCTCAGGTGAGGGCTATAGCTCTCAAATTACAGGGCATTTAAATGTAGCTCTCAGAGGCACTTGTTAAAGTTGTACCATTTACATGGAAAAAATACATTTGAGGAAGGAAAGGTTTCACATAAACTATCAGTAGTTAGGACTGTCATATGAAGTTTACGTTTTTGCAGGAGGAACAAGAAAATACAGTGCATGAGTAGCTGGCAAAAAATTAACAGCAGGTGAGAAGTATAATCTGTGGTATTAATAAAAGTATCCCCCAAAGAGGCAACTTAATTAGAAATTAGAAACCCCATTGCTTTTTTAGATATCTAACAAAGAACTAGAACTAAGCTATACAACACAAATTGTTGGAAACTACCACAAAGACTTTTTACTTGTCAAGGACACCTGGAGCTGGCAAGGAGAACCTGGATGGAAAGTTTTCCAGATAGTTTATTGCATGCCAAGTACTGGTATTAGTGCTTGTTATTACTAATTAAAGGACAGGAGACTATATCAACTGTTTGGGAAGGGTGTGTTTCCCTTCCAGTTAGTCTGTGTAATACTTTTGTGGTTGAAAAAACGTAGAGCCTGCAGTCCTTTAAATGGAAACAGGATTCTGCCCTAAGATGCACAGAATCATGATGATATCTGTTAAAAACAAGACGCTTCACTTTCTGCCAAGATGGATAGCTAAACTGTCTATAAATACCACTCAAAATTTCTTATATACCAGAATGACAGCTTTAAGGAGACAAGCAAGAGTTTGTCTTGAAATGCCTTAAACTCCAACAGGTTACAATTACTCAGAACAGAAAAATCGCTCAGATGGCAGCTAACCTGCAAGGACCAAGCCCAAACCAGAGGTCCCCCAAAAGGAAATCTGAATACAGAGGAGACTGCAGTCTCTCAGTGATGAGAGGTCTGACCCATTTTGAATAGACCCGGTTCACTCTGGAGTATTTAACTGCTCCTAGCAAAAGTCGAAAGAGACAGTTTGGTGGCTACTTTAGGATGGCAGGCATTGCATAATAACATCATATTGGGACAGCTAGTGTAGCTACTTCAGTAGGATGATAGAAATCCAAAATACACATACCAGATTCTTATTGAAAGGGAAGTGTTGGTCTATAAAGCATAATGGAGGAAGTTTATTGAAAGAAATGGCTTCATCTTTACTAGCCCTGCAGTGTATTGGGAAGGGTTCTTTAAGTGGCGTAAGGAATTCTCCATCTCAAAATGAGTGGATAGATCACGGATATAAAATTGCCCCTTGCATGATAATTTTCAAGAGGGCCTACATCTCCCCCAAATTAATGCATATGCCTAACCCTTGTCAAAGTAATGACTTAGCAGTATGTCTCCATCAATGTGTGAACGGCCATTCTAGTCACTGGCAAGGTGTTGTTTTATCACAGATCTGAAGGAAGAAAAAATGATGCTGAACAGACTAGTGAGATCCAAGTTAACGACCTCTCAGAAAACACTACCCCAGCTCCTAGGCCTGGCAAATGCCACGTGCTGAGCACAGGGCTCCCCAGCTCCTGCCTCACCTGCCCCCAGGCAGGGCTGCATTTCACAGGTCCACGGGGGCTACCACAGACCCTCTCCCAGGTACGCACATAACAGGCTCCGCTGGCCCGAAAACACCCATTCCCCACCTCCAGGATGGGCTGAGGTTCCTCCTATCACAGTCCCTACCCCAGCTCTACCCTGCACATCAGCAAAGCAGATATTAGAGAGGTCCACTCCTGGGGCTGACTCGTCAGACACCACCACCTCGTCCATCTTCATCCTCTGGTGCAGGCCTTGCCTGCCTGCTACTCCTTCCTTCCTTCCCCAGGGCAGGAGAGGAGTAGAGACTTCACCTTGGCAGTTGGTCTTCCCTGTTCTCCTGAGAGGCTGCTGCGTTTACAGTGAAGGGGACTGCTGAAATGCTCAAGGACAGTTCTAAAGATACTTACGTTGTTTAATGCCTTTTTAGACCTGATTTGATCATGAGCCCCTGGGTATACTGTTGTAGTACATGGCAGAGTAGCTTCACAGACCTAGGATAATGGAGTCAGCAGTGACTGGACTGCAAATACTACAAGGGAACTTTACACCAGTACATTCATATTTCTCTCTTTTTAAGTTAATGGTTTTGATCAGCTGCACTTTTGGCAAACCACCTTGCCTGGCAAGTAGCTGACTTGACATTTTCCATCAAAACAGCAACAGGCATCTAAAAACTCATTAAAAAGGCATTACTGCTGCCCTTGGGGAACAAAAAAAAAAAAAAAAAAAAAAAGAGCCATTGAAGAAAATCAGGCTTTTCTAACAGCAGACTCCGAACAGCAGTGCCCCTTTGGCTTAAGCGCCCGAAGGCATCTCATTTATCTTCGCACCCCATACTTCTGCCATCCCGCCAGGCCTGGCCGCCTGACCAGCGCCTCAGCCTAAATTTGGATTATTCGGCCGCAAAACCGCCCGTGACGCCCCCGCCCCCCTCCGCGCCCCTTTCCCATCGCACCACACTGGCCGAGGCGGTGCCCAGGGCTCCCCGGGCAGCAGCCGCTGTGCCGGGGATACTCCTCCTCACGGGATTGCCGGCCCAGCGCCATTCGCCTCCCCGCGCCCCTCAGGCCTGAGGCCCTGCCCGCGGCGCCGGCGGCCGCCAGGGGTCTCCCTCGGCCGCCGCGGAGCCGTTGGGCGCCCTCGTCACGTGAGAACGGAGTGAGGGCGGGCGGCCAAGCTCCCCGCGCCCGGCGCCAAAGCTGCTTTTCCCTCACGACAGCCACGTTCTGGTTTTCTTCGGCCCGGTTTCTTCGTTTGCCAGCAGGCTTCCCCTTACTACAGAGGCCACGAAGTTTTAAGAAATGGGAGATCTGTCCGGTACCGACGACAAAAAAAAAACCCCAAAACCAAAAAAACCCTGCGGTTCTCGGGGCCTGCAGCACGGAAAGAGGAAGGTGAGGTGATTTCGAGAGGCCTGCCAGGGGACGTCTGAACTGACCAGTGGTTGCTGCTTCCCTCTGCCGAGGTGCTTGAATACGGACCTTAAAGCACCTGCTCAGACTGCAGAGAACTTCCTGGGAAGACACGAAAACGTGAAGAGCGTTAAGGAACAGCTTTCACACTCAGGGGGCTGTTTTCGCTTTTATCATTTTATCGTGATGTCTTGTCATGACCACCGTTCCTCGAGGAGGAGGCCTAAATGAGTCAGTCAGTATTTATTTATAGGTGCTGAATCAGTTCGCTAGATTTCATTCACTCCCCATGCACTTCAGCGAGCTGACTCACTTGCTGTCGATAGCTGGGGATCCTCCTGCTGCGGATTTTTATATGAAGCTGGATGTAGTTCAGAACAGCCCCAAAATGCTAGGACCTCTGGGAGATCTCTTTTAAAGTCCCTCACTTACCATATTGGTGTCAAACAAGAAGTGCAACCCAAGAGCTGCTTTGGATCAAAGCAGCGGCTCAGGCACACCAATCTGAACAAAATCTTAGAGGTGAGCATCGACAAGAAACACTTCTAAGAAAACTTTACTTACACTCCATGATAGGTTGGCTGACATTGTTTTTTTAAAAAGAAAAAAACACTAAATTTAAAATTCTATTAAATATAGTATCATTAAATTCTGTGTTTGTTATTATTGGTAGCAGACTTTTCCTCATTTACCTAGTTAGTTAAGCTTGCTCCAGGATGCAAAGACAGTCAGTCACCAGTGATGCACAAAAAGAACTAGAATCCATGTCACACCTTCTTTTGAAAAATCAATAAAAATATTGTTGTTATCACCTACATACCTACCCGTATGATTTTGAGTACTCAGGGGGAGGTCTTCTGAAGAAAATGCTTCAGTGTTCCTTTCAGAAATAAACTAAGGCGTTATTGGAAGTTAATGAATTAGCCATGAGCTTTTGCTGAGGAGCAAAGGGTGCCTGTGAGTTTCAAAATTCCATGTCACCTTGTAGACAAGCACTGTTTCCCAAAGTCAGTTATGTGGCGAAGAAGATATTAAGATTAAATGAGCAGTGCAGAACTTGAAAAGCAAACCCATAATTATTAATAGATTTTTAAATTGGCAGGCAATCGATTTTTAAATTGTCCTTTCACCCTTGTGTGTAATGCAGTTTGCCTCACAGTGATAAATTAGCCGCAGCACTGTGCTGTGACTGTTTCTACTGGAAGGTTCTCATTACCATTCAGGGGTTTTGCTGGCTCATCAGTGAATCGTGGACAGCATTTTGATTGCTGAAGTGTGGCCCAGAAACTAGAGAAAGGATAGAAAACAGAGTCTGTAAAAACCTTTTCTTGAATTCTAAGATGATTGGGTTTTCGAACAAAACTAACCTCTTTGGCCATAGCGTTGCTATTATGTATCCCAGAGGAGTACAGTATCCCAGACAGTACATTCATGCCCTCTGTCCCTCTCTTTAAATCTCAGTATTCTTGTTAATCTGTCAGGGAAATAAGAACAGTAACATGTAATGGCATGAATGTGCTTTTTTCCTTAATTGAAGAGAACAGTTCCCTTAATCCCAGTAGCACTGGGCTGCGATCTAAGGTTTTGATCCAACTTTCATTATTCGCCAGCATCTTCCAAGATAAATTACACTAGCAGCCTATAAGAAGATCTGTTTAAGTGTCTTCTTGGACAGATGATTTTCAGTTGCTACTCAAAACATAAAGCCAGTTTTTAGTTGCTATTTGGCATTTGTTTTATCTAGGTGTTGCTTAATCAGAGTTCTAATTAGAACTGGTTGCAATGTTGTTTGTCAAAATAAACATTTTCAAAACACTAAAGCTTTCGTGGAGCACATTGCTTTGCTGCCATTTCCAATGGGGTAGGTTCTGAATCTCGGAGAAGAAACTCCAGTCAGGCAGGGTGAAATGAGTAAGAAAACGTGGAATTTTGGATCTGAAAATGCATATTTGCAGGCAATTTTGTGTGTAATTTTACAAGATTATGCTTTGATAGAATGAAAATAAATATTTGATCTTCAAAGACTTCAAAACCCCATGAAACAGGAATTTGTTCTTCAGATAATTCTAGTTCTGACAATACTCCTTCGGCTTTGTTCAACATTGTTCCACTCTGCTCATTTTGCAAATACCTTGACACTGCATTTAGTGTTCCTGAACAGTTTGGATTGTGTGCAACACACAGCACATCACCTTCGAGAACATGTGGTCTAACTAAACTTGTGACAGTCCTTTTGCCACTCCTGGAATTTTCTCTTCTCTGTTTCCAAATTCAGAGTACACCTGTCATTATTGTTTTTTACCCATGTTCAGCTTTGTTACCACTGAATGAAGCATGTGAACTGAACTCATACTAGAGTTTAAGAATAAATGTTGTATTAAAATTCCAAGTATCTCAGAGGGTAAAAAAGCTTTCTTAAGAGTATAATTGCCTTGCAGAGTTAGTGTAATACAAAATGACTGAAAAATTGGAAGGTAACAAACTATTTTTTGTAGTCACAGGCAATAGGTCAGGTAATAATGGGCTTAAATTTCAGCAGGGAAAATTTTAGTTAGACTTCAGGAAGAAAAGTTAAGCATGTGGTTAGTTAAGCACTAGAAGAGGAGACTTGTGGAAGCTCCATCATTTAAATATTTTACAATGTGAATGGACAAGCATCTGTCAGGAAAGGTTTAAGTAAATCTGATGCTGCTGTCAGGCAAAGGGATGGATTTGAGTGCCTCTCAAAATCCCCCTTTACTGTCTGTGCATTATTTTCTATTGATGATGCCCACTGTCTGGATTTACCTAACCTCTGACTGGTTCATAGACAGGTCTCTATAAAGAATGTTTTGTCCTCAGTTCTTACATGCCGCTTGTAGATATTGAGCTCTGTTTCCTTCTAGAGGCGCACAAGACCAAGTGCAAGCTCATGCTAACGTGACCCCAGGGAAGGCAAGCAAATGCCTGCACTAGCCGATCCTCTACTGTTTATTACTGTATAGTCTCTCCACATGTAGTTTCACATAGTCAGATACCATCTGATGGGTTTGGGTTAACAGGAACATGGACTGTTGCGGAACAAAGGAGTGAATTTCTCAGCAAGCTAACCAGGGGAAGAAAATATTTTGTCTACTGATATTACCTAACCACCTAAAGATTCAGCCAACACTTCAGAGACTGGCACCATGATGCCTTTGATGGAAGCTGAAGATAATTTCTTGGTTAAATCTTCTAAGTGTTTCTCCTTGCTCACCAGCATCTTTCTAGTATTGTCCAGATTTATTCAGCAGGAGATTTCCTAAAGCCAAGTTGTCATTTCAGTAATGTTAGTTGCAGCTGTTGAGAGAGATGAGTGTCAGTGACATGTTGTTAAATCTACCTGAAGCCTTTATGCATCATTTTTATTTACAGTGGACTCAGAGAAATACTGAAGAGCAAATTACTTTGGATAGATACCTTTATAGCCTGTAGATAAGAGAAAAAGGAACAAAGCAGTACTACTGAGAACAGCTGTGACTACTGTAAGATGAAGCTATTACTGTCAGATCACCTTCCTCCTGTTCTTTGTCGTAATACCAGACATTGCAAAGGCTCCTGAGACGTGCAGCCATACAAGAACAGAGATCTTACCCATGCCTACAGGAGACATTGTAACATCCATATACAGTACAGTGGTTATGCCACATGTGGTGGGAGCTTGGAGTTTACTAGTCACTTAGCTGTTTATTCAAGTTGAGGATTATGGAGCTCTGGAATGAGCTGAAATTCACTTCAGGGTCAACTCTGTAGAAGATTTTAAGAGTCAAGTGTTGGTTTGTTTGGGACTATTTCACTGTCAGTAGATTAGACAGAAATGTTCCCCTGAAGGAGTCACTACTTGCTTCTGTTTGGGGGGGGTACTCCAGAAAGTGTTGGTGCTGCGGTTGTGGCACTCTGGTGTCAAGGCAGCCCTCTCAACCCTTGCTCTGGTCTCGTATGGAAGCAGTTCTAACTGTAAATGGATATTGGTATCTTGAGATGAGAAGCCATAAGCAGCTCTATGCAGTGCTGCTCCATGTCTCCCTTGTATGCAAGTGGCTCCAACAACAGATGTGTTTCAGCAGTGCTAACAGGATAAGCCTATTGAATTCCCTGGGACCTTTGCACTTTTTCAGTCACTGATCTTAATCACTGATCACTGCAAGTGAAGAAGCAATTAAATATGAAAATGATGACTCGGGGCCTCAGTCCTGTGTGATACTGAGCACGCCTGCACATTGTTATGCCCCAGCTGGTCCTAAGTCTGTGGCAGTTGAGGGCACTCAGCACCTTGCAGGATCAAACCATGGAGTTAAAAAAAACCCCAACACTTTTAATCAAAAATAGAGACAGAAAAAGTGGATTTATTATGAGTACTGATTGAATAACTAGATTAAGAGTAATGGAGGACAAGACCAGAGAGATGAGGAAGCTTTCATTTCTTCAGGGACTGTTGCTGTAGCACAGACTTTATTTACAGTCCCCTGCCAGAAAATATCTATTGACTGTTGGTGTCAGTTTCTATTGGACCACAGACTGCTCTGATAGCTGCAGTTGCAACAAGGGATGTGACAAATCCACATGTTTGAGATGCACCGGGTGCCAAATGCTAGCCTTGTTTCTCCCTGGCTAACAAGTACGGATGTGTGTCAGTGCGAGACAGGAGCTTGAAAGCAATTACAGTAGCTACAGAGAAACAACACTGTGAGTGTCATGTTTTTAGTCTTACAATACTTTTTCTTTCATCGTTTAACAGCATTTACAGAAAGATATTTGGGTTGGACTTTTATGGTTTCTTTCCTTACAACTTATTCTACACTTCCTTTTATCATTCTCTGTTAGCTATATTAAAGTTGTCTTTGTAACAACTACTTGTGATGTCCAGAGGAGATAATTACAACTGCAGCTGGGAATTAACAGCATGAGTAGTAAACTCTTAAGACCAAACCTCACAGTTTTCATGTGAATGACTTGACAGTAATACATCAGGAAAAGAAAAATCAAGAAATAGAGAGAAGGTGGTGTAAAACATAGGTGTAAATCAAAGCACTCCTAATAACAGGAATAGAATTGATGGGCAAATCTGAGTAGAGTGATACCAGGAAAGATTGCTGGACCTAGTTCTTCACTCTGTTGTAGACAATGAAGTAGTCATCACAGAAAGGATTACCATTCATTCTGGAAAAGGAGACTGCAATGCAAGTTGTCAACTTTGGTGAGTTTTTGTAAAATTGTCCAGAAGAGATAAGAAAGCATTGGATGAGAAAGAGAAATCAAAGTGAAAGAGAAGATGTTGGACATACTCCATAGTGTCAGCTGCCATTGCACTGTTGTGATGGGACTAACCAATTTATTTACTGATAATGGAGGTGGCTTCTTAATGTATGTACCAGTAGAAGGTTCTGAATACTAAAATTACAAAGCTACCCACCAGTCCGTTATGTGATCATACTTTTGGGTGTCAGTCTCCACAACTGTGTAAAGTTAGAGTGAGAAAGCGTCAACTCCTGCTTTCACCCTCTGAGGTACTGCTCCATTTTAAAAACATGAAGGTTCAGACCAGATTTCACCTGGCCCTTCTCCGATAGTGGCCAACAACAACTACAGGGAAGAGTACAAGAACATGTAGTAGTTTCCCCACATCATTTTATAAAAACACTTGGCCATCACCCAGAAACTGCCAGCAAATACTGACTACAACGTACTAGCATTGCTATGAGATGGGTACTGCCAGACTGAGTCCTCTAAACCTATTTCCCATGTAAGACAATATGACACCCACTTTCAGTCAATACAAATTTGGGCTGAATATGGCATGTTATGAAAGGGTTTGTTTTTATTCAAGTTTGTTTTTTCACAAAAGGAGTAGTAAGTCAATCTATTTAGATGCACAGAAAGGAAAACCACTAAACTCCGTGGCAGAATTGGATTTATTTATAAGTTGTGGAATCTGAAGTTATCGTTAAATACAAATAATATAGAAGCAAACACAAAACTTGTTCCAAAGAAACAGGAGAATGACTAAGTGAACAAGGTCATGCTGGAATCATGTGAATAGAAATCACTATTTTCTGTGATCATTCACTTACATTTAAATTAAAACTAAGCCCTTAGCCCTGCCATTTACAATGCACAGAGAATCTGGAACTCTTGCCAAAAATTGTTGACAGTCCATTGTTTATTGTAAATCATATGGGCTTAGTTTTCAAAATCTATATTCACATAAAACATTATTTTCTAATATTTTTCATTCAGCTGGCTTTTCCAATGCTCCTGTGACCATATCAGAATGTTTAAGTAACCTGTGTGCCATATGTGAATATATCTCAGTACATGAATATGCTGAATTTCATTCCAAAGAAGATCTATTCTCCAGGGACTTTCAGCTCAGCATGGGTAAAGAGGTAATCGTGAAGATCGGGAGACTGTGTGAAAAGGTATCTCCCCTTTTCCTTAATTCCTGATTGATTTAGATGCTTCAATATCATATTGTTCATTTTCTTAAGCTCTTCTATGTTCTTCTTTTCAGATATTAGTCTGCTTGATATTTGGTCCATCTTGTTTCTAGTTTGAACTTGAAAAGGAAAATGTACCGCATTAAATTGGCAACATTTAAGTCAAGAGCATCACTACCCTCTCTTGCATTCCTGTGGGAGTTTGTAGGGAATTACGATGGGTAAAAATATTAAACAGGGAAACAACTGCAGAACCTAATGATAAGAAGTTATGCATCTGGTGGAGTTACCTGCTCACTACATTATTTAATTGCTTGTTTTCTGTTTTATTCAGTTCAGTGCACTGTAATAAAATCAGATACGGCTCAGAGAAATTATGCAGTCTTCAGGAGTGTATCCATTCCATAGTGTCCACAGAAAAATGTCTTATTTAGGGGCTCCAAGATGCTATTTCTGGGCACTAAGCACCTGTATTTTTCCAAAACTATAATTACTAAAACACACAGCAGACTACAGCCACATCACTGGATTTCCTAAAGCATTTAGATTAAAGGAAAATTCTTGCAAATATTAGCATTTGGAGGCCAGTTTCCTCTGGAACACCAATATGCAGTATCTGTCATGTACACTTCTGGAACTATTTTTATTTTAGCTTTCTGAAGTTAACAAAATTTACCCTTGGGTTTTGAAGCTTGAGTCTAATAGTGCCAGCGTTAAAAAAATCTATGTCTATGGATTGCAAACGTAATCTGATATGATGTTTGTAATGTAAGCTGAAACACTGCTGGAAATGAGTTTCAAAAACCACAGGCCTCCACCAACCTGAGCCCAAGCAAACTCCTTTAATCCCTGTAAGTAGCCTTTTGGCTATTACTTTACCATTTTTCCACTAGAGGGGCACATCACTCATTTTTCTATACCAGGGCTCTACTTTTAGCAGCTCTCCATTAAATAAATCTGGAATTCAAGTACAAGATATATTAATTAGGGTTTTATAATCATGCCACTTAAAATTTCCTGTGTGCTCTGATATTCTGTTTTTTGAGAGCTTGTGAGCAAATTCAGTCAAGGATTAGGATTTCCTGTTCAAAAAGAAAAATGAGGATTTTTGCTCTGCTCCAGCAAATTCCCTACTATAGGATAAAAGAAATCTTGATTTCACATGGATTCCAGTTCATTCAAAATGGACTTGTAAGTTAAAATAATGCACCCCAAGATGGCAAGGGCTCCATAAACCAAGGTCACCTGTAGCCATGTGTTTAGCTAAACCCGCCCGACCAATCCAGTCGAAGTGGAACAGCAATTACATCTGCAGACTAAATGCTATGTGCCAGTTTTGATATATCTTGTCTAATTTTTTGTTTCTTATGTTTGAGATTCTCTTCGTTCCAAGTACTTAGCTAGCAACTTTCAGGTCTTTCTTCAGGTAGCCTGATTTAAGTGTTAGCATGGGTGTAATTCCAGTTTCAGTGGAATGACACCAATACTGAGTTTTATCTGGAAAGGAATGGAAGGCACGTTGTCAAAGTATCTCACTGCCATACAGTCATCTTTAAAATTTAATTTAATTTCCAGTCAACATTTTTAGCAACACAGTATAACCCTGTTGAGCTAAATTCTTCACAGCTGTCGAAGCTCACAAAACCTTTGCACTAAAAATGAAATTGTGCCTTTTAGCTCAGAGAGTAGAGGCCTGTGCTTTTGCACCCAGGACCAAGATCCACTTCCCATAACCAGCCAAAGCCTTTGACCATGCAAATACAGCAGTAGCATGTTATAAGGTAGCATGACGCATTTCAGTGAAGTTCTTCCGATTGGCCCTATGTTTTTAAGAACCACTCTTCAGTTTACTTACTTATTAAGAATATTACGAATGAAACAAGTGCCAAACTGACGATCAAAGTAAGAATAAAGGTGACGAAGAACAAACACTGGTTTCTTACGTTGCTCCCTGCCGTGTTTTCTCCAGTACCACCAGTGTTCTCTTCTTCATCTGTTATGAGACGACAAATCATTTGGTGATAAAGTTTGTTAAAGCTGGTTAGGATAAACATGACAAAATGCTTCTGGCTTCATGAAATGATGTAGAATATGTCGTAATTTTGGCCAACAGATTTTATTTCCTGTGATATTGCATGAGAAGGGAAGAAACCAACTTTATGGGCTCAGCTTGAATTTGGAAGTATAAAAACTAACACATCTGTTATAGCTGTTGGAACATATTCAACAAAAATGTTTCTGTTGTTGAAATACACTGTTTTGTTGAAGTTGACCTGTTTCACAGTTCAGAATTTTACAGCTCAGTTTTACATGTACAAAGGTTACAATTAAGTTTTCATAGGAGGCTTTTTAAGGGCCTGAATGGACTCAACCTTTTCAAAAGAGAGGAGAGAAAAATTCTTATTGAAAACCTAGATACAGATTCATCTTACACGTTCATCCTCTAGATTTGCTTCTTTTTCTGTTTGACAATAGAAGTATCCCTGGGATGATTAATTTCCCAAATTAAGCACCTCAGTTAAGCTCCTGATGTTGGATAGGATGAATGTAGGTCTTGACTTTTTATCTTAAAACAAATGTTTTCAATGTTGTTGTTCTTCTTTTGGTTTTGTTGGTTTCATTCCAATAAAAAATGAGGTACATATCCTCCCAAATTGTCAAAAACGGAATAGACTCTCACATGGACTACATATGGTGTCCTTCAAGCACATGAAGAATGAGGGAAAAAAGGACAAGTAGTTGCTACGCTGCCCTCGAATCAGAGCGTCAAGCCGGTTTATTGCTTTCTAAAGAATGTGTTGCATATAGGGAAAGTCCATAGTTTCTCTCATAGAAACAGTTGCAACCAAATGAGAGGTGGCAATAAGCCCTAAAGTTAACAGTTAAAGTCAAGTGAACACCATGAGGAAATTCATGTGAACCTAAAAAAGAATCATACTTGAGCCAGATTTGTTTAAGCCCAAGTTTGCATACTACTTTAACTACTTACTAAGGGTTGGGTTTATTTTATGTTTTGGGGGGAGTAGGGAGCTAATGTAATTTCATTTTGGTGTCAGTCTCATAGATTCTAAAATTACATGCAAATTACTGTAATTTCTCCTCCTGTAATTGCTGGCTTGCCATTCTGAAAGGGAGAGTAGCGTGTGCATCTGTGAAAAATATATTTCTAGATCATGTTCTTGTTTTAGCTGGTAGAAATCTCTGAGGTCTTTGCAACTGAGCCTGTAGTGATAAAGCTGAGGGAAGGTTGTGTATGCCATTACAGCACTTTAATAATGAACCAGTCTGGGGCTGAGCAATTCACTGAGCTAGTAGGAGATGTCTGGGAATATCTCTGCTTTTCTTTATTGCATTTAAAACGCTCCTCCCTGCAGGTAAGCTGAAACCTTTTAATATTTGGGTTTGGGGGTTTTATTTTTATTCCCTTAGCATTCATAACAAATGCATCATATACTAAGTGCCTGCACAAATATTGCTTTCTAATCAGAATAATAAGGGTGGGGAGGGCCTGCTACTGCTGTCTCTCAAGCATACTAAGCTATCAATAGAGGTCTCAAAAGTGGTCTGTGCTTGCTCTGCCTAATGAATGCTTCTTACTATTTCAACTGGCTGAACATGCCAGCCTGCAGTGTTGTGAGGAATCAGTGAACACACATTCTTGCCAAACTGCAAACAGTGGGACCATTTTGTTATCTAAAACATAGAGAAATTACTGCGTGGCTGCTACCAAAGCAATCAAAAGGTATATACATTTTAAATAGCTTTTAACATGATTGCTGGTGTGTTTGATTATGCCAGGTCATATTAAGCTACTGAACAAAAGGATTGCTGTGTACTGCAACACTCTTGAAATGTCATTTTTAAACCAAATTGGGCATCTGCTATACCACTAATAGATCATTCACAAAATTTTAGTATTTATCAGAAATTGAAAAACACTCCACAGGTCTCACTGATTCTCTGGCAAGAGAGCCAGAATTTTATGCTGCTGAATAAGGCAGCTAAGAACTGTGAAAAGTTAATTTTATGTATTTAACTGATGGGTAAGATATCTACAGAATCTCAAAGTTCAAAAAAAAAAAAAAAAGGCATGTTAAAAAGAATAATCCTAGAAGGAGCCAAAGCACTTTACAAATTGATGCATGAAATACATATTAGGCTACCTTTATTTACTGCTGAAATGTAGGGAGGAGCATGCATGTGATTATTCCACAGAACCATATATGATTCCACTGAACCCTGTATATTTACCTGGAAAGTACACAATACTGTCTAATAGAAATTACAACAGAAAGCAAGACAGTCACGCCGCAAAGAGTTTCTTTGACATTAAAACCAATTCATCCCATTGTCTCATTTTGTACTTGTAGAAGTGACAATATCAAGATAATCTACATATGAAAATTAAGTAGCTTATGTCTAACATCTTTTGTTAAATACAGAAACCAGCACCACTCTAGTTTGTTGCATTAGGAAAAGTTAGAGGACTCAGAAACAGAAGTAATGGAAAAGCATTTAAGTCCTATAACTAGAAGCATGATTAATTTATGGCCATTTCAAACTCATTTAAACAGAGCTGTTGTTCTATAGCTTTTCTTCAGTCAAATTTGCCATTATAGTAAGGGAAATAAAAGCAGATTTAAATACTGTTAGGTGGAATGCTGCTGAAGAACTCCAGGTTTTAGGATGTTTTCAGGTCACAAAGAACTCAAATATATTGTAGCTATCACTGGGTGAAAATATTCTTGTTGCCATGAGAAATCAAAGTTAAGAGCCATATAAAACCAGTAGAAGTGTGAGAGTCCATATCTGAAACTGTAAGTAAAGAGAGTCTGCAAATTAAAATGCTTAAAAGTCTCATGGGATATTTCACATAACTGGTTTGAGTCCTTAGAAGATGTGTCTTAAAAGAATGAACAGAAATTAATTCTGTTCCTATTGCCACGTATAAATTTTAGTGCTTGTGAAGTTACAATGCTATTTATGTAGTAGGTGTATATTGAGCATTACTAGAAACATTATCCTGCAAGGATCACCTCATGAATCCCAATGGAAATAGAAGATAAGTCCAGGCTTGATAGTGAATCCCTAGCCAAGTGCAAGGATTTTCAGGAACCTAATAACTGAAATACTTAGCAGGAGCAGTTAAACCATTAATCTGATCTGTCTAAATTATGCTGTTTCCAATCTTTTTCTTACATTTTTCAGTACAGACCTTGACATATACATTTTGGCCTATTGGGCTGTTGACATCAGTGACACACAATGTGGTCAGCCATACATAACTCTTTTTTGATGGCCTATTGTATGTATAGAAAACCACAGAGCATCACCTATCATACGTACCTAGCACATGTTGGGATACATCTGGACAAACATTTAGTTTGTTTAGGTTGTTTAAAGAATCAACCACATAAAGTTTTCCTTCTTCATGAGTATCGGGCAGGTTAATTTCCAAGGAAGGCCCCTCCATTGTGTCTAAAAGAAATAATAATTAAAAAGGTAAATTAAAACATGGATATGGGAAATAACTGGTAACAGTTGGTGTCTTGTTCTAAGGAAATGCTGAGCAGCCTTAACAACCCTTAAAATAAAGGGATTTGAAGGACAAGCACAGTTACTAGGTCTTGAAGGCAAGGGTAACAGTACATAGCACTTATTTATTCTTGGAGATCTTTGATGAGTATAAGATTTCATTTCTACACTGTGTTTTTGCACATGTGTATACTTAAACCTATATATGCATATGTATGTGTGTGGAGAAAGAGAGACAGAGAAAAATCTATTTGACTGCTCCAGCATTGATTTGAACGTTAGTTATTTAGTTGTATAACTCTTTTAGTTTGGTGTGTACTTGGTAAGATGTAGGGTGATATCCTGACCACAGTGAAAGCCAAATCTTCACTAATACTGCCAGGAAGGATGTCACTCAGGTCCTCTGCTTTCAGCATCAAATACTTCGGAGAAAAGACAGAGAAAGCAGGTGTGGATGTAGGAGATAAGCACCAAGAATTTGCACCTGCTTATACACCTTAGAATATCACTGTGAAGTTATTATTTGTAAAAAATGGAGCAAAAAATAACCTTCTAATGTGGGTCTACTATACATAGATGCTAGTTTTGGACAAATTACAGCCTGATGGCAAAGCCTTTTCTTCAGACTAATAATCCTTGCTTTAAAAAAAGCACTGGATGTGGCCCAATCAGCAAAAACAGCTTCTCTGTGAGTCTGGGTGCATGAACTCATTGACTTATTGTTTATATGAATACAGTTATGAAGGAAGATTATATACAGAAAAGAAGCAATACCTAAGCAGGCTCCTCTATGAATTTCACATTATTCCTTATCAGTCTTTCGGTTTTCTTTATGCTACCCTGACTCCAAAACTTTTCTAGAAACAAACTACGGTTCTAGCCGTAAGGAAATGCAGATGCTCTAACTAGGCATCTTAGACTACACTGGTCACTGAAAACTCCCTTTGTAATTACTGAAGAAAAATACATACTTCCAGGTGATATTCCTCTTAGAATAAGATGTGTCTTTCTGACCTTAGAATCACAGCCTAAATGTACCTTTCCCTTGCTAGTGAATGTAAGGGGGGAGCTCACAGAGATTAGTTTAGACTTGGAGTTGAACGCATCTTACCCACTTAGTATTTTATCAAAGCTCTCAAGTTCAATTTTATCTGCCAGACATAACTCAGCACTTCACGGGATGCGAACCTCCTGCATGGTGGTTTGCATCCCATGATGGAGGGTGTTAAGCACCTCAAGGTGATTTCTGAATACTAGATGGGTTGAATTGCCCTCTTGATGGGCATCTCCCTCTATCCCTCTCCAAGCAATAGAGAACGCAGTGTGACCAGATTCCTAACCTAGCACTTAAATTAAAAAACTAAAGCTTGGGGAATACAGGCCTGAGCCTTTACAGAAAAGACCTACTCTTTCCCTCATCAAACCAGATGCAGATTTTCATAATTCCCCTGAATTTGAGCACACAGCCAAGTAAACATTCACTGAGCCTCAGTAAGTTTGAAGACCAAGTGCTTCAATCACCCCTGACAACGGGGCTTGTTCTCTTGCTAGTGGGGATTGACAGGCCTACATGTATACCTTTATATTTGTATTTAATAGAGTGTAAGAAAAGGTTGCAGCTGCTTTTTTTCTCTCTTCAGAATTGTCGCTGCTACAAAATACAAAGATAAGGTAGAAAAGCTGGCATAGTAGTGGTTAACCTTACCTAGCGTATGATTTTTAGGTGTGCAGCAGTAATTCCAGGACAGATGGCTGTGTCCACTGTCCTTTCCCTAGAACGTCGCGTGGTGCCAGGCAGCACAGTCGGCGAGCCATGTCCCCATCAGCGCTGGCTCCGCTATCTCCCCACAAGCACATCTGTGGCCAGCTGCAATCATTACAGAGCCCCGCATTTCAACAACATCGCGCTAAAAAGTTAGTGACCACCTTGTGCACAGAGGCTTTGGGTTATTTTTAGCTTCTGAAGAGCAGTTGTTTCTCTTGGGTATTTTGATTAGTACCTCCCTGCAACTTCAGGGAAGACTCTTCTTAACAACTTGAGCTGTAATAAACGTGAATTCCTTTGATTCCTTAATATTATGAGTTATACATTTCTGCATTCATTATTATTTAAAAACAATCTCCTCGCTGTGCGCGTAACCGCAGTGAAGATAACTGTTATTAATTCAACAAACTCTGTATTACATTTGTTTTATTACATTCACATGCCAAACAAAGGAGAGAGGATACAGACATCAGGGTCACCGGCCAGAAGTGTTGATTATTTTCCCAACAAACTAATCTAAACATTGGGGGCTTGGGAGTCACTCTTATCTGGTACTTTAACCTTGCTTAAAACCTTTTCTCCCCATGCGATTTTTAAATTTCTTCTTAATCTGTTGTGGTAAAATTAGAACTTAGAATGAGAACACACGGAAAATTCTTCACAGAAAAAAAGGAAATCAAGTCTAAAAGGAATTAAAAAACAGGAGAATGAAACGTTACTTACAACATAACTATGGTCAGGTAACGTGCCAGTATGGAAGAAATCAGCCAGTGAAAATCACCCGAAGAAAACTTGTTCTGCTGTTCCTCTCTCTCTACTTTTAGACCCATAGGAACCTGTCAACTCCTGCAGGACCCATGAAGGCAGCTATGAAACAGACCCTCCCTTTCAATCTATATTTAGAGTTCATCTTGGCTAAGTATACTGACTTAACAATATTGATCTGTTTAAAAAGAAAACACCACATATACAGCTCTTTTTTATTACACTGGAATCATTATGATAATATCCTATCATGGAGAATGAGAAGGTTTGTTAGTGATGAGCAATATTTCACTAACCTTTTGGTTTATGATGCCTTTTTAAAACGCATTTGCTAATGCAGAAGAGTCATATCTACACCACTGTAGCTATGAGTAACCAGTTTGCTATGCAGAAGAGTCATATCTACAGTATTGCAGTCATGAGTACTTTAAAGGCACAGACTAGAAAAAACAGGGTATTTTCCTCCTCCCAAACACCTTATAAATTCAAGTGGGGCAGTATTATGGGATGGACTAATTTGTATGGTATCTTTAGTTGTTTAAAAAATAAATTCTGATGAACTGTTTGTGAGTACTGGTAATTGTTCCTTCACAGACAGTTCTTTTGATCACTCCTTTTTTTCTTGGTGATGTTGCAGAATGTAACGTTACAGCACACTGTAACGACAGGTAGCTGATGCTTACACAAAGGGACCATGGCTCAAAACAAATCCTTTCTGAAGCCATTCTATACGTCTAAAATATTGAACCCCTTTAAAATGACAATAAATACATTTTCCTTTCAGGAAAGAACACAGAGGATACATCCTCTGACTCATAGTTCCCACCCCAAGCTGACAAGCTCTGCCACTGCCCAGTCTGAGTAGCTGGGCCAGTAATACAGACAGAACAAGCTTGCTTCCTGTCTGCAGGGGTCTCCTAGAAGTCCTCCCTCCAAACAAGGACATGCAAGCCAGAAAAAAAAAAACCAAAATCTCACCTCCATCCCTGAAGGATTCCTGACACCATCCTAATTCCTAATTGGAAGACAAGGACCGCAGCCTCTCCAGTTCTAAGCTTGAAAAGGTCTATAAACCCATCAGATCTCTGCAGGGCAGCAAGCTGCACAGCCCGTCTCCCCTCACGCAGCCTTGGAGCCATCCTGGTCTCTGTGGTTGGCAGCTACAGTGGAATGGGGAAAGGGCAACCACGTGCTTGGCCACCTGCCAGGAGATGCTGTAGAAAGCAATTTTGCAAAACACTGGCAGGAGAGGAAGCTATCAGAAGTGCGACATTACACCAGTAAAGCATGCCAAAGGTGACCACCCAGAAGCCCTGGGAGAGACCGGTGGGAACAATTTAGCTGGAAGGGGGCATAGTCTTGGGCTGGGCAAACACAGGTAGCCAGCTTCATCTAGTTCAAGTATCAAAAGTTTCTTCTGCACTTGTGTGACAAACACTGACAACACACATCAATAACAGCACAAAATTCAGTTGAAGGCCTTATTATAGCTTAAGTAATCAGTTTCATAAGCCAAACAAATTCTTACATAATGCATTACTTGAGGAAAAAAAAAGTAAGTTAGAAGGTACAACTAATTGGCATGTATAGATTTTCTGGAATAGGTTCTGCTATAATCTGAAACTAAAAAAAAAAAAAAAACAAAAAAAACCCCATAAAAACCCACCACACCCCAAACTTCCCCTTATCAGAGCAAGCAGTTTTCAGGGCAAGGGGTGGGGGTTTTATTGGGTGTAAGGTTTACTTCCTCTGCTGATAAACATTCTTAAACGCATAGGTCAAGTTATTCTAACAAGCACTTTTATTTATAGCTCTTCTGGTTCAGAAGCTCCAGCTATGTAGGCTTTAGTGTCTTTATTACATAAACCCCCCATCATCCCTAAGACAGACAGTTCTTAGTTACTGGCACGTTTCAGTCCTCTAGAACTGAGGGTAGAGCCGTAGTTTTCAACATGAGGAAAACAGGGCAGCTGGAATGGCTACTGTAAGACAAGGGACAAGGTGTTTTGCGGTACCAGAACTAGAAAATATCTGACCATTACAAAACTGATAACAAAAGAACAGTAGGCTGTTGTGCAGAGCATATGCAAATAAGATACACCTTCAAAACACAGCAAGGTAGAGTTTCATGTAGTATCTACTAAAGCGTTGAAGACTAACCCAACCACATGCCAGAATGGGCAACTAAACAAAACCATCTGTTTCAACCTTTAGGTTTTGCTAGCGTTCCACCTTTTCATTCATGTAGTAATCACTTCTACACAGAAAGCAAGCAGTGAGAAACATCTTTATTCCAAAACTTAAACATCCAATTTCAGAACATGAGAATCTTGGTTTTATTTTACATTGAAGCAAGTACTTGTCACTCACTACTTCACTGTAAGTAAAGGTAATTGAACTTCATAGTCCCCTTCAGGATAAAGTCATACCATGTAGAAATTTCTTTGTCCACCTGCCACTGAAGAGTTTAAGAAGTTACCGAAATAACTTCACATAAACAAGTTCATCTTTTCCTGTTAGCACATTCTTACCAAAACACTTGGTCAATGAATTAATTTAATTTACTTTTACATAAAGGAATCCAATCTGACACACAGCATTTGACTACAGTTATCCCCCCCACTGAACAGTTCAGTTACAGTATATTCAACCTTTGGAGCAAGTTGCATCTAATGCAAGTCTTATAATGTATCCCTGCACCCAATCTTGCATCTATCTATATACAGTGTATATGCAACTAAGCAACAACATGCATTATATTTACAGATTTTATACAACATCCCTGTGCACAAGTGCGAACTGTGACTACAGAAATTAAAAAATTCATTTAAAGGTTACAAATCTATTTTAGTTATGAAAATTGAACCCCATGGAAAACGAGATCTAGAAAAATTCCCCCACGTCTGCTCTTTTATCACGACATTTACTTCTAGCCTTTGTCCGAGCCTTGAATGCTGCAGAGTTGTACAAGTGCTACAAAATAAAAGGAAAAATTAATCACAGATGTTCAAAAGGCTTATGTCCCCTTTAGAGAGTTTTTTTAATGTTAAGAAACAGCTGAAAATATCTTTTTATTAATCTTGAGTAAATTGGTAGGCTTTCTGAAATTTATAGTAGAATATCTTTGCACCAAAGGCTGATGCATTTTAATATATATACGTTTAAAAGAAACTTGGACTGTATAAGAAAGGCTGAGCTAGGAGCAATTCCGGAAGCCGGTCAGTTGAACATCACACGGACACAATGTAGATTAAGTTTACCCCCTGGATTACACTTGGTAGCACCATTCCTCAAATTGTTTGTACACATGAGTACGTTCACAACCAACAGAACAAATTCATCCTAGTGTCTGTCTCACACTGGAGAGAGTTTGGGATACTGGCTTTATAAAGACTCAGTTTCTATGGCTTCTTGTAGGTCCCTACCCAAAAACCTACGGCTCTCATAAGGGCCCGAGTTTCACATGTATGGAGCATGAATCTCATACCAATCAGCAACCATGTCAACCAACCTTCAGACCCCCTTGGGAGAAAAACAGTAGCAGACACGTGCCCAGTGGAAAATCTAAAATAAGAGCTCAAAGAGACGCATACAAGCAAGGCTTGGTTTCCTTCAGGACAATATGGGGCATTGTTAGAACTAAAGTGATGAGTTTAAAGATGGCAGCCTCTAAAGTGCGTGTTTGGAATACCATTTAATTCAGGAGAAATATAGCGTATGAAGTAAAGAAAATACATTAAGGTGCAATAACCTACCCTTTCAAAACGGGATATCTTCATTGTTTTCAGAGTTGCAGCATCTAGCATTACTGGTGGACCAAGCTCAAACACATTCCGAAGAAAGTCATTTGACTAAACAAGAAACACATCAAATGATCAGTTTCTCCTTTGATTATCGAGTCTCCAAAGAAGACTACTGTTAAATATCAAGTATTCCAGTAAGAAATAGTAGCAATTTGACACAAATCTTAGTATCTTTTGCAATTAAGCCAGGGAACACTTCTTGCTTTAATCACAATAAGGCTAAGAACTAAAACTGCTCTCTTGAGAAGACACAAACAGCTACCCCGCACCTTGACATTTTTGTTCCAGCAAATTAGACACTGTTCTGTTACATGCCCTACACAAGATCAGGCAGCTGAACACATACGTATGGTTTCACAACACCAATTTTAAAATATCTGGCTGTAAAATTAGTATTTGGAAATGTTGAAAAAGCTGCTACATGCCTGGGCTCCCTCAGTCACATAGAAATGCAACTGACAATGCCCTGAAGATTTTAACACCATGATTATCACAGCAATTTGGGAGCATATACTCCTAAGCTAGAGTTCCTACTTCTGCTACATATCTAAACAGATGACTAGTGAACAAGCAGTTCCTAGAACAGAGATAAGGACTTATCCCTTCCTTTTTGGAATGCTGTCATCATTGGCCTGCAAATTGTGTTCATTATTTTTTAGTAAAATTTTGCATTCCTTTTTACAGGCTTGAACAGGAAGGGTGGAGGCATGCAGCTTTATAGCAGCCAGATGACTACACCACTCTGCTGAAAGAGGGCATAAGGATTCAGGAGAAACCCTGAAGCTAAGAAGATGCTCAGCTTGAATCTCTTACTTGTTGGAAGTCTTCTAACTGCTAACCCAGCACACCCAGGCCACAACTCAGAAGCAGCTCACCCCGACAGTTCTAGCTCACTGTAGTTCATTTTCTAAGTGCTGCCTTTTAACACTTCTAATGAAGGCCCATCATTTCACCAAGTTCTACTCATGATTTCGTAATTCAGACTGAATGACTACAAAGAAACCAGACAGGGAACAACAGTCTGAGCATGTATCAAACAGCAGCTCACCTGCAAATGATATTGCATCCCCGACCCCAGAATCTCCTTGAAGGTATCGTAAGTTTGTTTTTTAACCCAGCAGTCAATATACATGCGCTCAGGTCCAAACTTAACCATCTCTGTAGGAAAGTCACGCTCCTATCCAAAATTAAAGGAAACAATACATATAATTAATTTAAACAGTCTTTTGTATTAGGAATTGTATATGTCTCAATGAACTTTATTTTCATTAATATATTTGGCACACCAAAACCTTCCAAATAATACTGCATATGCTAAAGATTGTATTTGTTTCTAAACTGATGCATACCTAAAGTTAAATCTCATGTAAGACTTGAAGCTGACATTCTTCAAGTCAGAAAGCATTTAAAAAAACCCACAACACTTAACTTTCATCCTTAAAATAAATTTAAGAATTGGACTTATCTCCAGAAAAACCAGTTTGAGTACAGGAGTCACCTTTCAGTCAGTTTGTAAGCCTCATTTAGTCCCCACCTTTCAAGTGCAGCAAGCTACATTTGTGACAATGGAATGTAACAAGCCCTCGTGACTCAGATTCTTCTACAGGCAGAATCTCAAAGGTGACTTCAAATCACTTCAAAGCCTTCTCCTTAGCTTCCAAGATGTTTAACCATTCCAAATGTCAACTAATATTTAGTTGGTCTTACCCATACAGCAATGTAAAAAGTAATTATCTGACAAAAAAATCTAGTTCAAGATGTGTAAGATAACAAATAATCCATTAAAGTGATAGAAGTTTGACATTTGTCTTCGAGGCTTTACTCAGAAGTTATGTCACTAACCAAGTATTTTGAGAGTTCTGCTTTGTGTATTGTTCTCAGTCTGGATACGGAAAACCAGAAGATTACAGCACAACAATTAGGACAACTCCCCCCCATACACAAACACTTCTTTGGCCCCTGACAGAGGTGCCATTTGGAAATGTATCTTACTACTAAGTTGCTTTTTGTTTACTATGCACAACAGTTCAGTAAGAGACTTTACAATAAACCTTTTCACAGAATTCAGAACACTAACTTGCATGAACTACAAGTTTTCTGTGAAAAAAAATCTGCTGATGGTATAAAATAAAGAGAATTTAGTATTTACAGTGCAATTTTTAGCCTTCTTTACAGGAAGAAAAACCCAAAACATCCCTCTTCAATATGGAAGTCAAGTCTGGAGCAAAATAAACAAAGTTCAACTTTCTTTACCCTACATTTCCAAAAAAGCAGTTTTATTTTGTGTAAGTGATCAGAATTTGAAATCTCATTTAAACTAATTTCTTCCTGTTGCTTTTACTGAAACAGTAATTCTATTTAATAATAAAACAATTTTCATTAAATTGTACACTACATAGCTACAATCCAGACATTCAAAGCAAGACAAAACAATCACCTCAACAGCTCGTAGAACATCTCTGAAGACAGATCGCTGCTTTCTTTTATCTACTTTGGCTCGGTGCTTGTTTCCATCAGTAGCCAGAGCTCTTAGTTTCTCTGTCAGAAGCTCCATATCTTCATAAAAGAAATCCTAGTAAAAAAACAGTGGGGGTTTTTGTTTTGGTTTGGTTTTCTGGGTATTTTGTTTGTTTCTTTTTTTAGTTTCTGGCCTTAACATCTTTTCCTGCAAATAGGAAAATGGTTCTCTCCAAATTCTGGGCATGTAGACCTCTACAACCTGTTACTTAAAGAGACAGAGATGGCACTAACTTCCTGTAGTTCCTTCTGCACTATTTAAGCCAGTAAGAACAAAGTCACAGCATCCAGTTTACCCAAGAAGGACACTATCAAACTCTGTTTTGGTAGTTAGAGCTACATGAAACTGTACAGCTCCTTCAATGTGTGTATATACCTGTCAATTTGTTCTGCTCCATAATTCCAAGGGACTCAAACTGCCTAACTGATCTGCTGAACCTGACTGCCAGTCCTGTTGACAAGCTGAGGGCACTTTCATGTTATTAGCACAGAACTCATGCTGCTGGAGATGGATCGTGAGACACCATTAGACTGACAGTACAGAATATTTAGTCGTTAGTCTCGTATGGGGTGGAAAATTATAAAGCAGTTTTTCAAAAATGCTTAACAAAACACTCCAAGTAAACATTAATGCATAATTGTTTAGCAGGAAATATTTTCTCCCCTCCATTTGCTAATTCAGTGGTAGTTTACCTGGATTAGTAAGAATGTATGTAAATTTATGTAAAAACAAGTTTTTGTGGTTTTTTTAATCTGTCAACTGACTAGGCTGAGTTTACTGCATGCTTTTTAAAGGAAACTGGTCAAAGGCAAAACACGGTAAGCATTTTTAATCTGCGCTGATTGTTAAGGATCCAAAGAGAGTAATTTGTAATGATTAAAAGGGCATTTCCTCAATGGAACGGAAGTTTTTAATGAATATAGTCTCATTTGTTAATGCATTTTAAAGATTTTAGTTACTTGCAGTCAGTTTGACCAAAAAAAGGATCAAGTTCCAGTCTCTCTTTTTTTTCTTTCAAAGTTGGTGTCCTGGTGGGCACAAGAAGCTGGGAGGGGACACAGCCAGGGCAGCCAACCCAACCTGGCCAGTGGGGTATTCCATACCATGTGACATCATGCCCAGTATATAAACTGGGGGGAGTTGGCCTGGGGGGGCAGATCGCTGCTCAGAAACTAACTGGGCATTGGTCAGTGAGTGGTGAGCAATTGCATTGTGCATCACTTGTATACTCCAATCCTTTTATTATTACTATTGTCATTTTATTAGTGTTATCACTATTAGTTTCTTATTTTCTGTTCTATTAAAGTGTTCTTATCTCAACCCACAACTTTTACTTCTTTTTCTGATTCTCTCCTCCATCCCACTGGGTGAGGGGGAGTGAGTGAGCAGCTGTGTGGTGCTTAGTTGCTGGCTGGGGTTAAGCCACAACAGTTGGCTTCCATAACAAGAGACTCAAATCCCTCCTGTTTGCCATTATATAGAAGTCTTGGCATATTGTTTCAGATTATGCAGTGTTAGTGTGTCATGCATCGTGACTCAGTTGGAGTTATCTTTTCACTTTGGACAGTGTTCTGGCAAAGCTTGGCAGCCTTGACCAAGCTAGGAGCCATTCAGGCAGCTCTTCCAAACTGTGCTATGGGTAAGTGAAAACTGTTTCCTTCAGTGCTGTCAAGAAAACAGTTCAGAAATTAATAAGGCATATTGAGGAATGTAAAGGCAAGTTTAGCTGTGTATGATGTAATACTGAGACGCTTGCACCTAATCCAACTCCAAAGCAAACCCCAAGAAATCTCACCAAATCTAGCAATGCCGGTATCTGTGCAACATTTGTACAAATCCTTTCAAAATCTGCCCCCTTAAACTGACTGACTAATCCCCAACTGACTAAAATAGTTACAAATGCTGTGAAACCATCATGCAATACTAGTTATTCTTCTTCTTCTCAAGGTACCTAAATAAGGATACTGAAAATGCAATACTAAAAGTTAACATGGTTTCTACTGAAGGATAGATTTTTAGCTGTGAGAGCAGAATTGTGCAGGTTGTGAATCACTGTAACTTGTCTGCGTAAGTATCTAATGAGTGTTCCCACTACAGTAAACAATACTGTTTTATCCTGGAATCTCTCTAGGAATTTTTTTTTTTTAAAGCTGGTGTTGGATTTAGATTTTAAAGCTTGCACACTACATTTCTAGTTGCTCTTCAGTACTGTTTGATGTGTTTTATATTGATGCTGTTCTGCAATATGGAAATTAGTGTAAAAATGATAGCTAAATTGCTGTGAATCATTGCTATACCCACTTAGATTGGGGCAGACTCAATACAAAGAACACAACCCAGTGAATTCCCCACCACTTGTTGAGATCCAGGGTGCTACACAACACAGGTTAAATAATTTGTCTTGTCTCATCATCATCTACTTACAGCATCTGTTTCCCGTGCCAGTTCAAACAGAAGAGCTAGTGTTTCTCCAGCAGCTATTCTCATGTTGAGATCATCACAAGACAGGAGACTTGGAAGTTTATGCAAGTGCCTAAGGAGTAAGTCACACTTCATTAAGATCTGCATTTTGTTGACACGGCTTCACTGCATATAAAAACAGTCATTACAAATTTTGTTTTCCAATAAAGATACTCACATTTCAATTTTCTTCTTCACTTCATTCATTGGACAAATGGTCAACAACAGTGTCCATGCTAAGAGAGCACTGATGTGAAGCACAGTATTATGGGTACTTGATACACCATTAGTGTCTCTATCTCGCTGATAGGCCTTTGTGAAGATGTTTTCCAGGCATTCCATAGTAGAGTACAGTTCCTGAACAGGGGAAAAAAGATCATGGAAGCAGATTAAGATCCACACATTTTCATATCATCAATTTATATACATTAAAAAAGTATTACTTATCCTCACCGTAATGTCATCAGTGACAATGAAACAGCAAATCCCTAAGCAGGTTGCACACTAGACACAAAAGGAAAAAAAATGTCAGCATTTGACATTAATGTTACTGTTGACAAAACCTCTGAAATTCAGCACCTGGAGTAATTGAGACTTGAGATTAAGACCTTAGCAGAGTAGAAGTCTTCAACACTGTTTAATTCAGCTACCTTGTAACAGTTAGCTCTCAGTTCCATCTGCTGTCAGGATTTTACAATATATGCTACTTAAAAGCCTTAGCTATTCATGCCGTATTATCTAATATAGCTTACAAAGCCGCTCCAAAAAGCTACATGTAGCACTCCTTTCACCCAACTATTTTAAATCCCATCAGAATTCACTAGCAGAAATTATGCTGATAAACAGTAATGGACATGTGATATGTATACACAGCTATGGGAAGCATTTTCCCCCTCCCTGCCCACTATTGCAACTAAATGTCATGAAAGCACTGGACTTCAAGAGCCTTTCTTGGCACTTTCCAACTTTTACTGCAAGGTCCTACACATCTCTTCCTTATCCCCCGTATTCAACTCAGTCTCCTCTTACAAAGAGTAAGAAAAGAAGTGCTTGAAAGTGATGCCTGCACTAACCACAAAGGACTCAAAACTACATTTAAACAGGACAAGCTTTAATGGCTTTTGTTTGTTTGTAGAAACAACTGCCATTGAACTAATACTAGCTCCTCTTCCAGCTGACAGTATCTATTGTAACACAGCTTGTGTAAAATAGAAGTAGCCAGCTATGTAACGATAAAGGCAAGTTGGAAAATACTAGTTAAAACTCTGAAGCTTAAAAAAAAACCTCTCGGCAAGAGCTTTAGACTGTCTTCAGTCAATATTTCAAGTATATTGCTAATGTATAGATGAGATGACTGGCTGAAAAACTTAAAATACTTTTGGTAGTATGAATGTAACAAGTATGTAGTTCTAGGTCTGCTATATATAGTTTTATCATACATAAATATATTTTACATTCCTCTGCTGTTAAAGTTAGAATTAATACAGGAAGAAGGATACATCAGTCAGTGGGAAAACTTTCATTTTTTTTTCTATAGGACTTCAACATCTGCCCTCAGAACTGCAGTAAGGAGGCTGTGACTTGACAAAGTACTTTAAGGAAGTTCCTAGGCTGAAGAAGAGAATGACATTCAACCTTTAGGTGGAACTTTTCAAGTCAGTGAAAACTGCTATGCATCATTCAGAGCATACATCAACATCATGAGTTCACACTAGTGCAGTAACCTTTAGTTCTGGATTACACAATAGTGAGTTGGTCAAAAACTGCCCTCTGTCCCTTCCTGGCAAATAAACATTTTATACTTACAGCCTGTCTGGCTTGGACACTGGCTGTTCCATCACAGACAATCTTCTTCAGAACCGGACCAAGGGTCTTAAAAATCTCTTCACTTTCAATTCCTGACCCCATCTGCACACACAGAAGACATGCCAGTCCGGCAGCTGCACACTGTTCGTCGCTCTTACCTAGAGATTAACGTGCTACAATGAGTAATCACCTTGTGCATTGCTTCCTTTAAAGATCATTAGTCTGAAAACTTGCAAGTGGAAATTCAGAAACCAACAGAAGATAATTTCAGTTAATTTTCTAGGTCAGTTAAAGTATAACTTCTAAATTAAAAAAAGGAATGTTGTTAACATAACTAAATTAAGCACTCTATAAAGTACTAGAAAAGCCTCACAGTCTTAATTCCTTTTAAACAATGAGCTATTTCATGGGGATTATTGCTTTCTAATAGCAAGCACGTTAATTACCTTTCTTTATGCAGCGTTCAATGCTATCAGTTAGTGTCATTCTCCTTTCCATGATAAATTCATATAGTATTTTAGAAGAAAAAGCACTTTTCAGACTTTCAAGAGCTGCTTGTCTTGTCTTTGCACTGTTAGAAGAGAGAAGGAAGACCTCCTGAAATCAGCACACATCCGTTAAAGCTCAGCGTTTATTTTTATGGTAGTTTATATTTGTCTGCGCCCAATAGAAGAGTGACCCACAGCAGCACCATGAAGTACAAAATGCTATGAATTGCCTCCTTCCTCAAGGATAGAGAAACTTAGGTTGGAGATAGAGTTCACAATAGTACACCAAGCTAGAAATAAAGTCACTCTATTTCAAGCTACTAGGAAAGGAAAGTCTGACTCTCACGTATCCAAAAACTTGGCGGAGGTAGAAAGGTCTTTTCAGATCCACAAGAAAAGCAAGTCCTCCCCAGCATGAAATAACTGTAATTTCAGTAAGCATATAAAAGTTTGATGCATATTTCCCTTCTCATATCAGAGAAAGCCAGAAAACAATGGATGAATGTGTTTCTTCAAAGCATACTATACCTCTTGTCCAATGTAAGATCAATAAATCCCTTCAATTTGTATTCTAAGTCTTCTTGAGTGGCTTCTTCATCAACTTCAGGCCCTAATCCAAAGGAAATAATTTAGTCCTACTGATATACAGTTTATTAGCAGACACAGTAGTATCCAACACTTAACATTTTTAATACTAGTAAGAAAGCAGTTTAACATAGACAATAGCTACAGAATTGTTCAGTGTTACAGCAACAGAATGGTGTTAAGCCTACTGCATCGAACTGCCCCTTACAATGCTTTTATAACAATTGATCTATTGATACATCTGTGCTGTTTCTATACCTGCTTCTTATATGTGCCAAGACATGCGCACTTTAAAATTCTTCCTGTCTCCAAAAGTTAGCATTATATAATTCTAATAGAAAGAAGCCCAATAGTTTCATGGGAGGCTCATGAAACCTGGAATACATTCTTACCAAACAAAACGATAGCCACTAGATTAACAATCATATAGCATTTAACAGAATGTCATTATTTTGCTACTGCTACTTACAGTCTAGTACTTAAGCTCTTAAGTCAGCTCATGGTTTATGTTTTTAAAAAGATGAATAGGTATAAATGAAAGAATATACCATCCTCAGTGAAGCTAGCAGGATCGCTGAAGCCACTGCAGTGGCTCATAGTTTCAATTGAAGCATCTTCATCACTAAAAGGCTGCACATTTCTGGGCTGACCACCTTAAGGAAAGATGAATACAATAGTTTGTTCATTTTTCATATGCAAAAGGAAGATCTGAACACTGAAAGTGGGATTTAACCCTCCCAACAGATTCACTCTCCCTGACCCAGCCACGGAAAGCACATCTCTTTCCTCTGCTAGGTCTTTTACTCCCAGCTGTTCTGAAGACCAAGTTGGCTCTGTTCTGGAAGATCATTTGTGAATGGTGCGGAAGAGCCCAGCTAGTTTTCCAAGAATCGGTAGAACTTCTGACTCCAGATTTAGGATCTTTCTACAGTCAACTTCAAGTTAATGCAATTTCTCATGACTGTGCTTTAAAAGTAGCTCTATATTAATTTAACTGTTAGGACAAGCTACCTAAAAAAATCGCCATACAATCTTTATTTTTCAATTTTGAGGTACTTCAAGGCAGGGTAAGTTATACATTTAGGCAAACATACATTACCCAGTTCAATGCAGGATTTACGGGATTAAGTATAGTATGTGCAGCATCAGCAATGTCCAACCCTATTTCAATACTGAATTACAAATACGAGCCAGAACATCAAATGCTTCAACAGGGGAAAAAAGTTTTGCCTCTCAGGATCAAGAAGGCCTCGGCTCAGGAACTTCAGTCTTTTTGAAGAAAGGAGTATTATTTTCACCAGTGTTCATTTCTACAACTTTTCGTAACTGTATCTTATTCTTACAGCATTAGGAGTTGGAGGAGTTTGATCTGATAATATTGTAATTTCTACTGCTGTCCTATACTAGCCCTTACTTTGCATCTACTAACGTTGATTAGCAAAAGAATAGTTTTACTGTTATGTCTCCAACAGTTCCCAAATGTCATTTACAGAACTCAGAATTCTGCTCTTCCGCCTAGTATTTTTGTGGTACAGTTGATTCTAAATTATTTAAGAAGGCAGCACGCAGTGCTTGCCCACTTCAGGCAGGCTTCCTGACTACCAAGACCCTCCCCAAAAGCATTTTTATCTAGGCAGAATCAACCTTGAGTTGATCACTGTCCAAGTGCTTTTCCAGTAAAGTTAAATTCACGCTTCAGAGGTGTTGCAGCTCTGAGCTGCAAACCATCTACTTGTATCACTGACCATAACCCTTGATGCTTCCTATAGTTACAGAGGAGAAACACTAGCCAATGCGCAGACCAAGAAACTTGGAAGCTCAGAGTTCTGGCACAGCCATCTTATTGCCTCTGGTGATGTCAAGCAGGGAAGTTCAATGGGAGAAGTGGCAAGAATGATTGCCAGCCCTTCACAAACTAAAATAAAAGCAGCTGCAGAAAGAGCCAGTGAACTGCTCACTTCCTGAACATTTGATACTTAGAGAGACAGACTCTGCTCACAGTTATGGCAGCCTGAAGTGAAATTTCTCACCCCACAACATCTCCATTCGGCCCAGGCATCAGCACCTCAGCCACACACATCCCGGATCGGTATGAAGACTTGTTTACCTTCTAATACCCTCCTTCAGGCTAAGAAGGGTTGTGGTTTTGTTTTTTTTTTTTAAAGGCACTGCAGCCTTTCGGAGCACAATACGCCGACGTACAGCCACACCAGCCACCGGAGTGACAGCAGCAGCCGTCTCCGTGTCGTCGTCGTGTACCCCCCCCGCCCGGGAAGGGCCCACGCCGGCGGCGGTGCAGCGGCGCGGACACCGGCGGCTCTGCGTGCCGGCGACGCGCCCCAGCGCCATTCCCGCCGCGGGGCCCGGCCTCCCCCGCCGCAGCCGGGCTCCCCGTGCTGCCCCGGGGCCAACCGCTGCCCTCAGGGCGCTGCTTGCCGCCGCCCGCCGCCAGGCACGGCCGCCGCCTCCCCGGGGCCGCCCGCGCCGCCGGGCGCATGCGCGCGAAGGCCGCGAGGTGGCGGTTTCGGGGCCGGCTCCGGTCAGCCAGGCGGCGCCGCCCGGCCCGGGCCCGGGCCCAGGCCCGGCTGCGGCTCCGTCCCGCCCAGCGGGGAGCTCCACGGCCGCGCCCGTCCGCCCTGCCGCTTCCCCACTAAGCCCCGCAGGGCGCCGGGGAGCAGCCGGCCCGGCCGCCCCGCGGCCTCTCTCGTCGGCCAAGGCCTTCCCCCGCCGCCCCGGCGGCTCGTCGGGTGAACTCCGCGCCCCGCCCGCCCGGACCGGAGCCCCCCGGCCGCGCTCACCGGCTCCGCGCTGGTGGTTGCTCCCCCGCTTCTTAGGCTTGGGCATGGTCGCAGCGGCGCTCGGCTCGGCTCCCGCGGCCCCTCTCCGGGTCTCGGTCTCTCTGCTCCCCCCCCGCCCGGGAATCAGCGACAATCAGCCGATGGAAGAGCAGGATGGCTTTTTACTCCAACGCCTCTGCGAGGCCGACTTCCCGGGCCGGAGCAGCGGAGGTGATTGGCGAAAGCAGGCGGAGGACGAACCGGCGGCGAAGGCAGAAATCCCCGTGGAGGCCCGTGAGCGGAGTCGATACATCTTTCTCCTCTCAGACACCCGGGGCTAAAGGCGCGGAGGGGGCGCCGGCGCCTCTTTTATAGCGCGCCGGCCTGCGGGGGCGGGGCCGCGCGCGACGCGCCGTTGCCGCCAGCCAATGGCCGGGCGTGGCGGCGGCGAGCGGGAGTCCTCTGACGCGGCCGCGCCGCTGCCCAGTGGCGGGGCGGGGTGGGGTTGTCGCCGCCGCTGCCGCCTCGCGCGCCCTCTGCCGTCGTCACGGCTGGCGGCGGGAAATGTGAGGTGGGTTTCCTGAGGGGAAGCGCCGCGGGTGGCGAGGGACGCGCTGGGGGCTGGCCGCCGCGTTGCCGTCGTGGGACGTCGCTGCGCGAACCCTCCGTTCCACACCGATAGCCGGGGCGGGTGGGTTGCTTCTTCACAGCGGATTGTCTTCCGCGCACGGCGGAAGGGGGTTTCCTGTCACGGTGTTGTCCGTTCTCTCTCCCCGTTTAGAGACTTGGCGCTTTTAAGCCTAAATGCCTTTATTTTTAACCCAAAACTGATTTTTTTTTGGTTCCGGTTTCCGCCGCGCTTCCAGTAAAGAAGAACAGGGTAGCGCTCCTACCCACCAAAAATACATTGGCTTATAATATTTCTGAAATGTGCTTCTGAATTCTCACTGATTGCCCGTAACAGTACCGCCGTATCTGGGGGCGGGAAGAGAATTTTGCGGAACTTGCTGAAAAGTTACGTAAGACATAGCAGCGATTACACTCTTTGAATTCCTTTGCATACAAAGTGTATTTACAGTGACTTTCAGAAAGGCAAACTTTCATAACAATTCTCCATAAGTGCTGCATGAAAAATAAAGGAAATATGGGGTTTAGTGACCCGTCTGTGCATCTCGAGTAAGGAAATGCCAGTAGTGTCTATTTCTAGAAAATGGTAGCGGTCAGCTGTGGTACCTGTGGGTGCTGGCAGAGCCCGATGTTTTGGGTTGCTGTGTGGCGTGAGCCTCCTGGTGACCATTTCCTTGGGCATGGGAGAGTCAAATTTCTGAAAATGTCTAGCCAGTTCTTCTAGCATCCTATTTAAGAAGAGCAGAAAAAGAGACAAAAGTCAGTACGTACTGCATGCGTACAGGACAACACATGGGTGTCTCAGAGGCACCGGTGGCTCTTCTCCTTCAGGTTGAAATGTCAGAGCAAGGGACAGCCTTCCAGGTAAGTAGGCGGAGGAGCTGCAATTAAATACAGAAGGCATAACTGTACCCTTGGGTACACAAGAGTTAATATCAGAACAAGGGAGCAGTGCTGGGTAAGCTACAGCACCTAATAGCAGCCAAGCATACTTGGACGGCGGGGGTATTTGAGATGCAAGATGCCAATACCATTTTAGTGAGGTCAGCCATGTCCTAACCGTTTCCTGTGTGCTGGCCCTCTTAATATATAGATTAATCTCAGAGGTGCAGGCTGACCGGCCTAGACTTCACTGAAATTGTTGCCGTCGTGGTGATAGGCCCGTCTCACAACAATGCTGTCTGAGGCTGCCGGCGAGGATTAGGTTTAATGCTGAACTCCTCGCAGGTGTGACAGAGAGCCTGAACAACACGCAGAACTGTGCGCCTACACATGGCAGTCCAGGTGTCCTGCAGCGGGCAGGCGCGACAGCAGTAGTACCTCATGGTGGAACGGGAAGAGTGAAGAGAAGTGTCGTAGCCCTTGTGTGTTTGAAGCTGGTCTTGCCAGGACAGGTGGAGGTAAAGCCCTGGAGAGGGAGAGGAGAGAGCGTCACAGCTGAGGTAGGAAAAGCAGCTGCTAAGGTACAAAAAGGTGTTGCCAGACTCGGACAACCAAAATAAATTATGAAGGGTGACAAAAACAAGGAACTCGTGACTACTTTGGATATGTGACTGCTTTAAATTTTACTCGGGCTTCTGAAATACACAGTAGTTTCCAGGTTACCGAGATTCCCTGGTTATCTGACCAACAGTTCAGTGAGGTCGCGTGAGAGTAGTTGCATATCACTGCTTAGTTTTGCCGTCTGTCTGTGACAGAACAGACTCTTTGTCTCGATTGCTGACTTCTTGCCCACTATCCTGATTTATTCTATTGGCAGGAACGCATGGCGCCAGTAGGCTGGCTCAAGACAAGTTTCTAACAAAAATCTTTGGCTAAAAGGAGAGTCACGCGGTGTCGGCAATCTGTATACCTATTGTCTGGCTTGTGCTGGAGCTACTGGTGTCGGGGGTGTCACAGTCCCACCGGCACCGATGATACCAGCAGTAGGTGAGAGGTGGCATCTTTTGGAAAAAAGCATTTCATGGAGCAGCAAGACGAGCTGGGAGCAGAGGGTGACAGCAAGGCAGGCGTGGCAGTGGCTTCACTACCGAGCAGGAGCAGCCCCACAGCACCCAAAGAAGAAGAGCAAAGCAGGTCTGTTGGTGGTTACGAGTTTCAGCTAAGAGTACAGACGGCCGGTGACGATCCAAGTGACCATAGTGACAAGGAGGTCTGAGGTCAGGCTGGAAAGCCAAGTCAGCGAGTCAGGGTCAGAATTGGGTTCAGTGAAAATAACCAGGGCCAGCCAGCCACCGGTCCAGTCATCATCAGAGAAGCCCCCAGTGACGGGAAGGATCCGAGTTCAGCCCAGGTGGGTCAGGGTCTGGACCAGTGTGTATGTGGCCAGGCACAGGCTTATCTGTAACATAGCTCAGGCAAGGACCGAGGGAGAGTGCTTCAGCGTAAGCGCAGCTCCTGAGTGAAAGTAAGTGGCTCTTGCTTCTTCCAGCCCTTTCTCATGCAGCAGTTTGATCCAAGGCCACTCGGCTGCACCATGGCAGAGCTGCCTTTGAGCACAGGGAGCTTAATGCTGACAAAGGCCCCAAGAAAAGGGCTAGTGAAGAACTTCAGCCCAGCTAAGGGACGTATGTATGTGACTGACTCAGTATATGTGGCTTAGTAAGTATTTGTATGCCAGAGTTTGTAAACCATCATCATTTATGAACGATTGGAAGCATGGCCAGGCATACTCTGTTTACACCATTAAATGCTGTAAAGAAGTCAGAAATGAGGGAATCACGTGGATCCTTGATTCATACGGGTGTGTTTTCCTCCTCTTTTGACACGATGCTTCTGCTATCTTTGCAGACAAAATCCTTTGGATTTTCTTTTTTCTTTCTGTGATTCCTTAGGACATGACTCTCTTCAGACACAGCAGAGAATCCCAGGCTCATGCTGGTTGCCTTGTATTGCACGGTCAACTTTCTCACAATCATAAAAGATCTCAGAACCAAGAAAAGAGTCCAAAGCTGGAAGATGGGCCATGCTAAGGCAGTCCCTGGATGAATACTCCAAAATGCCTGTGTTTCTAGTGACCTACCAGGACTGACGGGCCTTCAGAGTGTGAACCTGTTAGCAGTGCCATGGTCCTCACTCTGGAACACTTAACGCTCCAGATGTTGTCAGCATCGGTGTGTAGTCTCACTGCCCAAAATAAATCTGCCCATAACAAATTACAGCCACAACCCTGCTCCGTTCTGGCTGCAGTCGCTACAGTGGTATGCTTGGCTGGGACTTAATCGACTCTGTAGGCAAAGGCAACTCATTCGGTTCCTTCACATAGGTAGGGCACCTGGTCTTGTATCTGGGGAGAAAGACTAAGACTTGGAAGGGAAAGCTCATGTCAGGTCTTCACTGGGAACGTGCTCAGATGGACGCACGTACTTCCAGGCATACATGCAAGATGCATCTGATCAGTTCTTGCAGAGCAATTAATGACATTTCTGAGATAGCGATTGCAAGTGATGCGAATTTTTAATGGACAACAGTAAGATGCAAACATCAAATAAAAATATAGAGAGGGAAAGCCAAGAGCTGCAGCTTTTTTCCCTTTGAATGCTGGAACACACACTGGAGGGCTAAACAGTTCCCTCTATAGTATTTCAGGGGTATTATGTTGCAGCAAAAGTTGTACAGCATCCAGATTGGAGGTCCTTTCAGTTTTCCTACATCATTTACCTCCCATCTTCTTATTTATATTTTGGAAGCCTGACCAGTTGTGGTCCAAGTACATCCAAGAACCCCAAGTCCAGAATAAAATTAAATGTGACAGCAGGCTCGCTATCGGAGTCACTATTATTAGAGCCTGAGGGAGTTTTGGTCTCAGCTGAAGGAGTAACTTCAGACACTGAGGGAAGCTCCTGATGTCTACAGCTGGCTGAAGTCCAGAGCTGTAAGGTGATGCAAAAGCAGCCCATACTCTTTTCCCTAATATCGGCAGCCCTGTGTGTATGGACATGCAGAGGACGTTTTGAAGGGAAAAGAAAGCAATCGGGAAAGAAGTTCAATTATGTATGGTGAGCAGATGGATTTAGCAAGCCTGCCTGCTGAAACAGAGGCATGACCGTGCAAATCAGCTAAGTGGTTAATGGTCACAGATACCATCCTCTTACAGCCCTGGTGGTGTTTATGTTATATATACAGTGCTAGAGGCATACATTACAGTCTGCACATAAAAAGAAAGATGGCTCGTGCTCTTTCAAATTTACAATCCTCTTTAAATTAACAATTTCTGCAGCACAGTATATGTGGACTTTATTTTATGCATCTGAGGACATCCTCAGTCACACACTGCCCTGACTTTCCACGGCAGGGGGGTTCAGCTGCATTCATCCTCCAGAAATTTTTGCTGATTTTATCCATATTATACTGATACTTACCTCCTTTTCTTGAGGCAGATCCTTCGCTCCATATTTATGACTTATTCATGCCGAACTTTCCTGGACCTCAGTAAGATTTTTTCCTGGTAAGTCATGAAGAAACAATGCATACTTAAGCTCTCTGGTACATATGCCATTATTAATTTCATGTCTAAATTTGGCCGCCTGAACTTCGACTGTCACTGTCAATAGCAACTGACCACAAACATTATCCCTAACAATAACAGCATTACAGAGCAACTGTGCCCCCATGGAAAAAGAAAGATAAGACTCTTTGTCAAACGTAAAGCCCTTGCAAACATTTTGCAATAGCTAATAAGATTTTGCTGGAATAAGGGTGAACAGATTTTTTTAACAAAATATGTATGGGACTCTAGATTTGTCTCTAGTTTATTGTTTCTTGTGGGGCTCTAGTGAACAAACAACTTTGAGTAATGACATCGGTGCTGTTGTAAAACTGTGTTGTAAAAGCAAGTATTTCATGCCTCTTAAGGCCTTGTATGTTGTCAGTTTGTGTCTTGCTTCACTTGGTTCTCTGCCTGCTTTGCAAAATTTTGGGTTTCCTAATATCAACCACTAAGTTGATGCTAAGTGTTACGGAGGAAAATCAGCGATTATCTGCTCTTCTGAAATGAAGTGGGTTTTTTAATTTATTTTTTCTTAGCTCCAGGTTCAAGTTTAAACCTAAAATTCTTAATGACTTGCACCCGCCCCAAATTAATTTCAAAATAGAATAGAGGACCATGACACAGCCTTTCCCCTAGCATGTGATACAATAATCAGGAGTACACATCTTGTTTTCTTTAGCAAACATGTTTCTATTGCATTATAATGCTGTTGGCCTAACTGGTTAGCCAATATTCAGTGTCATTTGTAGGGGAATCAGATATTTCTCTGTTTCTGCCCCATTATTTCCAGGCAATGTGTATAGAGGCTCATTCCACTGAAAATTAGGAAGGATTAAGTAGCAGGAGACAATACTCCAAATCTCATTTCTGCCAATGCTTTAGCCAAAACCCCTCCGTGCACACACTCCTGTCTCCTTTTCTAGCTGTTTGCCAGGCACTTGGCTGTGCTCTGCTGCCTCATTTGGCCATACAGAGCTGCAATCGATAGTCCGTGTTTGTATTTGCTGGGACGCTTCTAACGGTGTGTCCCAAGCACTTCAGGCTTGCACATGGGGCTGGCCCATGGGCAATGATTTTCCATTACTGCAACAGTCATGAAGTGGAAGGATGCTAACTTGCCATCAGTTGTATATCCTACCACACACGCCAGGTGTGCCAGTGACAACTGGAAGCACGTTCATAGCATTTCTGTTCCTTCTGAATAGCACCTTGCCGTGCATTTGCCCATCACTTAGGAGAGTGGGCCTCCCTCCCCTTGGGCAGCACAAGCATTTTTCTCAGTTTGCTGGAATATACAACACAAGGGTAGCTCAGACACTGAGCGTTGTAGCCATTCCTGGTTTTCCTCTTGAGCACTTCTGGTCCCAGGAAATAGATTTTGCTATCCTTCCCCTTGATGCAGTTGGACAATAACAAGGCAGCAGCACCTTCCAATAATTCTTTACCAAAACACACATTGTTTTGCAAGACGTCCCTTTGGATGCAGATACAAAGGATTAGTCCTGTTTGTGTTCAGTAACAAAAAATTCAAATAAAACAGCATAGCACAAAGGATCAGAAGGGACCTTTTTGTATCTGCCAGTCCAAATGTTTGCTCTTCCAGGTATGTTCATCACATAACGAATGAACTCTTTGAATGAGCTCTTAAACGAACTCATTCAGCTGCAATTTAATTCTAGCCAAGTTTCTTATTCCCCCATCTACATGTGGGAGGCTGGTTCCAAAGATCAGCCTTCTGTTTATCAGAACAATTTATTTGTGCCCAGCATTTATCAGTTTGTCCTGCCGATAAACCTGACCTTCACCTCTTCTGTGGTGTTTACACTTCTGGGAGCAGCCGTTTCCTTTCTCGGCCTTTGTTTTTGAGGGCGCCATGCAAATTCCCTAGGGCGGTATTCTTCATATGTAGCTTAAAGTATTTAAATAAAACATCTAATTTAGGAGCCAAGTCAGAACTTAGGTAGGCTGAATGACTGGAGGTGCCCATCTCTTTCCATTGACTACAGGAGTCCCTGGTGACTGTGCTCCTAATTTATGCATCTTTGTGAAGTATCTGAAGTTGGGCAGCATGAACCTGGGCTTTAATGCTGTTGGTTTTTACCTCCTGACCAGTCTTGAAGGCCTCCTCTGCATTGGATCCCATGGGAATTTATCCTTCGTGAACATAGTTGACCAGTATTCCAGATGAAGTCTCATCACTGTCATCGGTAGCTTTCCTGCTTCTCTGTCAATTGGAAATACCCTGTCTGACATGGTTTGCCATCATGTTTACTTTAAACAGGCCTGCATTCTGTACTGTATTTCTTTCCTCCCCATGATTTACAGTTCACTAACTAGCTGAGACCTGAAATTCATGTTAGTCCTGAGGTCCGTGATCTTTCACTGTGGATTATTAAATTTTACTTTATTTCTGTCAGCCTAGACCTCATGGTCAGTTCTTCCTATGCAATATTTAAAACCTCCTTTATAAAGACATGACCTCCCAATTTACATGGCAATTTTAAAGTTCATTAACACCCCCTTGTTTCTGCTGTCCTGGCAATTAGTGGCAGCATTAGGCTGCTTGCTCCCAAGAACAAGAAATTCCTGTCGGAAGTCCGCGTTTTGTGTTGAATAGTCACCCACTTGTTGCTTATACATTTGCCAGGCTGCCCAAATAGTCAGTGTCGAAAGGTGTCTTTTCTTAATGATAAATTTGTTCCTGAAATGGAGAGAAATATAACAATAAAGCTGTTATCAGCTATCGTGTAATTGCAGCCCTATTTCCATTCCGTCAGTGGAAACTGCTGCTTATTTGAAAGATGATTATTTGATTGCTGCTTGATTGCTGCTTATTTGAAAGGTGATTTCTCACTGCACGTCGCACTGAAGCTGCTGGGACCTGCCAAAGCCCATGCTCCACAGTCTGAATAAGATGCAGACTTCATACTTCTCTTTACACCGAAAATTGGAAATATGAAGAGTAATTCATTGTTGGAGGGGAAAGATTGTTTCAGATTCTGGCTTCCAGAGGGCCGGTTGAGCAAGACAGGGAGAGGAGTGGCAGAGGTCCTTTCCAAAGAAGGGAGAGTTGGTCTTTTTCTGTGGTGTCAAAGAGCCGATAGCTACATTGCTTTTATTCTACCGAAGTCAAAGCAAGGAAATACCAAGCTGTACACCTTGTGGTACCTCAAGGTCTAAGTCCTGGCACATCCCAGATACTTCTGCATTCCTGCCTTCCTCTTACCCACAGGATGACTGTGTGCTCCCTTCTTGTCTCTCTCTATTCACCATCTCCAAGTCCTCCCTTCCTCCAGAGCTTCTGCATCACCTGTACCTGGGTACGCTTTTCCTCCCTCAAGGGGTTCAGTGTCCCTCGTTTCCTTTTCTCTCACCCTGCCCACCATGATTCCCCTCTCTCTCATCCTTCTCCCCTTCTCTTTCACACACTTAATCAAACACTTTGGACTTACACTGCAAATAGCTGGGATCTTGGCAATGCTGGAAGATTTTGTCAACTTATTTTCTGAGGAGTGGGCAGTTCCAACTGTTGTTGGAAGTCCTGGACTTGCTAACTAGAGGCTCCAGCCACTGCTCTCTGGTTGACTGGCCACAGAATTAGGCAGCTTCTGCCCAAGGATGTCCGTAAACATTCCTCCGATGTTCTGGAAATGATTGAATGTAATGTTGTGCAGTTACCCTATTACAGGCAAACATAAATAAGCAGACATGGGTATGAAGGTTTTTTTGGGCCCTGGCTTCAACTCCCAAAGGTGAGGACTCACTCCTGGATGCAAAAGCTGTATTACCGTTTCAAGCACTGATGTATAAAATTAACAGAATCAAATTGTTAATGCTAAGTAGTCACAACGTGCTCAATAAGCAGCTATAAAGAGGTGCTTTTGTACTGAGGGGAGAAATGCATGTGTCTGGCAGGAATCAGGGAGCCTTTCCTGGCAGAACAAGAATGCTCTCAGATGAAAATAGAGAGAAGAGGGGTTGAACGGAGCAGAAATAGGGTGCAACCCATATAGAAAACTCCTGTGCAATCTATGGAGTGCAGGGGATGTACAGGGCCATAATGTTTAGATTTTCCAGTTGCTGTCAATGCTGGCCAAAAATAATGACTCATTCGAATATGCTTAAGAGCTGCACTTTGAAAATAAGAATCCGGGCAGACAGGTACTGGCATGGAAATGTACACAACAGTTTGTTTAAACAGTGTCTTTCACAACTAGCTACTCAGTGACATGTGACAAGCCACAATACTTTTGCCACGTCAGTAGCCTGCACTGCCTGTCGCAGCTCTGTCACCTTCATCTGGGTCCATGCTTGGCATCCCCATCGCACTGACCTGCCCAGCTGCCACACAACTCTCATCCACTCTCAAGTGTGTGTCAGCCCTGAGGATGCAAAGTTACAAACACTTAGTTTTATTGGGCACCTGCTCTTCCCGTCCTTTCAAGGTTTTCCTATGGCATGCAAGTAATTTTTGCAGGTTGTTTAAGAAAAGCAGAATTTTATCATGAGAAGTGTTGTGTAAATACCCATCCCCAAGAGAAACTGTTGGAAAATACACATATGCATGCTGTCGGAAATACGTAATCTCATTTGGGGTGAGGTCTGTGGGTAAAAGCATGCTGTCTTCCTGATATTTGAGTACTCCCAGCAAAAGGACCTTAAGAAAGAAAGAGGAAGAAGAAACTATGGTTAAAAAAAAAGAAGAGAGGGAAATATGTGACCCTGCATCAGTTTCATGTTGAGTGCTTGGATGTGTAAGACTCCACACGGGAGATCTCCCACCTCCAGCAGCTTGCTTTCTCATATAAGAGAGAAGAATACTGAAAATAGTGCCTGCCAGACCCTGGTCGTGCACTGAGGAAGATGGAGGTGGCCTCTCTCAAACAGTCGGCATGTCTGCAGAGTCAGGGATTCCCCTGCAGCCTCCGCGCCATCCCCCATCACCTCTGGTGGCTGTCCCTGCAGGCAGCAGCATGGAGGGATTGCCCCCCCATCCCTGAGGGGATTCGAAATGCCCCGTAATCGGAGCTGTCATGAATATTGCAGCAGAGACGCAGTGGAAATATCCACGAACGTGGTGCCTCTGTGGTGAGCTGGCTGGTTGGAGGTGGTAATGACAACGGGTAGCGCAGGCAGCATTCCTCTGCCTTGAGGTCAGCATCCCAAACCAGTCAGACTGATGCCAGCGCCTCGCCACGCCTGCCAGTAACGTCATTAAAGGCCAAATCCTCCTCTCCAAGAAGTCGGCACCAAAGCCCTGTTCAGTCCTTTACTGCCTTTTTGGCAGCCCTGTCCCCAGCCATCAGGCACCTCCATGGGGATGGGGACGGGCCAAGGCCAGGTTGGGACGTCAGCCCACGTGTGGGTGGGGGTCAGGATCAGGCCCCGTGAGGGGTCTCCTGACTTCTGGCAGCTCCACTCCACTAGTCTCCCTGCTATTTCTAGGACAGAGTCAGCGGGTTCAGGATGGAAAACAGTACAAGCAAGGCCATAATGGAAAAGATATCACAAGATACAATACAATACAATACAATGCAGTATTGTATTGCGTAAGATATTACTGCTATGGTTATGAGAGCTCTAGGCTGATCAAGCGACAAGGAAGGGCAAGGTAATTCTTTTGAGTTGTTTTTCATTTGTGTGGGTTTTGGTGTTTGGTTTTGGTTGGGTTTTTTTTTTTGAGATTCCACTACTAAATCTAGAAAAATCTCCCTTTTGTCTGGTGACACTGGTGAGAGCTAATTGCTATTGCAGCCTGCATAATATGTCTGCATCTAAATTCAGGCGTTTCAGAGGGCATCTTGTTTTTTAAAGGAGGCTCACAGTAAAGCTCTGTGCTGCAGCTTGAAAAGGCAGCCAGCACCCAGCCTGCAGCAGGGAGAGGCATGGAGCTCACCACAAGCCTTTAAGTGCCCTTTCCTCCTCCTGCAGGGCAATGCCTATGGAACAAAAAAACCCAGAGCAGGCCCCTCTTGGATGCTGCTGCCCAGGACCTCCACGCTTCTGTGTGATACCACACTGCTGTGTGCCCTTTTTGCCAGCATGAAGAAAATCTGCTCAGAGGACAGTTAGACACTGTTTCCCTCTTCCTGCGTCACAGAATTTGTCTATTCATAGTTAAACCTAGGATTATTGAAATCTCTTTAAATGTGTTTGGTCTATTCATATGTTATATGAATAGGGCTAGAGGAATGAGGCATACCCTATAGATTAACAACATACCAGTAGTGCTGCATGTACCACCCCTTCTGTTTTTTATTTGAAAACATCTCAGGACCAGTAGAGTAACATGCTGAAAATGTAAATCTGGCTCCCTTTTGGTGCAGTTGAGTAGCTAGAAATAAGGAAGAGAGACAGATTTACATATAGGACTATTACAGACCCAGGTAGGATGAATACTCACTGTAGCTTGTAATAAAATTTTTGACACAGGTAGTAATAGGACATAATTACATTTGAGGTGTTTAAGAGAAGGCGCTTCTCATACAGACTAACCACAGGAACAATTAGAGGTGCAAAAGTCCATTTTCCTCATGTGCTCTCAGATACAGAATATGTTAAACTATGAACGAACCCAGAGGTTGTGATCTTTTGTTCTGCAAATTAACTAACCTCATAATTACAGGTTTTTGTATAACGAAAGGCTTCTTTTTGATCTGCACTTCTTTTAGATCAGGTTGCTTTACATCAAAATAATCACTGACCTAGTTTGCATGGGGGACATCTCCGAGCAATATTAGTGGGATTTTCTTGCAATAGAGCTCATTACACCTTAAGGGTTGCGGATCTTTAATTTTCAGAAGGCAAAATTGCTTGGAAGTCTTTACCATGTTCGAAGTGGCTTGTAGCTACAAAACCCATGTATTCCTTCTGGCAATATCAGCCTTTCTAACTCAAGCAAGCCCCATAAAACCTCATAACATCATTTGTTTCCAGTAGTCACAACTAATTTCTCACTAATGAAAAGAGTGTGACGCAGGACAGATTTATTTCCATAAACATGATTTACTTTGTTATCTATCTCATTAAAACAAGCAATTAGCCAAAGCTTTAGGTCTTCAGACTTTTCCGTGAGGATACATTGATGATGAAAGCAGATGTTTCTCCAGGACGGGAGGTCCTGTTCGTTCACAAAGGCAGCGAGACCACTTACATCCCCCAATTCAACAAGAAACGTGATGAGGGGTTGTGTCTTTTCTCACTGCTCCAATTCCCTTCCAGGAGAGCACATAACCAGCAACCTTTGCCTCCTAACCTTTCGTGGGGACACGCGCCCGTGGTTGCCCCAGCTGCGCCGAAAGCCATGGACGTTTGAGAGCATCTGTGCCAGGCGGAGTGACCCGGTGCCGGCGCTGCCCGGCCGAGCCCAGTGCAGCACTGGGGCTTCGCCCTGGCCATCAGCTTCGCTGCTGCTTCTGCTCAGCGGCACGCAAACGCTACCCCTCCCCAGCGGGGAAGCTCATTTCCCCCACGTGATCTTTATTCTGGCCAATAAATAAATAAAATAAATAATATTCTGGGAGCAAAAGCTTGTGACTGAAGGTGAGACAGTTTTCCATTTATCATGCATGATAAATCCTGGCTGTAACGCAAGGACCCCTTTCAGTAAGTTTAGCAGCTGTATTGCCCTGAAGACTGGGCTGTATTTGGAAAGGTAAGTAAGATTCTTTTTTTCCTCAGTGGTTGCTGACAAAGCTTGTAACAGGTCTAATAATGCTTGTGTCCTGTGGGAAATATGTATGTTAATTTGCTCGTGTAAACACTCCTTCCTCCTAAGGAAATGCTCTGCCTGGCTCTACGTGTTCCTTCACATGTTTTATAGAAACAGTTAAATAAACAGCTTACTCCCAGTGCCTCTTCTCACTGAATCAGTGACACGAGTCAAAGTCCAGCAGCCCAAAACCGCATCTCTGATCTTTATGATTTCTCTGCGGAATCTCCCCAGTCCTCCTCTGCTCCAGAGTCAAATGCTTTTTGTTTCGTGCCATGAAGATCAAATGAATTAAGTCTACTTTAGATATTTTTGGTCATGGTAGCCTGGGAAAGTCATGGCTTCCAACAGTTTCTTTTTATTGACTTCTCTGTCCCTGGTCTTTGCAACTTAGGTGTTGAAAAAATGACCTTCAGATCCTGGGAAGGGAGCACGTAGTTCCTTCCATGCTTCCCAACTTTTTTAACATCTTTCAGTGTCTACAACAGCGAAGACTGCTTTTCTGAGTTTTTTAAAACAATTTTAAAACGTTGATTGATGTCACCATATCACTGATTGCCACTCAGCATGAAACGTAATTTATGAATGGAGGGCATGAAAGTGGTTTCCATTGCTGCCATCTTCTGGTGCAGTTAATGAACTCCACACAGCAATAACAAAGGCACATTAACAGTGAAGAGAAATTAAACAAACCAAAATAGCATATAAATCTTCCTGAAGGCAGCTGTTAGATGCCAGAAAAGCATCTTAAAAGGTAATACACACCAGAAGGACCATTGCCAGCTGAAAATTGCAATGCTCCCTGGAACTGCCTTGCCTGTTGTTGTAGTACCAATGTAACACCCGTGATGATATTAGAAAACATAAGGAAAAAAAATGTATTTCTCTGTGTCTTGGAAGGCATTTGATACAGCGGCTCTGCAATCAATTTTATGGCTTTGCTGAAGTCATTTCCCCGCTGTTTGTATGGCTCGTTCAAAGCGGGAAAAAAGAAAAGAACATTTTGGTTTTTAAGCAGGTAAATGTGAAACAATGGAAATTACCCAGGAAAGTTCAAGGAGAGGTGCAGGGTTAGAAATTACTTTAATTTACTTTTTGGAACTGATCAGCTGACAACGTCCCTACATGTGGTTCAGTAACTGTGGTAAATGAAAGAAAAATGAATACATTTCCTAGAGTTCAGTAAAGGCAAAATAAAAAATGCAGTAACCTAAGCAAAAATAAATAATCTTTAGGAGCTATTTTTGCTGCACACCACAACACATTTCAGAGCAAAAAATAGCCTTTGTTGTGCTCTGCATGGAGAGCAACTCCGTGAGGTGCACAGCTGAATCCAGTGGGAATCCATCATACCAATACAAAATATGTTGAATTTCTGCCCTCATTTTGTGAACAAAAGCACAGTATTCTGTCTGTATTCCATTCATTCGTGCTGAATTTCAGATTTTTGGGGGTTTTGTCATTGCGTTGGCTTGCTCATGAGCTTAGATTGATTTTTAATGATTTAAGAATCCAAAAAGCGCTCAATATTTCCTGAAATCGCACCTATATACTCCAACTGCACGCTTCACTACTCCTCAGAAATTCATACTGCTCCCGTTATGGGGGATGATGGAACACTCGTTAGCTTTTTGATCTCTTCCACAATCGTTACTCCATTCATCAGCCAGCCAGCTGGCTGCAGCGGCTCCCTTTGGAGTCCTTTTCCCTGACTAAGCAGTGCTGCCATAAAACTGCATTGTATCCGCTCGCTCTGCCCTTCCTCCACAGATGTTACCATTTCAATGGGCATACACAGTCCCTCAGCAAAGCTAAAATACTGCTCTGCCAAGTTCCTCTTGGCCAAGATACTTCCTGATGCTGATTTTTTTTTTTTTTTTAGAGCTCATGCCAACCGTGTACCTTTCCCACCCCAAGGACAGAGTGTCTTTGGTTTGCCCTGGCTGGCAGCCTGCCCGTATGGCATCCAGGTTTCTGGAGTTCAGCATGGTTTCCATATGATCAGATTAAATTGTTTGGGGATAATAAATGATTTATCAGTGCACAGCACTCTCTGGAGCACAGTCATTTATGCTCGACAAATATTTTGCATACAAAAATGAATGCAAAACCCAGAAATGTAAAACCTAACCTTAGGCAGAGCTATTTTTCTTGCACGGTGGAGTAAAGTAATAGTCTTGAATAAGATGTTCTGTATGAACCTCTACCCCATGCAATGAACTAAGTAATTTTTATCTGTCGTTCTCTATTTTTTAATCCCACTACCAATTAGTCATGTGAAATGCAACTGGCTCTGATGAAATTGCTCAAGAATAACCATGATCAGAATCCGGACTTATTCTGTATATGTTATCACTGCTGTACAGAATAAGCTAACCAAAGATATGCTTCTCTTTGCCATTCTCGTGGCTTCCTTAGTTCACGTGTCACGTTAATGGGACACTTTAAGAAGTTGTGTAAAGGGAAAAGAATTAGCACTCATTAGAGACAAGTGTGGTCTAATGAGGAATTCATGGGGAACGGCAGGATGAGCAGGGACTGCACGGTGCAGTGGTGGACGGGTGTCTGGGATGATTCAAGGCTGCTTACAGCAATGAACATCAGACTTACTGTTTTCTTGTAGAACGGGTGAGAACAAAGGTGCACAGAAGACAATATAAAATATTTATGGTTTATTTGTCTTTTCATAACCGCTTTATGTGGCTGGCATACCTGTGGGAAAACTGCCCTTATCTTTGGCAGAAGGAGATGCCCGGGAGCATTTGCAGGTGGGTTGCATCCTGCATGAAGTGTTTCAGTGAGCCGTGCGTGTGCACGTGGAGCAGGAGGAGAGCTGGAGGCACACGTATTAGGGTGCAGCGGCTCTGCAGGTGGGGCTCAGAGCACTTTCCAAAATACTTCCACTGCACTTACGCTCTTCAGCGGTTTTATCATTGATCCCAGGAGGGAAATGGGAGATTGAGAGGCTCAGAGAATGACATGCTCACTTTTCCTTGAAGGTGTTTCTTACCAATGGGGCAGACGTTGATTTGCTGTTGACTCCATTGTGCCTCTCCTTCACCTTCACCAGGGACCTGGCTTGCCGTGTTTGGCAGCCCAGCAGCTTTCCTAGGTGCGCAGTTACATCACAAGCACAAAAGTTCTTTCCAAGTAGTTGTTCCGTGGACAGAACCTGGGTCATTTCACACGTTCCCCCCGCATCTTCCCACACACGATTATCCTGGTCACCTCCTCCTCGTCCCTGCACCCACTCTCATGTAACACTGGCCAGATCTCCTCCATCTCCCTCACTGTCCCCCGGTTCCTTCAGCTGCACATCACGTTTTCACTGATTCCTCACTGCGATGCTTCATCTTCCTCTCATGCCTGTATATTTTTGGCAGCTCAAGAGGCAACATATGCTCCGGCGGGTTCAGAGCTACGTGTGTGCTGCCCAGCTTGCCAGCATGCACATGCTGTTCACGCAGCGGAGCGATGCCTCTTGCAGCGGAGGAGGGCTGAGCTACCCTTTCCTCTCCTCCTTCGGGGCACTCCCTCCATACTCTCTACTTTACCCAGTCACCGGCATTTTGTGATCCTTGTAGGAGTTAAATATCTTTGAGACTTCTACTTCTTTGGCAGATTTGGTAAAAATAGCCTGACAGCTTCAGAAGTCCTTGCGGGGCGGGGAGGCAGACAGGACAGGGAGCCGCTGCAATTGTGCAGCTCCAATTCCTTAGAAAAGCGAGCTAAAAATGAATTACATTGGAAAATGGATCCTAAGGAGCTGGACTCGGTACCATCGCCTTTTGTCTGTCTACCAGGCTTCGTCTTCTCTCTCTTCTTGAATTTAGATTGCAAGGTCCATGGGGCAAGAATTGTATTTTTGCTCTCTGTGTTCTCCATCACAGTAATAACAAAAGTAGTAACAGATGGAAATACACAGGATTTGACTAGAGTCATTCTCTATGGCAATTGCTTCTCACAAAATTGTTTTAAAAGCCCCAGCACATGGAGCCAGTGAACTCAAACTTCAGTATGATTGAAGGTCCTGCAAGCTGCCCCTTGACCTCTTCCCCAGCTGCTCTTTCCCCCCGCCCTGATATATTTTTTTGCCGCTGTGACCTTCTGGCACTCAGTATACCGGGTCTCCATCCCAAATCTGTTGTCATGGAGATTTGGTCCAGCGCTCCTGGGGGAGAGTGTGCCTCTCTCAGCCATCCAAGTGACAAGTCCTGAGTGACACTGCACCCCCAAGGAGCGCGGTCCCCAGCAAGATCTGCCTGCCACACAGCTCATCAAGTCTGCCAGTGCTGCTGGGGCATCATGTGGGGAATGTAATGCAGGGAAACTAACTCTGAATCCTTAAAAAACACCAGGGTTTGTCCAGATTTCCCTGCAAATCTGCTGGCTAATCACAGGAGGTCACCCCCTGGCTGGCTGCACTGCTACAGCATTAAGGGTTATAATGAAGTAGTAAAGCAAGAGAGGTTGTGTTCATAATGCGCTAATAACATCTCTAGGCTGGTCAGAAGCAAGATGGAGTGATTGAAACTTTGCTTTGATATTCAGCGCCGAGGGTGGGGGGTGAGGGACATCATAAAATAATGAATCAACATAATAGAGTTTAATTTTCTTCCTTGTTAAATTGAACAGTAGGATAAGTGATTGATATTCAAGCATGTCACGAGGGGACCAGAAAGACAGAGGTGTATTGAGTTTGCATGACAAGGTTTTAGGAGCAGGGGAGGGCTACAGGGGTGGCTTCTGTGAGAAGCTGCTAGAAACTTCCCCCATGTCCGACAGAGCCAATGTCAGTCGGCTCCAAGACGGACCCGCCGCTGGCCAAGGCCGAGCCCATCAGTGACGGTGGTGGTGCCTCTGGGAGAACAGATTTAAGAAAGGGAAAAAACTGCTGTGCAACAGCAACTGCAGCCGGAGAAAGGAGTGAGAACATGTGAGAGAAACAGACCCCCAGGTCAGTGCAGAAGGAGGGGAGGAGGTGCTCCAGGCGCCAGAGCAGAGATTCCCCTGCAGCCCATGGTGAAGACCATGGTGAGGCAGGCTGTCCCCCTGCAGCCCAGGGAGGTCCACGGTGGAGCAGATATCCACCTGCAGCTCGGGGAGGACCCCACGCCAGAGCAGGGGGGTTCCCGAAGGAGGCTGTGACCCCGTGGGAAGCCCACGCTGGAGCAGTCTGTGCCTGAAGGACTGCAGCCCGTGGAAGGGACCCACGCTGGAGCAGCTCGTGAAGAACTGTGGCCCATGGGAAGGACTCACGTTGGAGAAGTTCATGGAGGACTGTCTCCCGTAGGAGGGACCCCACGCTGGAGCAGGGGAAGAGTGTGATGAGTCCTCCCCCTGAGGAGGAAGGAGCAGCAGAGACAATGTGTGATGAACTGACCCCAACACCCATGCCCCATCCCCCTATGCCGCTGTGCAGGGAAGAGGTAGAGAACTCGGGAGTGAAGCTGTGCCCAGGAAGAAGGGAGGGGTGGGGGGAAGGTATTTTAAGATTTGGGTTTTATTTCTCATTATCCTACTCTGATTTGATTGGTAATAAATTAAATTAATTCCCCAAGTTGAGTTTGTTTTGCCCATGATGGTAATTGGTGAGTGATCTCTCCCTGCCCTTATCTTGGACCATGAGTCTTTTCTTATATTTTCTCTCCCCTGTCCAGCTGAGGAGGGGAGTGATCGAGCGGCTTTGGTGGGCACCTGGTGTCTAGCCAGGGTCAACCCACCACAGGAGTTTAGCTCACACAGGAAGAAAAGGCAGTATTAAATATCTAACCAAGACGAATAAATGAAAAACACTGAAAACAGTTAGGAGTAAGCCTGCTCTCAGTGGTTTGAAATATGGCAATATTTATGACCACTGTCCTGCAGGATATACATCAAATTAGCCTGTCTCAGGTGGCTAGTCAAATGAAAATTAAAATTTCTCTTTTTCAAAAGGAGTAGGCAAGGGCTATGATGCCAGATCACCATTTCCACTCTTGTGTTCCTGTGTTGAAGGTCTTGCCTCCTCCTTGCTCATTAAACCACTCCTCAGATCCACACAACTGTTGTTTGGCTCTGCCTGTAATCCAGCCCTCAGGCGACAGAGACTATTGCTGAGGTTTAGGACCTGCTGAAGCAGAAGCGAACTGGAGCTGCGGCGTTTCCCAGCAGCTCTGTTTCTGTTTTCATGCACTTTGGATACCTGCTGTTACCCTTAGTTTGAACCCAATAAATGTGATGTTTGGCAAGGGGACAGAAACAGATAACGCACAAGAAAGGGGCCAAGGGCTTGGCCGTCTAACTGCATGGCATTAGTCCGCGTTGGCCCTTGTAAAGTTATCCCTCGAAACAGAGACGCTTTGAACGCCGAAGCTGCCCCAGGGTTAGCTGGAAGCCCCTGAGGAAAGTCCCATCTCCTACACGTGACCCCAGCAGGGTGGCAATGCTCTGCCTTGAGCTAGCTTGTAATGCCCGAAGATGTAAAGTCATATCTGGCTGTTAATTACAGAGGATGGGGAGAGCTGTCTTGCTCTTTGCTGGCTGCGGACAAGAGGGACTTCTCAAGAGACTTTCTGGGCGTGCTTAACTTTTGCAACACAGACTGCAAGCAGGGTTGCATGCAGCAGGGAGGGATGCGAAGGTGCGGGCTGTGAAAGCAAAGGGCAGCACGCTTGAGAATGGCGCTGGTTGCTCTGGGTTGGGCCCGGCAGCGACGGTTGCTGTCGCTTTCTGCACCCAACTGCCAGGCCAGCTGGTGCCTGCTGGGTGCAGGCAGCAGGAGGAGGGTCCTGGCGTGGCTCCTGGGTTATCGACCGGGAGGAAGATTCTGTGTTTCTGTCACTTTGCAAGACTAGCAATCCAACGGACCATGCCCTTGGGGAGAAGAAGAGGCGTAGGTTTGTATCAGGCTGGTGTGAGAGCTCAGCAGCCCGCAGGGCTGCCCGGAGGCACTGGTGCGGTGTGGCCACCCTGCTACCTGCTCTCCTCGCACGCCTGTCTGCCCGTCTGTCTCCGCTCGCAGCGCACGGCCAGCCCTGCGGTATCCAGCAGCTTTCAGCCAGCGCTGTTTTGGCAGGTGGGCCATCGAGGTGCTTTATTTCTGGGGCTGCGGCTTGTCCTGTGCCTTCCCGGTTTCCTGGGTGGCCGTGGTGCCCTCCCGGCCCGGGAGCACAAGCTAACCTCGCCGTGGGTTGCTCTACCTTGTGCTGATTTTGCTTTCCCCCCTGCCGCAGATAGAGATGGGTTGATGCTGAAGGCTGCGCCGACATCTGTGGCCTCATTGCTATGCTGGATTTCTTTGTGTGTTGCTTGCAGTGTTCCCAAGTGAGTCACTGTCAGCGGGCGCGTGGAGCCAGGGCTGGGGTGGGTGTTTGGCTCTCACCTCCTCGCCTCTTGTCTGAGGCGGTGGCAGCTCTCTATTTCGCTGCGTGACAAATGGCTGCTGGGTTAAAGCCCTCTCCTGCCGGTGGGCTACACGCAAGCGCCAGAGAAAATGAGAGCAAGAAAATGCTGAGGTTTCTCGTAGCAATTACTGATTAAACATACAGTCTTTGAGGCACGGCTCCTGCCTGTATGCACGTGCTGAGCTCTGTCAGCCTTTGGAGAATGGCAGATCGCAGCCGCTGACGCGAAACGCTCTTCCCGGCTGGCTTAAACTCTGTAAAGCTGCTGAGTCTGAGGTTCTGCTTTGCAAAGGTGTGGAGAGAAGCAGCCGGGTCTGTTACAGGAGAAGAGTTGTACCAGTGGAGCCCTACCCGAAATGCAACAGCCAAGGAAAACCCAAGCCCTGACAGAGGCAGGGACAAGCGTGCCGTGGTGGAGGAAGGAAGGAAAGGCCACAGCCAGAGGAGCAGTGTGATTGTGAGAGAAAGCCATTGTGATGGGTTAACCCTGGCTGAACGCCAGGTGCCCACCAGAGCCATTCTATCACTCCCCCTCCTTCTCAACTGGACAGGGGAGAGAAAATATAACAAAGAGCTTGTGGGTCGAGATAAGGACAGGAGAGATCACTCACCAATTACCGTCACAGGCAAAACAGACTCAGCTTGGGGAAAATTAACTCAATTTATTACAAATCAACCAGAGTAGGGTAATGAGAAATAAAACCAAATCTCAGAACACCTTCCCTCCACCCCTCCCTTCTTCCCGGGCACAACTTCACTCCCGGATTCTCTACCAACCCCCCAGCGGCACAGGGGGACGGGGATGGGGTTTACGGTCAGTTCATCACATGTTATTTTCTGCCGCTTCATCCTCCTCAGGGGCAGGACTCATCACACTCTTCCCCTGCTCCAGCGTGGGGTCCCACCCACGGGAGACAGTCCTCCACGAACTGCTCCAACGTGGGTCCTTCCCACGGGCTGCAGTTCTTCACGAACTGCTCCAGCATGGGTCCTTTCCACAGTGTGCAGTCCTTCAGGCACAGACTGCTCCAGCGTGGGCCCCCCACGGGGTCACAAGTCCTGCCAGAAAACCTGCTCTGTGGGCTCCCCTCTCCACAGATCCGCAGGTCCTGCCAGGAGCCTGCTCCAGCGTGGGGTTCCCACGGGGTCACAGCCCCCTTCGGGAACCCACCTACTCTGGCGTGCGGTCCTCCACAGGCTGCAGGTGGATATGTGCTCCACTGTGGACCTCCATGGACTGCAGAGGGACAGCCTGCCTCACCATGGTCTTCCCCACGGGCTGCAGGGGAATCTCTGCTCCGGCGCCTGGAGCATCTCCTCCCCCTCCTTCTTCACTGACCTTGGTGTCCACAAGGTTGTTTCTCTTACATGTTCTTACTCCTCTCTCCGGCTGCCGAATTCTCTGTGTCCCGCAACTTTTTTTCCTTCTTAAAAATGTTATCACAGAGGCGTTACCACTATCGCTGATTGGCTCGGCCTTGGCCAGCGGCGGGTCCGTCTTAGAGCCTGCTGGTATGGGCTCTCTCAAACACAGGGGAAGCTTCCAGCAGCTTCTTACAGAAGCCACCCCTGTAACCCCCCCCCGCTACCAAAACCTTGCCACACAAAGCCAATACAGCCATGGAAGCTGTTGTTGTGTATATCTAAGTTAAAAAGGGGGTTGGAGCTGTAAGCAAAGCAGCTCAGGAAAAGCACTGTGTCATTATTATGGAAAGAAAAAAAGGCTCCTGACTCCATCAGTTAACAACCTCCATGACACCCAAATGTGTAACCTAAATGGTTTACAATGTTAGCCGTGGGAAAAGGTGCCATGTGATACCTGAAAATCCTGCTTAGGCATCGATGGCAATGCCTTTTGAGGGGTGGATATTCCTTTATCCCATCCTAGCCCATCCCAACACATCCCTCCTTTTTTTGTAGCAGTTCATCTTTGATTTAGTCTCATGCATGAACTAAGTCGCAGCAGATCATTGCAAATCTGCACTTATGTGAGAAGCGGGCACTTGGATGCTCAGGCATGTACAGCTTGTACTGCATCCTAGTTTAAATTCCAAGTAAGTAATGAGACAAAGAGTCACTGAACCTTCTGTCTTAAGGAGAAAAAATAACAATCCTATCTGCAGGTCCTTTCTGATATTGTTACAATGCAGAGGATTTAAAATACCACTGTTAACAACTATTAAAAGACTGTGGTTTCACCAAACGAACATCCTAAAAGCCATTCCCTTAGGGTGCTGCTCCAGAAGCAACCATAGCCAGCTGCTTGTCTTTGGCATTTATTTCTGTCCTATTTAGCCTTAGGGTAAGGCATTCAGGCCAAGACTGATTAAAGCAAAGGCCAGGCAAGGCCAGGAGCTCTGATAGTTCTCTGTAGGTGGGGAGGGTGGGCGGCAGCATGGGAGCAAGCAAGGACGTAACAACCCCTGGCTGATCTCTGCAATGACTGCGAGGTCCCCACCAAGCAGGTGGTGGCACAACATGGATAACCAGTAGGTGGATTGGGAAAGAGCTGTTAAGACCAATGACATACGTGAAGTTACGGTCTTGCATGATCACTGAATCAGTGGCTCAACAGGATGAGTTTATTTTTACAGATTGCTTGGGCAAAGACTACCCGATGAGTATGCACCATTTCCTGGCTCAGCTATAAAACGGTGTTAATGGCACAGAGCATATGACCAAATGATCAGCGAGGTGTGCTGGCAAGGCTCCTCTGCAGAGTAGTACCCTAACCGAGGATGTGCCTCTGACCCTCTCTGCCTGGCTTGTTTTGTGACAAGTGTGATCGCTCTGATCCTGCCATCCACTTCATGATGGCACTCTGGCCCTGTATACACACGTTCTTCTACAGCCTGCCAGCCCCTCCGCACTTGCGTCCTTCACCTTGGCACCCTTCCAGGAAGCCTGCTCCTTCCCCTTTGCTGGAAGGCCACTCTGATGTCGTCTTTCTGAATTAAAATGAGTTCCATACTCAGCCAATAAGACTGAATCAGACACCTTCTTCATCAGACACCTTCTTCCTCACCTTTTCTGGAATTTGAGTTTTGGCACAAAGTTCCCAAAATGTTGTTCAGGTCCTCCTGAACTCGCTCTTTTGTAGACATCCGAACCATGTGAGTCATGCTTTTGAGTTACTCTTTTCTAATGATTTTAAACATTCCTCTTGCTTCTGTGCAAGTGTCATGAAAACCTTCTTCCCTTTTCCTTGCTTGCTCATTATTTTTTCTGTTGCTTCCACCCACTAACTAGTGAGTGAGAACCCTTCAATCTCAGCTGCTTTTCTAATCCAACTTTTTCTTCTCACCTTTGTAGGTCACACTCTCTCTGCAGGGACGTGAGTTTCTTTCTCTTCCCTTCCCACCTGTCCCCATGTTGCATTTATAGACAGGTTGGCTGAAAGAAAGGTTTAATATAAAAGAAATTGCCTTGCATTATACTGAGAATGCACTTGGGCTTCGATAACGCAACAGACCAACAGGGTGCAGTACCACACTGCACGCTGCTCCTCCCAGACACAGCACATACATTGTCTCTTTATATGATCAAAAAGTAATTTTCCAGTTCCAAAACATGAAATTCAGTTGGTTCTCCCCAGCTTAACATCTATTTCTTGAGCACATGCTAGCATTCTTACCTAAATGAATTTGGATTGCGCATAAATAAGAGAGGGCACATGGAAAAATGGCTTTTTTTGTACAGCCACTTAAACCAAACAGTTTTTACCTGTTCAGTCAAAACCCTCACAGTAACAATTACCCACAGTGTGTTTTCATGGCTATGGAGCCTCAACAAATAGCCGTGAGTCTTCAGATGAGACGTACACATGCTGGCTGCAAAGGGGATTTAAAGTGATCTCTTATAAATAGTTAATATCGCGTAAATGGAGTATAAAGAAAAAGAATTGCTAAGCAGGAGAGATAGAACGGTATCTTCCTTATGCACGGCACTTGCAGTCAGTCTGAATGCTTTTCCTTTAACACAGTACACTAATTTCACTCATGGCTTGCCATTTCAATCTCCCAGCTCTGCTAATATGGCTGCCTGAAAATTAGAGGAGCTGCAAGCCCATGTTTGTCATTGGCATTACAGGGTGCTGTGGAGCAGTGTCTTTGGCTGCTGTGAAATGGCACGGGTCCACTAAAAAGCAAAGAAAACCTGTCCTGTAAACCAAGGCACTGCTCCCTGTTTACGGTCACGCTATAACCTGCTTGGCGTGGCTGGATTCTTTAGTTTTCAGTCCGAAGGTATTTCAGTTTCCCTTGACAATGAGAACAAACAGCCCAGTGAGCCTGTGTGTGAGCTATCTAGAATCTAGTTCCCATGTAATATATTTTTTTTTATTATTCATCTTCCAAACTCTGAAGGCTAAAACTGCCTATAAATCCCCCGAAAGGATACGCAGAAAGACCAGGAATCTGGGGGTCGTATTCTTAAGAGGAACACTCATTATTCCCGGGGCAAGTGGAGAGCCCTGCGGCAGTGAGGGCAGGGACCAGAGCTCCCGGCCGCGGCAGCCCTTGCGGGTGCTGGTCCCCGAAGGCAGCGTGGCACTGCCACACACCTGGGGGTGACGCTCCTGTGGGTTCCCCCGGTTCTCTGCAGGGAGGGGGCTGTAGAAAAAGTCTGATAAAGCACCATTTTCTTGCCAGGCAGATGCAACGCACAAGGAGCTGTAGATAACTGTGTACCCGGGGCTTCTCTCACAGCTGTAAGATGGGTTTTTGCTACCTTTGGAGGAGGAGATCTTCCTCCGCTGTTTCGCTGGTGCGTTTGGGTTGGGCACAGATGCTGAAGATCAGCCCTCCCCTTGCACAGCCCGCTTCTGTCTCTGCTCGTGCCCGCAGAGGACCTTGGGGAGCGGGGGGGTGCACCCATGCAGCTACCCCCACAGTCAAAGCAAGCTGCAGGAACGCAGTCTGGAGCAAACAGTCCTGAGCTTGTGGTTTTAGGGCTGGTTTTGACAGAAGCTGAAATGCACCTGCTTTGTGCGGAGTCACTCCTAGTTAAATGGCTGTGCCGAGAGGAATCTCTATTGCTACTTTTAAACAACCACAGGGAACCCAACCTTCCTCAGATATTTCCTTCATTTTTAGGTTATGCTAAGAAGATTCTGTTAAAAACCTCTTAAGAGAGAAGGAGAATGGTCATTCCTACTAGCACGCTCAGATACTTGCAAATAACATTATCTCCCCCAAATTGTTTTGTTCTGTTTCCTTCCTGACTTCTGTGTGACAACATTGGTAACAACAAGCAGAAGACAAAGGACAAGGAAGTGAGAGTTCAGTTCTTCAGACACGAGATCATCCCCAAGGAGAAACTGCCTTTATTTTTGTAATCTGGCTTCCTTTTCTCCTCTAACTTATCTTCAGCTGCCCATTGCCCAGTCACTGCACGCTGCTTGAAGCAGAAAGAAGCCGTATAGAACAGTTACTGTTGTCTCTCCTCGTATCTCCTGGGGTCACAGACCTTTCCTACCATTTTTTGCCCTACTGCGCAACATAGACTACAGTCAGCAAAACTTGCCGTGGGACTAAAAGAGGGAAACAAAAGCATTTTAGAAAAAAACCTGTTAGGGACTTCTGTGTTGGCAGTATTAGGAAGTTTGTTTATCAAATTGATTGTGAATAGTGCAGGTGGAAGTAGCAGTGACGGTGAGAAACACCAGTGAGCATCGGCCAAACAGATACCAAAGGGGAGAAGGAGTGGGGAGGCCAAAATCTACAGGAAAAATCACTCATGGGGTGTTCTGATGCCTGAAAAAGCTAAAACAAACAAAAGCCAAGCCTGTTGCTCACACCTCTCTCCCCCACTGAGCAAATCCATGGGATTCGGCAGAGAAACCCACCCAAAGATGCGGGCAAGGCTACGGTGGTTCTGGGAAGGAGAATTGCCACGGAGAGCTCCTGTCAGCACCAAGGGCATCTTTGATGCTGAGGAAGTATTTAATTGAGGAAGATTGTGAGAACACAAAAGTAGGATTAAAAGGCTCTGAAAGCCTTTTAAAAGCCTTTGTACTGTTTCTAAAAAGTGTTGTGCCTTTTATCTTCAGCGCTGTCAAACCAACCCTTCAAAAGATGTAGTTGTGGAGTAGAAGTGGATTAAAATGCTACTTAAAATCCATTCTGTTTTCTGTTAATTTGCGCTTAATTTCTGTCTTATTCAGGTGCATCCAGGTTATGTTTTCATGCTTTTGTTCCCCAACGCTGAGTGTAAAGTTACCCTTACCAAAAAAAGGAGGCTGGTGGTGGTTTTTTTCATCGCAAAGAGCTACAACATTCGGAAATGAGCAGAATATTATGAAACTTGTGTTAAAGCTGTGGAAGTTCGTGTCACCTTGTCCTTTACCGTAATGCTGAAGCATTTGTGCCTGTGCTGGTGCCGAGCTCCCTTTTTGCCAGCAGGGAGGGGGAAGGCCAGCAGCTGGGAGCTGGCACCAAGGTTTGCTGGATCCGTGTGAGCGAGTGCTTCCTCTGTCCCCTCAGCTTTCAACACAGCGCACACAACTGTCCCCTCCAGAAAGACCGTCTACGCCTTGCAGCTTGCTCATTTCTCCCTAACAGCGCACTGAATTTCAAGATGAAATGCAGATGCTGGCAAATGTCAGTTTTAAGGCGTGGTTACATTTTCTTCATTAGCTGTGTTGCTTTTCAGTGCCTTGCAACAAGATACCGGCTTTTTAAAGTAGGTTCCTGCCAATGGCGGGCTCAGAGAGCAGCAAAGGAAACCTGCCCTCATGTCCTTCAGGAGTGGGACCCTGTGCCATAAGCTTCTCGGCTGCATGATGTGACTTTTCCCCCTCCGAGCAGGGTTATGTACCCTCGCCCTGCTCCGACCACAGGGTGTCTGGGTGCTCCCCGGTCCTTCCCCAGACCAGGCAGCAGTGAACTGGGCTGCTGGCATCTGTACTGGGGCTCAGTCTAATGAGACGGGGAAGTGTGGAGATCAGAATAAGTGACATGGGAAATACAGGTGTTGATGAGCTGAGAGAAACAGGTGAACTGACAGATACCGTCACGCTGTGCTCGCTGCTGTGGTGATACCATCGAGAGGCTGGGAAGATGCCTGTGGCCTGAAAAGGATGGGCTCTGCTTCATGTTATTTGGCTTTCCGTTACTGCAGGCTGCCCTGCAGCGTCTGATTGCTGATGACAAACCACTCTGATCTCCCTCCCTGTTGCCAGGATTTTGCTCAAAAACTGTAAAACGCAAAGGGGGCTTTCAGGCCAGTAACAGCAGAGAGTGACTGCAGGAGCAACACAAATGACTAGGGCAGGCCAAAACCCAGTGAGGTACCAAGCTGAAATATTCTACCTCTTTCTTTTCTTCTTTTTTTTTTTTTTTAAATATATTTTTCTCTGTGATTGCTTATAAGAGATTCTTCCTTTTGTTCTGCTTAACCTTTGACTCCAGCCCAGCAGTCCTTCAGGGAGATGCTTCCTTGGCTTAAACTTGACTCCTGTGTAAACAGTGTCTGCAGCGCTGACATCTCCAGCCTGGAGGTTTGTAATGCAGAATCCCTGAATTCAGGAAACATTGTGCAGTATTTGCTAATTCTTGCCTGTGTCAAGGCATGTCACTCACACTACATCCCAAGTAACCTGGATAAAACACGGAAGCGGTGTCTTCTCTTGAAAGCTATTTGGATTGGAAATAAAATGCGTGAAACTAAAATGAGCGTGCCACAGCAGAGGGATGAATTCTGCAGTATTCTGGATTTCCTGCATGAATCATTTCGTGTCTGTGTGTTCCTCTTTTGATGACTTGGCAGAGCAGAAGGAATGAGTCGCACGTATTTAAAACTGGTCTTAATTCTGCTCTGGGTTTCCATCAGCATTATGGTTTGTGCAGCAAAGTCGTTCAAGTGACAGTGGTTTACATGGAGGATTATATTTTTCCTCTGATTTTAAGATTTCTCAAATGGCCTGTCCAGCACAGGGTAATATTCACGTCAGCAGAGAAATGGAGAGATTATGGTCTCTCGGTTTATTCTATTTGCACTGCCTGCGGTAATAAAATGATGCTGCAGACATGAAAACGATGATCAGTTGTCTGTGTGACCCTGTCTATGCCTAGGCTTAAAATATCTCATTTTACTAAGAAACTGGACCACCTGGAAGGGCAGAACAGACAGGAACCAGATCGTTAAAGATACTATAGTAGATTATTAGCTAATTTTTGTATTTGTTCACCAGAAGGGAAAATTATTTGAAACCACACCTGCAGACACACAGCCATGTTTTAAACCAGCTATCACTCTCCTGCCTTCAGAAGTTTGTGCCAATGAACCGAGATGAGAATCGGCCTCTCCCTTGCCGCAGCCTGAGAAAAAGACCATTAGTTTAATACACCTAAAGCAGAGCCACTGTCTCTGAGTCTTGGTAGTTATGATGTGTTTATTTTAGGATTTGAGCAGTTTGATTGTCTATGTACTTGGC